>NW_024070205.1:66063325-66508611 GCF_014754425.2 Oryx dammah | reverse complement strand
TTCCTGTGGTCATGTATGGATGTGAGAGTTGGACTGTGAAGAAGGCTTAGCACCAAAGAATTGATGCTTTTGAACTGTGGTGTTGGAGAAGACTCTTGAGAGTCCCTTGGACTGCAAGGAGATCCAACCAGTCCATTCTGAAGGAGGTCAACCCTGGGATTTCTTTGGAAGGAATGATGCTAAAGCTGAAGCTCCAGTACTTTGGCCACCTCATGCGAAGAGTTGACTCATTGGAAAAGACTCTGATGCTGGGAGGGATTGGGGGCAGGAGGAGAAGGGGACGACTGAGGATGAGATGGCTAAATGGCATCACAGACTTGATGGATGCTAGTCTGAGTGAACTCCGGGAGATGGTGATGAACAGGGAGGCCTGGCTGCTGTGATTCATGGGGTCACAAAGAGTCAGACACGACTGAGCGATTGAACTGAACTGAACTGAACTGCATGAAATATATTTTTCCATCCTCTCACTTTCAGTCTATATATGTCTTTAGGTCTGAAAAGAGTCTCTTGTAGACAGCATATATATGGCTCTGTTTTTTTTTTATCCATTCAGCCAGTCTGTGTCTTTTGTTTAGAGCATTTAATCCATTTAAATTTGAAGTATCATTATATGTTACTATCGCCATTTTCTTAATTGTTTGGGGTTGATTTTGTAGATATTTTTCCTTCTCTTGTATTTCTTGACTGTGTAAGTCCCTTTAACATTTGTTGTAAAGCTGGATTGGTGGTACTGAATTCACTCAACTTTTGCTTGTCTGAAAAGTTTTTTTATTTTCCATCAATTTTGAATGAGAATCTTGCCGGGTATAGTAATCTTGGTTGTAGATTTTTCCTTTCAGTACTTTAAATATATCCTGCCATTCCCTTCTGGCCTGCAGAATTTCTGCTGAAACATCAGCTGTTAAATGTATGGGGTTTCCCTTGTATGTTACTTGTTGCTTTTCCCTTGCTGCTTTTAATATTCTTTCTCTGTGTTTAGTCTTTGTTAGTTTGATTAGTATGTGCCTTGGTGTATTTCTCCTGATTGACTATTTCCTTTTCCATGTTGGGTAAATTTTCAACTCTAATCTCTTCAAAAATTTTTCTTATACTCTTTCTTTTTCTCTTATTCTTCTGGGACCTCTATAACCCTAATACTGGTGTGTTTGATATTGCCTCAGAAGTCTCTGAGACTATCCTCAGTTCTTTTCTTTCCTTTTATTTGATTCTGTTCTTCAGAAGTTATTTCAACCATTTTTCTTCCAGGTCACTGATTCATTCTTCTGCTTCAGATATTCTGCTATTGATTCCTTCCAGAGCATTTTTAATTTCAGTAATTTTGTTGTTTGTCTCTGTATTTTTATTCTTTATTTCTTCTGGATCTTTGTTAACTGATTCTCGCATTATCTCCATTTTGTTTTCAAGGTTATTTTTGTCACTGTTACTATCATTATTCTGAATTCTTTTTCAGGTAGTTTGCCTATTTCCTCTTCATTTATTTGGACTTCTGTGTTTCTAGTTTGTTCCTTTTTTTTGTGTGTAGTATTTCTCTGTCTTTCTAATTATTGTGTCTGAGGTCTCCTTTTCCCAGGCTTCCAGAGTTTGTTCTTTCTTCATTTTGATTTCTGCCCTCCTAAGGTTGGGCCAGTGATTTGTATGAGCTTTATATAGTGTGAGATTTGCACTGAGTTTTTGTTTGTTTCTGTTTTTCCTCTAATGGACAAGGCTGAGTGAGGTGGTAATCCTGTTGGCTGATGATTGGGTTTGTATTTGTGTTTTATTTGTTGTTTAAATGAGGCATCCTGCACAGGGTGGTACTGGTGATTGGGTGATGCCAGGTCTTGTATTCAAGTGAATTCCTTTGTGTGAGTTCTCACTATTTGATACTCCCTAGGGTTAGTTATCTGGCAGTCTAGGGTCTTGGAGTCAGTGCACCCACTCCAAAGGCTCAGGGCTTGATCTCTGGTCAGGAAAGAAGATTCCACAAGTGGTTTGTTATGGCATTAAGTGAGATTAAAACAAATACCCCAAAACGAGAAACCAAAGATGAACCCCAGACAAATGGCAGTTAAAAAATCAGGCAAATAATCATTAAAATAATGGAATATACACCCATGCTGCTACTGCTAAGTCACTTCATTCATGTCCGACTCTGTGCGACCCCATAGATGGCAGCCCACCAGGCTCCCCCGTCCCTGGGATTCTCCAGGCAAGAACACTGGAGTGGGTTGCCATTTCCTTCTCCAATGCATGAAAGTGAAAAGTGAAAGGGAAGTCGCTCAGTCATGTCTCACTCTTAGCTACCTCATGGACTGCAGCCTACCAGGCTCCTTCATCCATGGGATTTTTCCAGGCAAGAGTACTGGAGTGGGTTGTCATTGCCTTCTCTGATAAGCAAAGTCAAAACAGTCCAACAGAAATAAAGTATAGTAGATTGACCCATTGGACAAAGGAAATCAAAAATTATGTTTAGTAGTTAAGAATAAAACTAACTAAAGAACAAACTGGAAAACAAACTAAAGCAAGATGCCAAGTGGAAAATAAAACAGTGAAAACATAACTAACATATGTTGAGAGGGAAGGAAAGAAAGAGAAGAAAGAAAGAATAGATATGCAAAGTTACATATAAGTAGACGAAGAAGATTTATATACATTGGAGCTTAACTGCAAAAGGAAAAGAACAGTAGGAAAGGCAAACAAAGGAATAAATGTAGAAAAAGTATAATATGTTAAAAAAATTAAAATTACAAAAAAAGAGAAAAGAAAAATGAATGGAAGAAGAAACAAAGAAAGGAAAATTACACAGAACTGCAAAAGCCCAATATAGAAGCAGAGGTTTCTAACAACAATAAAAAGTATGACTGAATATATATATATACCCATAAGCAAAATCAAAACAGTCCAAGAAAAATAAAGTACAATAGATTGACCCAGTAAAGAAAGGAAACCAAAAATTGTATCTACCAGTTAGGAACAAAATTAACTAAAACACAAACTGGAAAAAACAAAACAAAACAAAATAAAACTAAAGCAGGGTGCCAACTGGGGAATAGTGCAATGAAAATAAAACTAACAAATATGTTGAGAGGAAGGGAAAGAAAGAATAGATATGCAAAGTTAAGTAGAGGTAGGTGGAGAAGATTTATATACATTACAGTTTAACTTCAAGGGGGAAAGAACAGTAGGAAAAACAAAGGAATAAATGTAGAAAAAAATAATAATAAATTTAGAAAATTAAAATTAAAAAAGAGAAAAGAAAAGAAAAAAGGAAAACTCCACAGAACTGTAAAAGCCCAGCACAGAGTCAGAGGTTTATAACAACAATAAAAAATGTGACTGAAGGGAAAAAAAAGCTCAAAAGCTTAATTAGATTTCATAGTGCCAATAAAATTGACAACTACTATGGGGTGGGGGGGGGGCGGAGAAAAACAAATCCAAAAGAATCTACAGAACAAGTCAAAACATAGAATAATAAATATTTTTCTTGAGTCACTGCTGTCAGAATCCTTTCCCTCCCTGGGAGTCGAAGTCCACCTCACCTCCCTAGGATGCCCTCCAACACTGTGCTGATCTCTGGACCTGCTGTGGTGGCAGCTCAGATTCTAATCTGGTCCTACTTCTGTGTGTTCTTGCCTCTAATGTCCATAGCTATCAAAGCTGGTGCTTTTTCTTTTGTAGGAGCTTTCAACGTCCTTTTATTTATTCCTTAGATGCAGAGTCTGTCTAGTTAATTGTGTGGATTTAATCTGCAACTTGTACAGCTAGTGGGAAGGTTTTGGGTCTTCTTCCTTAACCACACTCCCCCTGGGTTTCAATTGTGGTTTTATTTCCACCTCTGCATGTGGGTCATCACTGGGGTTTGCTCCTGAGGCTGCCCTGGAGGACTTGGGTTTGCCCCTGTGAGGGCCATGTGTGGAGGTGGTGCAGCTTCTTGGGTTGCAGGGGTTCTGGCAGCACCAGGTACTCAGGGGAGTTGGCGGCTAGGGTAGCAGGAAATATAGTGCTCTAGAAGGGTATGGCAACCAGTATTGGCCAATATGCTCCAGTATTCTTGCTTGGAGAACCCCCTGACAGAGAGGCCTGGCAGGCCACAGTCTACAGGGCTGCAAAGAATTGGACACGACCAAAGCGATCCTGCATGCATAGATGCAAGATTTTTTTTTTTCTTTTTCTTTTTCTTTTTTGTGCATGACAGCAGTGAGAGTTGAGTGTGAAGGTGGTGCAGCAGCTTGGTTTGCTGGGACCTTGGCAGTTCAAAGTGTGCACGGACACAGACTGCCTCTAACCAGGAGTTATGGCCCTATCAGAGTCTTTTTTAAAGCCTCTTGTAGCTGGCAGTCAGAAGGCCTCTTGGACAGTCTTTCTCTGTAGCTCCTCCCATTCAGGCACTTAGAGGATTCCCTCTCCTGGGGTCCTTCTCTGTTGTTCCACATATCAGGCACACAGAGGGGCCCCCCTGGCTGGGGTCCTACTCTGTAGAGTGGGGCATCAGTCACTTAAAGGAACACTCTGGGTGTAGTCTTACTCTGTAGTTCAGTGTGTCAGGACTTTAATGGGCCAACCCCTCTACTGGCCAACCCCAGTGGCCAATGCTGGTGTGTGGGGAAAGAGAGGCTGTGGTGATGGCTCCACCCTCTTGCATGACTCAGCAGTATCACCTTGTTTCTATTGCTGCCCGAATTTCCTCCACAGGTATTTCCCACCACAATCACATCCCCTCAGTCTGGCTCTCCTCAGTCAACAGCAACCATCGCCCTGAAATTGCTCCATGATCCCTAAACTCTGGCTCCCATCCACTGCACCTTCTAGGGGACCTCTGTCCCTGTCTGGGGTATGTATGGCTGCAGCAAGTACTGTCTGATTCTCATTCCATTTAGGCTGCCACAGATCAGCTGTTTCACTCCCTGCCTTAAATGTTCTCATCTGACTCAGATAGTTGCCCCAGTGTGGGGATTGGACCCCTGCTTCAGTTCCCTCACCCATTGAGGGCAGGTCCAGTCCTACTAACACTTCTGTTTCCCCCCTAGTTCCCTCATCCTACTGAATTTTGTGTGGTTCTATATATTTTTTTTCTGCTGGTCAGTTACTCCTCTACTCTCAGCTGGTATTCTGTATGCACTTCTGTGTCTGAAGGTATATTCCTGATGTATCCATGGAGAGATACATGGATTCATGTCCACCTATTCCACCACCTTGTTCTCTCCACTGGTTTATTTTTGTCATTCTCTTTGGTGAAAAAAAATTCTCCACTTTGTTCCATTGCATTCTTGCATTGTAAAGGGAGATTGTGTGTGTTCTGATATTATACTGGGAAAGAAGATTTTGTATGTATAATATATAAATTTTAACAATGTAAATATATATATGTGAATATGCATAAAATCATATTCATATTTTGACTGAAAATGGGGAATGACTGGGCAAGTCCTCCACAAGAATGGCTTCAAAAAGACCATGCAGAAAGTTGTTACTTTGGTTCAGATGAAAGGTAAAAATGGCTGGGGCAAGTTAGTGGCAATAGTAAATGCAAAGAAGAAAACAGAATTGTGAAATAGTAGGTGTAATTAATAAAACTTGGCTTTTGTTGATTGCAGACTATAAAGAAGTTAGTTTTCAGATAAGAAATTGGATGTACCTATAAGGCATACAAACTGAAGGATATATGAGCCTAGAACTTTTAAGCGAATTCTGAAGAATAGTCTTGAGAGTCAGCAATATTCAATGGAATTCTGGATTAGTTCACTAGGGGGAAACCAGTGTGTGATAACAAAAAGAAAGTATGGAACAGAGGCATCAATGTTACCATCATCAAAAAGAGAATTAGGAAGAGGTAAAAAAAAAATACTGAATTGTCCCCCAAATCTGAGAAAATCAGTTGAATCAGTTGAATGTGTTTTCCTTGGCAAGAGAAAACAGTATGAGAACAGGAATTTCTTCCCCGTCTTTACAAGTATTGGCCTCAGTGGGACTTTAATTTCTGTTCTGATGATAGCAAGCTTATTTCCTCTTTTTTTTTTTTTTTTTTTTTTTTTTTTTTGTACATGGACTTACATTATTTGGCCAGAAATTTACTCCTTAGTAGAACTGGGTGTATTTTTTATTTAGCTAACTTTTGAAAATCTAGTCTTCCAAGCCCCTGTCCTTATTTAATAGCCTTTCTGCATTTCAGTCTTGTTACCCATAAAAGTAATTATAGTATATTAAAAGTCATAATATTTTGTCAAGTAACCAAGACATTAGCAATGTCTGTACCAAAGCAACCGTCAGCAGAAAAGAAACAATCCAGTCTTATTCATCTTGGGTTTAATGGAAATCACAACTGAGAAGAAAATGAGAGAGATCATTACACAGCCCTGTAGAAGAGATCTTTTGCTTTTCACGAAATATTTCTCCTTGGTGAACAAACTAGGATGCTGAAGGATACCAGTAACACAAAGAAACCATAAACCTTTTGTAATTCTTGGAGTTGAATTCTCCCAGCAGAGGAAGCATATTTTATCCTGTGCTAGTAATGGCCATGCAGAGAAATCACTCACAAAAAATGGCCGTGCACTCAGGGAGAATGATGACTTTTTGCACATGCTAAGGTGGATCAGAAGTGCTTCTATCTGCTTCTTCCCACATCTGCTGCATCATTGCTGCATGAAATTCACATTCAGACTCCTTATACAATAGGTAATTACATTCAAATTATTTCATAGTTTTAATCTTCAAATTGAGTTCAACATATTATTTAAACTATATTTAATTTATTTTTCATCTAATTAATATGTGTGAAGTGAAGTGAAAGTCGGTCAGTCGTGTCTGACTCTTTGCGACCCCACGGACTATACAGTTCATGGAATTCTTGAGCCCAGAATACTGGAGTAGATAGCTTTTCCCTTCTCCAGGGGATCTTCCCAACCCAGGGATTGAACCCAGGTCTCCCACATTGCTGGCAGATTCTTTACCAGCTGAGCCACAAGGGAAGCCCAATTAATATGTGTACATAATTAAAAATATAACAATGCAGAATTATGATGAAAGGCAACAGCCCACATTGCAACCCCTGACTCCTTTTTAAAGGCAAGTGTGTTTAAATCCTAACTAGTTCTAAAATCTAAGTCAGTAATACTTTCATTACTAGTATGGTTTGTTTAATTATTTTAGACTGTATCTATTCATCTGCTTAAACTTCTCCTTTCTTACTCTTTTCACATATTTCCAGTGTTGTTATTGCTAATTTTAGTTCTTTCATCTTTTCATTTTGTTTTATTTCATCAATCTTAAATTGAATATATTAATCCCTTATTTTGTCAGGGGAGGATATTAACACTTAAAGATTAGTATTCAAAATATTTAAAACTTTTACTGGAGAGAAGCTAATTAGAATGGACTCTGAACTCCTGTCCAGTCAGTAGAGACCCAGGCAGTGAGCAGCCCCATGGTGGGCCCTGTCTTCTACACTTACCCTTTTCACAGCCCCTCACTTTTGAATTCCCAGCCTCCACCACTTCCATTTTTCTCTTTATCATTAAAAAAATTAATTTGCACTCTTCTGAAATTATAAGGTTGATATATGTGTTTTATCTGTATTTTAGGTTGTATTTTGAGTTCTTAACTACATTATCAACAAATCTGAAGCTTTTTTTGCAAACAGGTTCATGCCTATCCCTGATACCAGGCAGTCTAACTTAACTGCTTTGAAGATGGGTTAAGAACTCCTGGTCTATAGCTCAAATATAAATCCCTTTATGTTAATAGTGCCCACAGCCAAAGATTACATTTCCTCATGTGTGGAATGGTGTGTGTGTGTGTGTGTGTGTGTGTGCATGTGCACGTGTTGTATAATGTTACTCCATTTTGTACAAAGTTAATGTGTCCTCAAAATTTCCATTTAAATGGCTACTCTGTTGAAGCATTTTCCTTTGCATTGTTTTCTCCTGGAGATTACTATTAGCTATTGTTCCAGTCCTGGAAGTCCTCTCATATACAAACATCTTTAATATATCATTGATTTGATGTTGAATACTTAGAGAAAAGTCACTCTCACTGAGACACGTGAAGGCATTGTTCAGTTGTCTGGTTTTGCTGATGAGAACACTCATGCAGTCTTGGTCTTGTGCAGGTAATGTATTTTATTCTCTGAAATTTTTAGAGGCATCTGGAATTTTTTATATCTTTAACATCATTGGTGTTAGGAAATTTCAGTGTTTGAAAATGTGTAGATATATTTTACAAAAATTTTACCCTCTGTTCTTGGTGATCACTTTATTTATTTATTTATTTTAATGAAAGGGATTGATATTTTTTATTTATTTTTTATTTTACTTTACAATTCTGTATTGGTTTAAAATCTAATGACTGTTGCAGCATGAAATCATTTTGGATTATCCCTTTCCTAGTCATCCTTTCTTTCTTTTAAGATGATTACTCTCTTCTTTCTAACACTTCTGTTGGTAATGCATGGCTGATGTGGATGGTTTGAAGGGTTTGATGTATAAATCTATTTCTGTACTTTCACTGAAACCTCTTTTTTTTTACAAGCCTGCATCTTTCTCTACTCCCCATTACCTGGTGCTTGTGAGTCTTGAGTTTCAGGAATTTTGCTGATGGTTTAAGTCCTCCCTAATGTAGTGTCTTCATAGTATTGTAGAGTTTCATCTGTTCTTTTTCATCAACCACTTATCTTCTAAAATCTTCTGCAGGTAGATGTGGAAAATGTTAATATATTATTGAGTTCTCTAAGTTTTGATTGGACAGGGAAGTCTGGCATGTTGCCGTCCATGGGGTCACAAAGAATTGGACATGACTGAGCAACTGAACTAACTGAATTGAAGATTTGATTGCTCTTTCCATCCTCCCCCTCTTCCTCTCCTCTTCGTCTTTCTGTCTTCTCAGCTTCTCTGCTCTCCTACCCCACCCTTGCCCACTCCCTGCCCCTGCTCTTGGTTTCACTCCATTAACTACACCTGGGCAGATTCTTGGGCATGAAAAGGACTTGTAGACACAGCCAGAGAAGGAGAGGGAAGGGTGACTTGAGAAAATAGCATTAACATTTATACACTATCATGTGTAAAATAAATATCTACTGGGAAGCTGCTATATAACATAGGGAACCCAGCCTGACATTCTGTGATGGCTTAGAGGAGTGGGATGGGAGAGGGGAGGAAGGCTCAAGAGGGAAAGGTTTGATATATATATATATATATAATTATGGCTGATTCACAGCAGAAACCAACACAACATTGTAAAGCAATTATCTTCCAATTACAAATACAATTTAAAAAGAAATAAATTCAGATGGCTTTTTATCTTTGAACATAAGGCAATTTATTCTAGAAAAAGCTTAGCAATAAAATTTATATTTATACTTTTAATATTGTTGTACAAAGATAGTAATTATAGACTTGTGTATTCAGAGAAATTATACCAAGTATAAAGTATTAAACTTCTTAGATATTGGGCAAAGTGAATAACTAGAGTAATAAATGACTATAAGCTACTGGATTCCCTTAGATTTCTTTCTTTTATTCACTTTTTCTTTATTTTCTAGAGTTTCCGTTACTATTTCTTCTATTGTTTTTACTCAGCCACACTTACTAGACATTGCTCTACTTATTTTGTGAATTCTACATGTTACGGTTTTGTATTCGTTTTGAGGGAGGCATAAGTACATCATTTTCATGTTCAAGTATTCAAGATAATCAGCACCCACTGTATTTAATGTGGCTGAGATATAATGTGGTAGAAGTATTTAATATAGTATGACAAAAGATCATCGAACATAGAATGAGAAACCTTGAGTATCAGGGTTTAATCTGGCTTATGTATGATCCTGTGAATTTGGGCAAGTTATTATAACCCTCAGAAATTTGTATTAATTATTTGTAAAATTGGGTTTGGATATCCTTGTTGGCTTTTATATGAAAGAACTCTAGAAACCTTAAAAGTGCATCAAATATACAACATTAATTAAACCTGAAATACTTTTATGTAAATATTGCTTTCACTAAATGAATGAGCTTTCTACTTTGTGTCATAATTCATAAGAAATGGTCATTAAATGTTTAGAAAATGCATTTAACAAAACCTTCTTTTGACAGGAATCTATTATTTAGATTTGAAAGTGCTTCCTATAAGAGTGATTGCAGTCATTTAAATGATTTTCCTTTCATATAGTGAGACAGATGTGTAAATTGTTGTATTGATCTGCAGGAGTTCTATGCATTCTAGAAGCCATTAGATCAGACAATGCATAAATATAAATATTGAGAGAATATTACAAAGAAACACAGGAAAATCTCTTTTATTTGTTTACTAGTCTACTTAGGATTGCTTAGTTGATTAATTAGGTCTTTGCTATATGGGCTTATTTTATTTATATGCTCCACTTTTGAAGTAGTATCTATAGTGGATTTTTTTCTCTTATGCAGATCAAATCATGCGTATAAAACAGTGGTGCAGTGAGGAAAAGCAACAATATTTCAGCTCAATGCTTTTCAATTAATCAGCCCAGGAGGAGGTGATATGAATTGGAAATTCATAGGTTCAAAGAATATCTGATGAGTTTTGACAGAAGGCCTATTATCTCCTAAATATTTATAGCACCTAACTCAGATACTGTGAAAGCAATTACTTATCATCTAAATCAAATATCATGGACTTTATTAACAACAAGTAGAGTAAATTTTTATAATACTTTAACATTTCATAATCTTTTTGCTGTATAATTTATTATACAGGTGACAGTGCATAACATCAAAATGCTTAGATATTATTGATTTAAACTCTGAGGTACAATAGCATCCTTGGTCCAGCAATTATTTTATGCAACACAGTTTTATCAAATGTAATAACATCTCCTACTACCCATCACTTACATTTTTAATTGCCCTCTGATAAGCTGGTCAAGAGGACTCAGACGTTTCCTAGAACCTAGTGCACCAAACCAAACCACAAAATAACTATTTATAAGTCACATTTGGTAAGATGTCCCTCAAACATAACAATTTTTCCAAAAGCCATGATGTCAAAACAAGGGGTTAAAATACTTCTCATTCTCCAAATGAATAATAAGTCTTCAGGAACACCTAAACATGATAAGAACTTGATGGCAATACATCTGTGTTTCCTATGAACACCCTTTCTAATAATAGACCTGAAAGTGATCTTTTTATGATTTTTTTCATTTTTTTTTAAGAAATGTATTATGAGTACATTTTCAGGTGATTGTATTGCTTCTAACAAGATGGGCATACTGTGTTAGTCCAAGGTGAAGCAGGGTGGGTCAACGTTTCCTACTTGGAGGGAACCTCAGCCTCACTGTCTCATAGAGAGAACAGTAGAAGCTTGGCTTATTGTCTGTTCTAGAAAGTACCATGCCACCCTTTTTGCCTGTGTCTGTTCCATAAAACACCATGGCTTGCCTCAGTGCCTGTTCCAGAAAAGCCATGCCACCCTCTTCTTCTGAGGGCTTCAGATATACAGAGAAAAGTGGTAGTATTTTGACTTTTTATAACATAACTGTACCTATGATCCTTGTCACTCATCATCAGCTGTGCTCAGTTGTTTTACTTATAATTCTACCAGCCCATCATTCAAATTTATTCTAAGTATAAGAGAACATTTATGTCATAATAATCAAATGCTAAGAAATTAGATGAAGTAATTTTATCAATAGTCTGGAAATTGTCTTAATCTATTACATGTTGAACAAGGAAAAAATAGTCTTATATTTCCTAAATATTTCAATTTGCTAAGGTAAAAAAGTCAGTATATAGCATGGTGAAAATACTATGAAATTATCACTAGAAATATCCATAAACTCAAAATTTATACTGATTCTGTAATAAATTATGAAAGGATGACAGAAAGACCTTTTGGAGTCAAGCTTCCAAAGTTTGATTCCAACTTGACCATTTCTTATTAATGTATCCTTGGGTAAGTGACAATTTTAAGCCTCCTTTTCCTCATCTAAAAAGATGGTGTATGGTCTGGTAGGGGAGAAAGAAGAGGGTGGGATGTATGGGCAGGGTAACATGGAAACGTACATTACCACATATAAAATAGATAGTCAATGGAAATTTGTTATATGACTCAGGGAACTCAAACCAGGGCTCCTTAACAACCTAGAGGGGTGAGATGGGGAGGGAGGTGGGAGGGATGTTTAGGTGGGAGGGGGCATAGTTAAACTATGGCTGATTTACGTTGCTGTTTAGTAGAAACCAACACAATACTGTAAAGCAGTTATCCTTCAATTAAAATTAAATCACTTTTTAAAAAAGATGGTGTATAATAATACAAAGAAGTGTTACCATGATCTGTGTCACACACTTTGCATAGTGTTCAGCACATAGCAAAAGTCCAATAAACATTTGCTTTCTTTCTTCATTCCTGCCTTAAAATCCTAAAAAACCTTCCGTGTATCTGGTCGAAAACATTATGTATGAAAACAATCACACAATACATATGTCATATGAACGTAAACTCTCAGTGATCAGAGAAAAGGAACTTTATAGGAAATCATTGTATCATTGATGCAAAGTTTCTATTAAAGATAAATTATTCATCAGAGTTTTGAAACACCCATTCCTTGGGGAAAAAACGAACACTGGCAGTATACTTTGTAGTCTGTGTTTCTAGCATGCTAAGAACTTATGTTATACAAATACCTTCAATCTATCTAGCTGAACTTTGACATTTGAATGCTTGGGAGAATGGAAGATAGAGAATGGAAGGTAAGATACATTTTTTGGTGATTGAGAAAAAGCATACATGTTTAGTTACAATTCATTTACCAGTAGAAACATTGGGTATTGGAGACATTCAACTTAAAAGACACACACACACACACAAAAGCAAACAAAAAGCATTTCTAAGCTGGTAAATATACACATACAAACACAAATATAGCATAAAAAATTACTTCTTACCACTTTAAAAATACCTTCCAAGGCCAACATAGGCATATTAACTTAAATAGAATAACCTGAAGTCATGATTTTAATTCTGAAACTGGCCCTGGTTTCAGTGTATTCTTTTAAACTATGTAATTAAGACTTAAGCATTATGAGATACAAAATATGCAGTACTGTATATAACTTCTCTAACCGACATACAGTGGAAACACGTATCACAAGGCAGTTTTGGTCCTGTTTGACCTGTTGAAAAATGAGTGTTCCAATGATATCCCACACCCTGGGACTGAGTCTGAAGTATGTGGTAGAGACAATTTGCTATGTCCAAGGGTTTCACAGGTTTGATTAGGAGCAATGTCACTTTTATCTCTTTGCTACTCAAAACAATGTGTCTTTCTGTTATACTCTGGGATCTAATGACTTCCCAGGTGGCTCAGTGATAAAGAACTTGCCTGCCAATGCAGGAGACACGGAGACCTGGATTTGATCCCTGGGTCAAGAAGATCCCTTGGAGGAGAAAATGTCAACTCACTTCAGTATTCTTGCCTGGGAAATCCCATGACCAGAGGAGCCTGGCGAGCTAAAGTTCATAGGGTCACAAACAGTCAGACTGAGGGATGCACCAACTAGAATCTAAAGCTCATCATACTATTCTTGGTTATTTTGATGAGTTCTCTGAAGAGATACATTTTAAATATAAACCCACACAACCTAGCTATGAGCAGGAATATGATACCATATGACAATTAGGTGTGTTCAAAGAAAGTTCTTTGACTCTTGAAGGAGATATCATTAATAGATACTCAATTGATTGCTTAGACCTATTTAACCTCATTTTAAAGGCCCTGGAAATATTTGATGATTTCTTATTGTTTGCAAAGGAATGAAGCACAGTTTAGATAGCCAGCCTAGTTTAGTCTTTAAAATTTTCATTGGAGATATAAATACCGTATTTTGGTCCAAAATCTACATATTTTGTTTTTGTACATGTGTTACAGGTACAGGTTTAACCATAGTTTTGAGTCAGTTTCTGAATATACAACAAAATAATATTTTTAAAGGCAGTACAAAGAAGAAAATTACAGATGGACTTGTTTTATATGTGAAACATAATATTAAACTCTTAGAAGTGCAAAAGATGTCTTTCAAAGAACATGGAAATGGCAAAAAAAAAAAAAGCTTTACTGAAGTCCAAAGTCGTGAGAATACTTAAGCTCTTGCATCATGTTCATTTTTCCCAACTTATCATGCCCCTTTCCAGATAAAAATCTGCCATTTTTAAGTTATATTTAACATTTTTATTTTATGTTATATTTAAATTTTATATATAAAATTTTATTATATATATAAATTTTTTGGAAATTCTTTGGGTGTACATAGTATAAATAGTATATACAGTATATGCTAATATGTATAGTGTGTAGTATATATAGTATATATACTCATAGAAGTACAAACATAAGGGGCTATCACATATGAGACTGGGTTTCCCTGATGGCTCAGCAGGTAAAGAATCCACTCGGCAGATGAGTCTGGTTGGCTATAGTCCAAAGGGTCGCAGAAAGTCAGACACGACTGAGCAACAAAGTGCGCATATGGGCACACACAGACACACAACACACACACACATCTAGATCAGAGAAAAGGCCTCTTATTTACAGAGAAGCCTGAGGCAGTCCCCAAAGCTCTGTTCCCACATCTGTCCCCAAATCTCTGTCCCCACAGAGACTGCTCTGAGAATGTTGAGCACCCATTGACCTCTGCAGACACAGGTGGTCTACACCAGAGAAGAGGGTCTCTCAGATTTTGAAACTCAGCGTTCTTAGATAGACAGATGGCACAGATACCTGTCCACTCCTCTGAAGATAGAGGAATCTCGCTTTCTTTTTCATCCTGGACTGTGAACACTCTGGGGAAGGAGAGGAAGTTCTTTACCCTGAAATGTAAGCAATTGCTACCAGGGAGATTAGAAAACTGTGTCTAAACTTGATTACTATTTGAATGGGAGCATATGGCTCTGGGGAAGTTCACTATCTCTAACTTCAGAGGCAAGCTACCATTTAATCATCTTTGTACCAGATCTCTTTGCTCAAAAAGCCCTGAACTTGGAGGAACAAACATCTTCTGACAGAAGTTCCTACCAGGAGGACATGTTAGTGCAGTGAATTAATAATTCAATTGGCATTGCATTTTCAATGATTATTTTCAACTTAATAAATTTATTTTATTAATATTTCAGAAATATGGAATCTCTAATTAAAATGAAGTAATGTCAACAATACACTTCAAGTGTTTGTATCCAATGTGACTGGAAATGGATGAGTGTTTCCAATTTGTAATTTTTTTCAAGCACAAAATTGAAAAAAAAATACAGAGATCAGAAAATTAGGCAAAGAGTATGAAAATGAATTTTAGAGTAAGCAGTATAAATGTCCTTTAAAAATGAGATACACACAAACTTACTAGAATGCTAAAAATGTAAAATTAAAAAAAATATAACTCCTTTACCCAAGTAAGGTTCTTGATGAAAATTTAAACTGTTGACAGTATCAGTATTAATGAAAACATAAGCAGAAAGGCACTTTTATAAACTGCTGGTGGAATGGGATATATTTCAAACTATATTAACTATTATCAATTAAAACATGTGTACTCAGTCATGTCCAACTCTCTGTGACCCCAGGGACTGTAACCAGCCAGGCTCTGTCCATGAAATTTTCCAGGCAAGATTTTGGAATGGGTTGCCATTTTCTACTCTGATTATCTGTTAAACTTTGTATAAAATAGTCCACAAAAATTTATATTTTTTGTTCCATATTTTAAACTTGTTCAGAGTTGCTGACAAAGACTGTGCCCCTGTCTCCTTGCTGGTAGAGGGTGGACTCCTATCTGAAAGCATCCTTCTCCCCACTCCCCATCCCCAGACATTCAATGGACAAGAGCTTTTATAGATGGAGGAAGGGGGCTATGTGCAGAAACAGCAGAGTCAGCTCTGACCATCATCATGAAGTTAGTTATGCTGTGGTCTGATCAGTGTTATCTTGATTGTTTAAAGAACAGTTAATCTTCAGTTCCAGAATCAGTGTGTTCCCATTTCCTTGACCAGTTTCAGAATTGTGGCAGCTTATGTCGTGATCATCATGTGCTTAACATTCTTCCACCTGGTCATGATTTCAGTATCTATAAGATAGTTCATAGACTATGGCTCATAATATTGTCTGTAGCCCTTGAGAAGGAACTAAATGTCCTTGATTTTGTTTATTGACTAAACTATTATTGTTTTGTCCTGTTTTGCTGTTTTCCTTTGTTTCTGCATTTTCTAACTTCTCTGATTAAATTTATTCTTTAGCTAAATCTTTTCTACAGACAAAAGGCAGGTGTAGGACATGGCAGGGCAGGGTCCTGCTCTGTTTCAGAGGTATTCCTTCTAGATCTAGAAGGATGTGTGTGTTGAGGGGGAAGAAGACTTTCCTTTATCCTTCTAGGTACTTCTGGCTGGTCTGAGAATTAAATTGACATGAGACAGATTAATAAGGAAAAATCAAATTTAATTTTAAATTCCACTTATGTGAGACGGTCAGATACTCCAAATATATGAGAATTCAGACAGAATGGTAAAATAAATGCCATTTTACCACCTGGCCTAAGGAATAGGATAGGCCCCTAGGGCTTTCAAGGGCAAGAGAGTCATTCACAGAACATTAAGAAGAGCAGATGTTTAGGAGTTAGGTATGTGCCCTGCCAAGGAGGAGGGCTTCCCCAGTGGCTCAGCGGTAAAGAATTTACCTGCAGTGCCAGGCAATGCAGGAGCCACGGGTTCAATTCCTGGGTCAGAAAGATTCCTTGGAGAAGGGCATGGCAACCCACTCTAGTATTCTTGCCTGGAGAATCCCATGGACAGAGGAGCCTGGTGGGCTGCGGTCCAGGGGTCGCAAAACAGTCAGACATGACTGAAGTGACTGTGCACACATGCCTGCCAGATAAATGGGGCTAATTAGATAAAACTTATCTCTGGCAATAATTCTTTTCTGGGAAAAGTCCCAATTAAAAATCTTCTAGGTAGTTAAGGGAAGGGGAGTAGTATCACTTGAATCTGCAGTATTGATTGCCTTTAGCTCAAAATAATCCTCATGGAAAAGTGATACATTTTGGGGAGGCCTGTTCTGAACCCCTATGTGTGTTACTTCAGGCCAAAATTGTAAATACATATCTCCTATAGGGGTCTCTAATGCCTTCTAACATTATAGTTGGTTTGTAATAGAGGATATTTTCAGGGCAGCTGGAATACATACGTAGAAAAATGGCTTAGTCATCCTGGGTCTCTGAGGGTGGAACCTGATCTCTGTTTTGTTCACCAACCCATTACCATTGAATGAGTGAGAAATTAACAATTGGTTTAAGCCACTAATATACCATAGCTCTTTTATTATAGCAACTTATTAGAGCTTTACCCTAACCAATCGGTCTTAGAAAACAAACAAAAAGGAGCAAACAAAACAAATATGTAAACATGTGTCCAAAAGAATGTGATAATCAATATCATAGGTGATGGCAAAACTCTGGACACAAGATCATATCCTTAAATAAATTATATACTATCACTGTTGAAGTTATTAAATCTAATGAAATAAATGGTCTGGAAAATAGACATGCCATATTTTTAATTTAAAAGAATATATGTGTATAGATATTAGTGTGTATTTATATGAACAATATGAATTGTTAATAATGACTGCTTCAGGGTATAATGGACTTTTTTGAAGAGTCACAAATTTTCTGATTAAATAATTTTTAAACTCTTAACAAAATCTTAATAGGAAATCATTGCAGTATCAGAGCTCAAAATATGTAGTTTAAGCTTTTGTAGATGAAAAAGATAACAATCTGGACACTGTGACTTTTCTTTGATTAAAGAAAGATGATTAAATTATAATAAAAAATACCTTCTATTCAATGCATGAGTTCCATGTTTCAGTAAAATTACAATTTATGGTTAACTGAACATAATATATAATAAGCTATATTGTGGATAGTAGAATTCTAAATTAATGCTTCTATATATGCCTCATAACAGTGAGAAGTACATTTATTTCCATAAACTAAAGCCAGCCATTAAAAAAAGAAAAGGTTATATTTAACTAGATTTTTAAATCATGTCTGACTCTTTTGTAACCCCATGGACTGCAGTCTGCCAGGCTGCTCTGTCCATGGGATTTCCTAGGCAAGAATACTGGAATGGGTTGCCATTTCCTTCTCCAGGGGATTTTCCTGACCCAGGGATAGAACCCGGGTCTCTTGAATCTCCTGCAGATACTTTACCACTGAGCCACAAGGGAAGCTCTAGTTTTACAGTATGTGTTTATTCATTTAATATACAGCCAAGTGATATTTTGAATTAAAATACACAAATGGTATCTTCCCTCTTCAAATGCAAATCTTGCTTTTCCTCTTATTTCCCTATGTTCCTATATCTCAGTTTCCCGATTTGTATACCTACATAATCTAGCAACTTAGGATGTGGTTACTTTGTTGTTTCTGTTTCTTTTATATTCTTTCAGAATCTTAATTTCAATTAGAATTATATAATACAATTTTCCAAGAAGGCATTCCAGATATAAAATTGCATTGTAATGTGAATATTATATATTCATAATTTTGTTTTTTGTTTTATTTTTGTAGCATGTACCACTCCTTAAATATATCTGTTTTCTACAGAGACTGGATGTTTTATCTGATGGATTTGTTTATACACCATATAATGTAAGATATGCAAGAGACTAATATGTTTAAAAATACCTGTCACACTTTTTGGCCTAAATTTCTTATCTTTTCTGGCAAAACCACCCCTTAAGCATAAGTCATCATTTTGCAACATATAAGTAATAAAAAGCATATGTTCTACCTTTGAAGGTTAACTTGCAAACAGGAATATATACATACTCTGACCATAAAATTGAGACACTGAGTTAATACACTTTGAAGAGTTTAAAAAAGTTGTGTTTGATCCATATGAGATAGGTCATAATAATATGAAAAGATCAATAACCAAGGTAATGAAACTAAAACAAATGCTAGTTTGAAGAAACACTAAAGACAAACTTTGCCATTTTCACAAATTTTTTACTAACAGACCATTTATTAATTTTAAAATATGTATTTAAAATGTTTTAATATTATTAGCTGGGATTTTGAATTTTATCATGTGCTAAGTATAGGACTGGAAAAGGTCAGTTTTCATTCCAATCCCAAAGAAAGGCAATGCCAAAGAACGCTCAAACTACCCACAATTGCACTGATCTCACATGCTAGTAAAGTAATGCTCAAAATCTATTTCTACTTTGTTGACTATGCCAAAGCATTTGACTGTGTGGATCACAATAAACTGTGGAAAATTCTGAAAGAGATGGGAATACCAGACCACCTGACCTGCCTCTTGAGAAATTTGTATGCAGGTCAGGAGGCAACAGTTAGAACTGGACATGGAACAATAGACTGGTTCCAAATAGGAAAAGGAGTACGTCAAGGCTGTATATTGTCACCCTGCTTATTTAACTTATATGCAGAGTACATCATGAGAAACGCTGGGCTGGAAGAAGCACAAGCTGGAAACAAGATTGCCAGGAAAAATATCAATCACCTCAGATATGCAGATGACACCATATGAAGAAAGTGAAGAGGAGCTAAAAAGCCTCTTGATGAAAGTGAAAGTGGAGAGTGAAAAAGATGGCTTCAAGCTCAACATTCAGAAAAGGAAGATCATGGCATCTGGTCCCATCACTTTATGAGAAATAGATGAGGAAACAGTGGAAACAGTGTCAGGCTTTATTTGGGGGCTCCAAAATCACTGCAGATGTTGATTGCAGCCATGAAATTAAAAGATGCTTACTCCTTGGAAGAAAAGTTAAGACCAATCTAGATAGCATATTCAAAAGCTTTGCCGACTAAGGTCCGTCTAGTCAAGGCTATGGTTTTTCCTGTGGTCATGTATGGATGTGAGAGTTGGACTGTGAAGAAAGCTGAGCACCGAAGAATTGATGCTTTTGAACTGTGATGTTGGAGAAGACTCTTGAGAGTCCCTTGGACTGCAAGGAGATACAACCTGTCCATTCTGAAGGAGATCAGCCCTGGGATTTCTTTGGAAGGAATGATGCTAAAGCTGAAGCTCCAGTACTTTGGCCACCTCATGCGAAGAGTTGAGTCATTGGAAAAAACTATGATGCTGGGAGGGATTGGGGGCAGGAGAAGAAGGGGACGACCGAGGATGAGATAGCTGGATGGCATTACGGACTCGATGGATGTGAGTCTGAGTGAACTCCGGGAGTTGGTGATGGACAGGGAGTCCGTGCTGCGATTCATGGGGTCGCAAAGAGTCAGACACGACTGAGTGACTGAACTGAACTGAAGCACTTGATAGACATTTCAGTTTAATATTCACTAACATCATCACAATAAATTACCTTTATTATTGAAGGAAAAAACCAAGATGATTAACTAACTTACTAGAATATAAATATTAGAAAGTCTTAATGGACTTTCAATGAAGTCCATTGGACTTTAATGAAGATTTGCTTGGTTTCAAAGCCAGAGTCTTCAAATAAAACTGTCTGCTGGCAGTGGAACTGATAAACTGTTTAGAAGGAATGAGTGACATCTCATAAATTTAGGGCTACTTTTCTTCAAAAAACTAATTTCTGAAACTTGAAGATTATTAATGTAGCATCTCAAAATATTTTGATAATGTGACATTTGGTTGGCATTCCTAAATATTTTTCTTTGGTAAATCAAAGATTTGGCCCAAATCATTTGAGAAAAACATGCTTGATTTTAAAACGTATCTTTTTATTGTTGTGCTTTCAGAAAAATTAAATTATACTTTAGTTATGGATAGGTTTTTATGTAATAATGTTTATATTAGTTTCATTGTATACATTTTTAATACAGAAATTAAGAATCTAATTAGAATTCTCTTATTACCTTACTGTAACTATTATAAAAAACTCCTATCAATATTTAAATTTATTAGAAGTTTTTCTTTTCATCAAATATGTTATCTAGGATAAAATATAGAGGCATCAAGACTATCAATATGTTTGTTAATTAATAGAACTACTAATTTTTAAGGAAAATGTTCTAATATTAGACTGTTTTCTTTAAAAAATTAATAAAGTCCAGAAATATCAAAGTAGGGCAAAGACATAACTGCTAATATTGTACTGTAAATATATATTTTTATACCTTTCAAGTATCACTGACATTAAATAAACTGTATGTCATTAAAGTATACTATTTGGTAATTTCTGACATACTTGTACAGTCCCAAGACCATAACTTCATCAAGGAAGTGAGTACCATCAGCACTCAGAGTTTCTTCCTGATCCTTTGTAACTTCTCCCTCCTGACTCTCCCTGTCCCAGACAAAACATCAAATTTCTATCACTATAGGCTAGTTTTTTTTGTAGACTTTATGTAATGAATATGTACTTTATATAATGTACTATGTAGCTGGCTTTTTTTTTGTAAGATGAGATGGAAGACTGGCTTTATTCAGTCAACATAATTCTTTTTAGCTCAATCCATGTTGTATATATCAGCAGTACATTCCGTTTTTCTAAAAGAAAAAAAATTCATTGTAAGAATCTAACACAATTTTCTGTTTTTCTAAAAGAAAAAAAATTCATTGTAAGAATCTAACATAATTTTTGTATGCTTTCACCTACTGGTGAAACAATCCCTGGACATTGGGATTGTTTCTGGTTGGTCGTTACAAACACTGCTGGTATTAAAGCTTGTGTACAAGTTTTTGCATAGGTGTATATTTTATTTATCTGTTATAAATACATAGTAGGAGTGTTTCTGGATCTTATATTGATATATCTTTAACTTTTCAAACAAATTGCCAAACTCTTTTTCTCAAAAGTAGTTGTATCATTTTACAGTGCCTTATAGTTTGTGGACGTTACAGTTGCTCCACATCCCTGCCAACAGCATGATTTTAATTTTAGCTTCTCTAATTTGTTCATCATGAAATTTAACTGTGGTCTTAATTTGCATTTTCTGTTTTCTAAATAGCTGAAGTTGAGAACCTGTTCTTGTGATATTTTGCTTTACATATGTTTCCTTTGGTTTTGTTCAAATGCTTTCCAATTTTTAAAGTTTTTTTTTTCCCCCTTTGAGGAATGCCATCTATGTAAATATAAATGCAAATACATATATATGTTTACAAAATTTTGTGTATTTTACATATATTTATTTAAAAGCTTCCCATATGGTGCAGTAATAATCCACCTGCCAATGCAGGAGACAGAAGAGATGTGAGTTTGAATCCTGGGTCAGGTAAATCCCTTGGGATAGGAAATGGCAACCCACTCCAGTATTCTTGCCTGGAAAATTCCATGGACTGAGGAGCCTGGTGGACTACTATATATGGGGTCTCAAAGAGTTGGACACAACTAAGTGATGGAGCACACACACATTTACTAAAAATATATTTATATCTATATATAACTTGTGGATCATCTTTCTATTTAACAGTGCTGTTTGAAAAACAATTTTTTTTGAGGAAGTTCACTTTATGATTTCTTTTACTTTAAAAAATTTTGTTTAGTATTAATAACTCTTTGTCAAATCAAAGAACGCTAAGATTTTTTCATATTTTCCATCCAGATATTTTATTGTTTTAGCTATACATAGGTAAAACTATATAGGTCTGTGACTATTTTGTGTGAATTTTTCTGTATAGCATGTGCTAAGCACTGAGTTTTATTTATAAATATGTAAATTAAATAAATAAAACTCATTTTGCATTTTAGTATCTACTTTCCCAGCACTATTTGATGAAAAGATAAGAATGAATTGACCATTTTAATGGGGATCTACTTATGCACTCTCTTTTCTGTTCCACTGATTGATTTATCTGCCTTAACAATAATATCACTCTGTCTTGATTACCTTGAAATCATGTATTTCAAATCTTCCAACATTATTCTTTCTCAAGACTAATACAATGTTAATCTATATTGTGATTGTTTGGAAATTGATGAATTAAAAATAGTGTTCCAATGCATAAGCAAAGTATACCTAACTTTTTGTTTAGGTATTCCTTTACTTCTATCAGTCATGTTTTGCAGTTTAGTATGCAAAATTTGTGCATCTTTTGTCAAATTTTCCTTAAATATTTCATATTTTAATGCTATTATAAGTGGTATTTTAAAAAATTGACATGGGCCTCTATGAATCTCTATGCACTTATTTATTCTAGAAATGCAAATAAATCTCAGGTGGCACTAGTAGTAAAGAACATGCCTGCTAATGCAGAAGTCATAAGAGTTATGGGTTTGATCCTTGGGTGGGGAAGATCTCCTGGAGGAGGGCATGGCAACCTACTCCAGTATTCTTGCCTGGAGAATCCCATGGACAGAGAAGCCAGACAGGCTACAGGCCGTAGGGTCGCAGAGTCAGACACAGCTGAAGCAACTTAGCAAGTGCTTATTTATAAATATAGTTATGGCAAGAGAGTAAGTATTAATACATCCTATTTAGAATGAAACAGACATATAAAATAAATGATACACATAAGGACAAAAAGAAGTTGAACATCTTAATATCTTCTCATAAATGCAAGAATTTTACCAAAATTTTGTACAGAAAGAAAAAAATTCATATATTAAAATTTATAAATTGCTATTTTTATCCAGTATCACATATGACAAATAGTTGGGGAAAACAATGGAAACAGTGACAGGCTTTATTTTCTTGGGCTCCAGACTCACTGCAGATGGTGACTGTAGCCATGAAATTAAAAGATATTTGCTCCTTGGAAAACCTAGACAAACCTAGACAGCATATTAAAAAGCAGAGACTACTTAACAGACAAATGTCCGTCTAGTCAAAGCTATGGCTTTTCCAGTAGTCATGTGATATGAGATGAGAGAGTTGGACCATAAAGAAGGCTTAGCACTGAAGAACTGATGCTTTTGAACTGTGGTGTTGGAGAAGACTCTTGAGAGTCCCTTGGATTGCAAGGAGATCAAACCAGTCAATCCTCAACGAAATCAATCCTGAACATTTATTGGAAAGACTGGTACTGAAGCTGAAGCTCCAATACTTTGGCCACCTGATGCAAAGAGCCGACTCCTTAGTAAAGACCCTGATGCTGGGAAATATTGAAGGCAGGAGAAGAAGGGGACAACAGAGGATGAAATGGTTGGATGGCATCACTGACTTGATGGACATAAGTTTGAGCAAGCTCCAGGAGTTGGTGCTGAACAGGGAAGCCTGGCGTGCTACAGTCCATTGGGTCACAAAGAATCGGAAATGACTGAGTGACTGAGCTGAACTGATCACATATGATTTTATTATATTAAGTGTTATAATAAATTTTAATAAAATAATAAAATTGATTTCTATTTTTAACAGTAAACTTTTCCTATATATGCCCACTTTATATTAAATATTTTTGTTAATATCTGGGACCTATAGGTATTTTACTTTGTAACACTTGGTCTATATTGTAACCACTTAGAGATAAAAGCTTGCCTGCTGACAGGTTGAGTAAGTTAGAAAAGTATGTCCAGATAGAAAGAGAGCCAACAAGAAAACCACCACATCAAAAGCAGTAGGAAAGCAAAGGGCAATAGTCACTTTTGGACACATATTCAATTTGCTATATGCCCCAAATGGAAAAACAATAAAAAGAATGACATTTGTCTATGAAGGACTTTTCGGTTTGTACAGAGAGGTCTGAAAATCATGTCTCAGCTCCAGTATATCTTTTTAAGCAAGTTCCATTCTAGTTCTCAAAGGGACAGAAAAGTAAATTGGAGAAAATCTTACAAATTTTAAATCTAATGACAAACAATTGACTACTGCCTAGGAATTTTCATGTTCAATGTAAGTGTTCTAAAGTTGTGGTTTGTCACTAAGTTTAAGGTCATTGAAAAAAAAATATGTAGTTTGTTTACTCAGATAACATCAAAAAGTAACATGAAAGCTTTGTATAGAAAACAAAAATATAAGTGACAGCAACAAAACCTTGGGTAGGATTGCCTGCTCCATTAGGTTCAGGCAATTGGCAATATCTATATAGACAATTATGGTTAACAACCAGTACAGCAGAAAATGATCAGAAGTAGTTTAAGTATATTTTTAAATGGTTTACAGAGTATCAGATAAATAAATTTTTTTTCTTAGTTGTTTAAAATGATAGTTCAGAAACAGTGTGATTCTAACCATGGACTTGTCTATGAAAATAAATATTTCCTACTTTAAGAAAAATTAAAACAATTTTTAAAATTGCATGGATTGGAAAAGTAATATGAATGGTATTCCATAAGACAATGGTAAATTTATGTAAAGCATCCCGTTTAAAAGTACAAGCCATGTAGTCTAAAACCTTGATTTAATTATCAGCCTCTTTCCTATCACATCATTTTCCCTTCAAATTAACAAAATATTTTTAACTACATAACAAGGAAAAATTAGAGTTCAGAATTTAATTTATGCTTCTGTAATTTATTAAGATTAGTATAATATATAAAATTAGACTGGCCATCTGAAAAACAACAAATATATAAGCATGTCTGTGTGTGTGAGAGTGTTTGTGTGTTTGTGAGGGGGATAACTTCAACAAAGACATATTCTTTAAATGGAAAAGATTGCAAATTGAGATAAAAATGGAGCTTTTATATTAAATAGTAACTATGTAGTGAATTAAAGCAGGAAAGTATACCTACTCAGTCAAACTATCATGCAAGTAAATTCTGTTGGTTAATGTAACAAATTTATAACCAGATCACATCAAATATACAGTTTTGTGGATGTTTAATGCCTTGGTATAGTTCAGCCACTCAGTCATGTCCAACTCTTTGCTACCCCATGGACTGCAGCACACCAGCCTTCCCTGTCCATTAACAACTCCCGGAGTTTAGTCAATATCACCTCCACTGAGTCGGTGATGCCATCCAACCCTCTCATCCTCTGTCGACCCCTTTTCTTCCTGCCTTCAATCTTTCCCAGGATCAGGGTATTTTCCAAGTAGTTGGTTCTTTGCATCAGGTGGCCAAAGCATTGGAGTTTCAGCTTCAGCATCAGTCCTTCCAATGAATATTCAGGATTGATTTCCTTTAGGATGGACTGGTTGGATCTCCTTGCAGTCCAAGGGGCTCTCAAGAGTCTTCTCCAACACCATAGTTCAAAAGCATCAATTCATTAGCACTCAGCTTTCTTTATAGTCCAACTCTCACATCCATACATGACTACTAGAAAAACCATAGCTTTGACTAGACAGACCTTTGTTGGCAAAGTAGTGTCTTTGCTTTTTAGTATGCTGTATAAGTTGGTCATAGCCCCAAGTAAAGTCCAAATTCAAACTCCCTAACTTTATTACTTCATCTCTCAGTAACCTATATGATTATTATAATGTTACAAGTGAAATCAGGCTACTTATGGCAGTGCCTGTATTTACATTTCCTAGATAGACATTCCAAAAATTGCCTAGTTATACTGTTGAGATGTTCAGAAGAACTCTATATTTCTAGCACAACCTTCAGACTTAATCAATAGAAAGCATGTTTATGATGTCTCTGTGTGTATTTGAAGGTGTTCTTGATCAGTTTCCAAATCGAGTCTTACTCTTCTTGATCCCATGGCCTGCAGCATTCCAGGCTTCCCTGTGCCTCATCATCTCCTGGAGTTTGCCCAAGTTCATGCACATTGCATCAGTGATGCCATCGAAACATCTCATCCTCTGTCACCCTCTTCTCCTCCTGCCTTTAATCTTTACCAGCATCAGGTCTTTTTCCAATGAGTCAGCTCTTTGCATCAGCATCCAAAGTATTGGAGCTTTAGCATCAATCTTTACAATGAGTGTTCAAGGTTGATTTCCTTTAGGATTGACTGGTTTGATCTGCTTGCTGTCCGAGGGACTCTCAAGAGTCTTCTCCTGCACCACAGTTTGAAAGCATCAATTTTACAGTGCTCTGCCTTGTTTATGGTTCAGCTATCACAACCACACATGACTACTGGAAAGACCATACACTTGACTGTATGGATCTTCGTGATGTCTTTGTTTTTAACACACTGTCTTAGTTTGTCATAGGCTTTTTGTCAAGAAGCAATTGTCTTCTATGGCTGCAGTCACCATCCATGATGATTTGAGAGCCCAAGAGGTGGAAATCTGTTACTACTTCCACATTTTCACCTCTGTTTGCTATGATGAGATGGGACCAGATGTCATGATCTTAGCTTTTTAATATTGAGTTTTAAGCTGGCTTTTCCACTTTCCTCCATCACCCTCATTGGGTGATTCTTTAGTTTCTCTTATTTCTGCCATAAGAGTGGTATTATCCTCATATTTGAGGTTGTTGATATTTCTCCCAGAAATCTTGATTCCACCTGGTAACTCTTCCAGCCCAGAATTGCTCATGATGGGCTCTGCATATAAGTTAAATAAACAGGGTAACAATAAATAGCCTTGTTGTACTTTTTTTCTCAGTCCTGAACCAGTCAGTTGTTTGATACTAGTTTCTAGCTGTTGCTTCTTGACCGGCATGTGGGTTTCTTAGGAGGCAGGTAAGATGGTCTGGCATTCTCATCTCTTTAAGTGTTTTCCACAGTTTGTTAGATGCACACAGTAAAAAGCTTTAGCATAGTCAATGAAACAGAGGTAGATGCTTTTCTGGAATCCCCTTGCTTTCCTCTATGATCCAGCTAATGTTGGCAATTTCATCTCTGGTTCCTTTGCCTTTTCTAAACCCAGCTTGGTCATCTAGAAGTTCTTAGTTCACATAATGCTGAAACCAAGCATGCAGGATTTTGAGCATTACTTTACTAGCTTGGGAGATGAGTGCAATTGTGCAATGGTTTGAATACTCTTTAGTATTGCCCTTCTTAGGAACTGGGATGAGGACTGACATATTTCAGTCCTGTGGCCACTGCTGGGTTTTTCAGATTTACTGACATATTGAGTACATCATCTTTTAGGATTTTAAATAGCTCTAGTGGAATTCCATCGACTCCACTAGCTTTCTTGACAGCAGTGTTTCCCAAAGTCCACTTGACGTTACACTCAAAATGCCTGGCTCTGATTGAGTGACCACACCATTGTGGTTATTTGGGTCACTGAGACTTTTTTGTACAGTTCTTCCATGTATTCTTTCCATCTCTTCTTGATCACTCTGCTTCTATTAGATCTTTATCATTCCTGTCCTTTATTGTGCTCATCTTTGGATGAAATGTTCCTTTGCTATTCCCAGTTTCCTTGAAGAGATCTCTAGTCTTTCTCCTTCTGTTGTTTTCCTTTTCTTTGCATTATTCATACAAGAAGGATTTCTTGTCTCTCCTTGATATTCTCTGGAACACTGCATTTATTTGGATGTGTCTTTCCCTTTCTCCCTTGCTTTTCACTTCTCTTCTTTCTTCAGCTATTTGTAAAGCCTCCACAAACAACCACTTTGCCTTCTTGCTTTTCTTTTTCTTTGGGATCTCCTCTATAATATTACTGACCTCTGTCCATAGTTCTTCAGGAACTTTGTTTACTAGATCTAATCCTTTGACTCTATTCATCACCTCTACTATATATTCATGGGGGGATTTCATTTAAGTTGTACCTGGCTGGCCTAATGGTTTTCCCCACTTTCTTTAGTTTGAACCTGAATTTTGCTATGAAAAGTTGATGATCTGAGCCACAGTCAGCTCCAGGTCTTTTTTTTTTTTTTTTTTTGCTGACTGTATAGAGCTTCTCCATCTTTAGTTAGAAAGAATATAATCAATCTGATTTCACTATTGACCATTTGTTGATGTCCATGTGTAAAGTCATCTCTTGTGTTGTTGAAAAAGGGTGTTTGCTATGACCAGTGCATTCTCTAGGCAAAACTCTGTTAGCCTTTGCCCTGCTTCATTTTGTACTCCCAAGGTCAAGCTTGCCTGTTACTCCAGGTTATCTCTTCACTTCCAATTCCCTATGATGAAAAAGACATCTTTTTTGGTGTTAGTTCTAAGAGGTCTTCTAAGTCTTCATAGAACTGACCAGCTTCAGTTTCTTTGGGATCAGTGGTTGAGGCATAGATGTTGAATGGAATGTTAGGTCCATGAATCAAGATAATTTAGACATGGTCAAGCAGGTCTTCCCCTGTGGCTCAGCTTGTAAAGAATCCTCCTCCACCATGTGAGACCTGGGTTCAATCCCTGGATTGGGAAGATCCCCTGGAGAAGGGAAAGGCTACCCACTCCAGTATTCTGGCCTAGAGAGTTCCATGGACTGTATAGTCCATGAGTCTTGGGTAGTCGAAAAAGAGTCAGACACCACTGAGCAACTTTCACTTTCTTCTAGAAAAGCAGGATATGGCATGGCAAGAGTAAATATCAACATCTTAGGAATCAGTGAGCTAAAATGGATGGGAGTTGGTGAATTTAATTCAGATAACCATTATATCTACTACTGTGGGCAAGCATCCCACAGAAGAAATGGAATAGCCCTCATAATCATAAAAGAGTCTTAAATGCAGTATTTGGGTGTGACCTGTGTTTGAAGGTATGTGTATTTAAATAATCATAGATACATTCAGCAGATGCAGGCAGGCACTTATAGTCCTGTTCTTTTTCTCTTTTTCTTATGGACAAAATTGAGAAACTAGAATAACAATATAGAATAAACACAAACAAATCAATGTAGCACACTTTCAATGTTACTTGAAACATTCATCTTATCTCTTAAATATCACTGGGGCCAATAATCTCATAAAAGAGAATAATAAATACAAACTTTGCACATATGATTTTCTACAAAACTTAAAATGATATCAAAGAAATATAAAATTCAGGATAAACTAAAAGGTTCTGTTGAAAATTTTGAAATTACTATAAAGAAAGTAGTTTGGACCTACCAGAAGACTCACCAACTGAGTTTGTATGTTGACAAGAAGCAATAACTCAGGAAGTGACATTACCTGTGGTTGAACTGAGCCTTCTGTGAACATCTTTATAATCTCTGATAGTTTCCTTTATAAGATCCAGAGAGCAACCAGATTAGCAATTAGTGTTGGAACTGCATTGGGACCCACTACAAAAATCCAAAGCATAGAAGAGATATTTTCTTAAGAATGGAAAGGAGTTGAACCCTGATAATCTGAAAGCAGGTAAATTAGGTCCACATGATTCTTGAGTAGAGCAGTGATCTAAGGGCCTGTGGTAGAAGATGTATTAGGAGGATAAACCTCCTACAAACATTGGAATCATGATGGTCTGCAAGCCCATATGGTCTGCTGATCTAGACTTAGGAGTGTGTTCCTGGGTGCAGGTGAGATAACATGCATCTCTAGAGACAATAGAGCAAAATGGTCAAGGGCAACACAGAGAATGACAACTCAAGGAAAGAAAAGTATAGGTGAGGGTAAGATAGTTTTCTGTGAGATGGTGTTTGCCAGATCCTCCAGGACTTTCAAAAAAGAAAAGGTAGAGAGAAACCTGAAGTTGTGCATAGACTCAAGCTAATAACAGATACTTTACTATCTGTTCTGGCACAAGTTCCATAGTGAAAGATGGTGCTAACAAGAACTCATCTGGAAAATGGATTGCTCCTGAGCCAGTTATAGTATGTAGGATATATATATATATGTGTGTGTGTGTGTGTGTGTGTGTACAATCAATAGTTTAAGATCTCTGACAATAGCAAGCAAGAACATTCAAGAAAGTATGTGTTTTATAAAGATTTGTACAACTTTCTGATTTTTATTATTCTTTAAAGGAATAAATCTTGCTTGGTAGAGTTAAGGTCAGCCTAGATTGTGGGTGGTGGGTATTAAGTAGCATTTGATATTTTTATTTATTTAAGTGGACTGTTGTAGCCACACTACCTTTTGTGTGTTAGGGTGGTATAATCACTCACCTGTGTTTTGTCGGGGGGAAATGGAAGCTGCTGCTTTAAAATGGAACAAATTGAGGCTCTAGAACATTTAAAAGCTGGAATAATACAGGTAGTTTAATTGTTAATGTTTTTATTAATTAAAATAAATTATTTTTATAAGTTTAGATAGAAATATAAAAACAAGACAGCAAACTAAATAATAGCAGTGAAAATTATTTATCATTATCAAGCATCTTGTTGATTATCATCACAGTAAACATGACTTTATAACAAAACACTAGGCTTTCTCAGCCATGTTTTAGTTTCAATTATCTGTAGTGAAAATACCTTCAAAACTACTGGTTTTGATAATCTAGAGAATATGTCAGCTAATGAATGTCTGTTTTGACTGAAGATGAACTATGGTTTCTAGTGTATAAGTTAGTTTCAGAAAGTAAACAACGTATTTCACATTTTGCGAGAAACATCCCCAAATATCAAATCAGATATTGTGAATATATTTTCTTTCCAAAACTTCTGAATACGTTTTGTTTCAAAACCAGACTTTCTCTTGTTGAAGAGTAATCTGTGGCATAAATCTACTTAATTAGCTTAGAATTTGATTGTCTCCATTGAAATGAAAGGAAACAAGCTATTAATTATAGACTTAGACCCAAACCGATGGGAACATCAATATTTTACTGAAATTTTCTCAATAAATTCCAGGTCATAAAGCCTTATGCATGCATTCTAGAAGTGGGACAATTTTGTGTCCAGTAACATGGAGACAACACATTGATTGCCTGCTATGATATCATTAAAATGAATGGAGGAGACAGCCCTGGGGGAAAAAAAAATCTCAGAAAAAGTCAGCATTTCACTGCATCATTTCATCTTATCCTAAATTAAGATATATAATTTTGAAACTTTGTCATTCATATTAAAGCAATATATTTTATAATATATAATACTATATATTAAAGTAATATGTATTTTAAAGATGCAATATTACAGGGTTGATTCTGATTAATGTTGCTCCACAGATTAATTTGAATGTTATTTACCTAGTACATCTTTTCCATACCTTGAAATGTTCATGATTTGTGAACTTCCACTTATAAGTATTATATTTCTGAATGTATAATTTTTTAAAAGAAACATTCTGAGGATATTTGATACCGCCTTTTGTTTTAGTGGAAATCCTGCTTTTAATGTCTCCTTATTTCACATTGCTACCGTCTCTAGTTTCTCCTCATTTTATTGGGTTGTTATTGTTGAATGGATTCCTTGCTGGATTTTTAAATGGCTATTTGAGTTATTTTTAATTAATTTTTTCTTGTTACATTGTGATCCAAAATATGTTACTATGACATCATACTTAAAACAAAATATACTTTGTCCAGAATCTACATCATTTTTTAATATGTGGACATTCTAAATATCTTTCTTCTACTTCTCACTGTGTGACCTAAGGAATGGGACTTATGCCAGTTTTCTCATCTCTACTAAGGATAAAATAAAAATAATACCTACCTATTGCTGCTGCTGCTAAGTCGCTTCAGTCGTGTCCAACTCTGTGCGACCCCATAGACAGAAACCAGCCAGGCTCCCCTGTTCCTGGGATTCTCCAGGCAAGAATACTGGAGTGGGTTGCCATTTCCTTCTCCAATGCATGAAAGTGAAAAGTCAAAGTGAAGTCGCTCAATCGTGTCCACTCCTAGTGACCTCATGGACTGCAGCCTACCAGGCTCCTCCATCCTTGGGATTTTAGGGCTGCTGTAATTGTTAAGATGCTACACGCAAATTACTTACTTTAGAAGAAATAACTATGCCTCATTCTGTGCCTTCTGAATCAGATCTCTAAGAAAAGGAGTAGGTCATCCTGTGTATGTGTTTTAAAAAGGTCTCTATTACTATATTTATTTCTGTGTCTACTACTAGTGCACAAATTCACATAAATGTTGACATTTCCAAGCCATAGCTTGTAAAATATCTGTTGCAACGCTTTAAGAATAATCATTTCTTTCTCTGCCTCCTCTCTTATTCCCTAAAGTACTGAACTGGTTGTGGGAAGTTTTTGTAGATTACTTTGGCTTTGTCTGGTAGAGAACAATTTTTAGTTGAGTGACTAAAATTTGCCATCCTGCTGTTCTAAAGAACTTTTCTATGTTGCTAATAGGTTTTAACTGTTAAATACTTCCTAATATCCCAAGTACCTGAGGGGTTTTTCATTTAAGTTCTTCATGTTTATTTATGCATTGGCTCTAGCAAGCCTGAGCTCTTTGTCTTTATCCTTTTAATGATTTACTTGATATTTAACCTAAGGGATGGAAGCTCTGTGATTTTATGGGAATGACAGAATTAAACAACCTCCCACAAAGTCCCCACAGGTATAAGAGAGAAAAGATACACTTGGAGAATTTATCTCAGGAGAATACAGTGTTATGCCCTATGGAAAATAACAGATAGAAACACACTAATTGGGATTAAAACACCCCCAATGCTGTTGTGATAGGTAAGTACCAAAAAGCACATACAAAAAATAAAATGCAGAAAAGATTAAAGAAGTATATTGAAATAATAAAAAGCAAGTTGATGAAATTCTAAGTACACAGGCAAAATTAAATATCACTTTTTATCATAAGGTTTTATTTATATATAATTAAAATTTAGCCACCATACTAAAGTTAAAGTAGAATAAAATGGGTAAAGTAAAATGAAATATTTTTTTTGAAATATTTTTAAGTTATTTCTCTTTCACTTTTTTATTGGCTTTCTTCAGGACTTTAGATATTCTGATTAATAAATATTTGTTTAGTCATAAATATAAAGAATGAGAATAGTCCATCAGCACTAACAACATATTGTATATTCAGTTCAGTTCAGTTCAGTTCAGTCCAGTTCAGTCACTCAGTCGTGTCTGACTCTGCGACCCCATGAACTGCAGCACGCCAGGCATCCCTGTCCATCACCATCTCCCAGAGTTCACTCAGACTCACTTCCATCCAGTCAGTGATGCCAGCCAGCCATCTCATCCTCTGTCGTCCCCTTCTCCTCCTGCCCCCAATCCCTCCCAGCATCAGAGTCTTTTCCAGTGAGTCAACTCTTCACATGAGGTGGCCAAAGTACTGGAGTTTCAGCTTCAGCATCATTCCTTCCATAGAAATCCCAGGGCTGATCTCCTTCAGAATGGACTGGTTGCATCTCCTTGCAGTCCAAGGGACTCTCAAGAGTCTTCTCCAACACCACAGCTCAAAAGCATAAATTCTTCGGTGCTCAGCCTTCTTCACAATCCAACTCTCACATCTATACGTGACTACTGGAAAAACCATAGCCTTAACTAGACGGACCTTAGTCGGCAAAGTGATGTCTCTGCTTTTGAATATGCTATCTAGGTTGGTCATAACTTTTCTTCCAAAGAGTAAGAGTCTACCATTTATAATGAGGTATAAGAAATGTCTACATTTAAAAAATACATTATTTATATCTGTCTGTGCATGCATGCTAAGTCACTTCAGTTGTGTCTGACTCTTTGTGACCCTATAGATTATAGCCTGCCAAGCTCCTCTGCCCATGGGATTCTCCAGGCAAGAATACTGTAGTGGGTTGCCATACCCTCCTCTAGGGGATCTTCCCAACCCAGGAACTGAACCTGCATCTCCTCTGTCTCCTGCATTGGCAAGCAGGTTTCTTTACCACTAGCACCACCTGGGAAGCCCATGTCTATCTGTTTAGTTTATAAGCCTATGACATTTCTTAGTTAAAATATTTCTGGCATGCTTATGGAGATCTGAATTTATTCTAGATAAAAAGGGAGAAAGAAACCTCTGGTGTGTAGCAGCCTTCAACTGAGCAACACACTAGAGGTTTCTTTCTCACTTTTTTTGTTTTAACTTGCAATGTACTTTATTTTATTTATTTTTTTTTACTTTACAATTCTATATTGGTTTTGCCATACATTGACATGAATAAAACCAAAACTCTATAACAATTTTTCAAAAATATTTTAACTAAGAAATATCATGGGCTGATAGACTGAACCACCAGAAGAGGGAAGAGTGAGCAGGTACATGAAAAAACAAATTTGTTAATTTGCAAACTTGAAGAGTTCACTGAAATTTAATTTGAATGTATTATTAAGTTGGGGCCCTAACAATAATCACAGACTGAAACATACGTTTTTTAAAAAAATTATTTTTAATTGAAGGATAACTACTTTACAGTATCACATTGGGTTCTACCAAACATCAACATGAATCAGCCATTGGTTTACACATGTCCCCTCCCACTTGAATATCTCTCTCACCTCCCTCCCTATCCCAACCCTCTAGGTTGTTAATAAGCCCTGGTTTGAGTTCCCTGGGTCATACAGAAAATTCCCACTGGCTATTTATTTTACATATGGTAATGCATGTTTTCATGCTATTCTGTCCATACTTCTCACCTCATTCTCCTCCCACAATTGCCTTGTCCATCAGTTCAGTTCAGTCGCTCCGTCGTGTCCGACTCTTTGTGACCCCACGAACTGCAGCACGCCAGGCCTCCCTGTCCATCACCAACTCCCAGAGATCACTCAAACTCATGTCCATTGAGTCGGTGATGCCATCCAGCCATCTCATCCTCTGTCATCCCCTTCTCCTCCTGCCCCCAATCCCTCCTAACATCAGGGTCTTTTCCAATGAGTCAACTCTTCGCATGAGGTGGCCAAAGTGTTGGAGTTTCAGCTTCAGCATCAGTCCTTCTAATGAACACCCAGGACTGAACTCCTTTAGGATGGACTGGTTGGATCTTCTTACAGTCCAAGGGACTCTCAAGAGTCTTCTGCAACACCATAATCCAAAAGCATCAATTCTTCGGTGCTCAACTTTCTTCACAGTCCAACTCTCACATCCATACATGACCACTGGAAAAACCATAGCCTTGACTAGACAGACCTTTGTTGGCAATTAATGTCTCTGCTTTTGAATATGCTATCTAGATTAGTCATAACTTTTCTTCCAAGGAGTAAACATATTTTAATTTCATGACTGCAATCACCATCTACAGTGATTTTGGAGCCCCCAAAAATAAAGTCTGACACTGTTTCCACTGTTTCCCCATCTATTTCCCATGAAGTGATGGGACCAGATGACATGATCTTAGTTTTCTATATGTTGAGCTTTAAGCCAACTTTTTCAGTCTCCTCTTTCACTTTCATCAAGAGGCTCTTTAGTTCCTCTTCACTTTCTGCCATAACGGTGGTGTCATCTGCATATCTGGGGTTATTGATATTTCTTCCGGCAATCTTGATTCCAGCTTGTGCTTCTTCTAGCCCAGGAAGGTTGCTAGGAAGCAACCTGAAAGAAAATGAAAGTGAAGTCACTCAGCCGTGTCTGACTCTTTGCCACCCGTAACGGTAGCCCACCAGTCTTATCCGCCCATAGGATTCTCCAGGCAAGACTACTGGAGTGGGTTGCCATTTCCTTCTCCAGGGTATCTTCTTGACCCAGGGATCAAACCCAGGTCTCCCTCATTGCAGGCAGACGCTTCAACTTCTGAACCACCAGGGAAGCCCAGCAACCTAGATATCCATAAACAGATGAATGGATAAAGAAGCTTTAGTTAATATACTTAGCCATAAAAAGAAATGCATGTGAGTCAGTTCTAATGATGTGGTTGAACCTAGAGCCTACTATACAGAGTAAAGAAAGAAAAACTAATATCACGTACTATGGCTCAGATGATAAAAATCCACCTGTAATGCTGGAGCCCTGAGTTCTATCCCTGGGGTTGGGAAGATACACTGGAGGAGGGCATGGCAACTCACTCCAGTATATTCTTGCCTGAAGAATCCCCATGGCGGGGTGATGGGGTCTGGTGGGCTATATTCCATGAGGTCACAAAGATTCGGATGTGACTGAGCAACAAATCACAGCACAATGCATATATATGGAACCTAGAAAGATAGCACTGATGAACCTACATGCAGAGCAGCAGTGGAGACACAAATTTTTCAAATAACATGAATAAGGCTGAGTTCATCAAAAGGTATGTTTCATGAATCTGTTCTCAATGTCTAACTCTTCTGTTCTGTAAGTTAAGAATGTTTTACATGGGACCTAATTAAAATTAAAAGTTTCTACACAACAAAGGAAACTATAAGCAAGGTGAAAAGACAGCCTTCGGAATGGAGAAAATAATAGCAAATGAAGCAACTGACAAACAACTAATCTCAAAAATCTACAAGCAACACCTGCAGCTCAATTCCAGAAAAATAAATGACCCAATCAAAAAATGGGCCAAAGAACTAAATAGACATTTCTCCAAAGAAGACATACAGGTGGCTAACAAACACATGAAAAGATGTTCAACATCACTCATTGTCAGAGAAATGCAAATCAAGACCACAATGAGGTACCATTTAACACCAGTCAGAATGTCTGCGATCCAAAATTCTGCAAGCAATAAATGCTGGAGAGGGTGTGGAGAAAAGGGAACCCTCTTACACTGTTGGTGGGAATGCAAACTAGTACAGCCACTATGGAGAACAGTGTGGAGATTCCTTAAAAAATTGCAAATAGAACTGCCATATGACCCAGCAATCCCACTGCTGGGCATACACACTGAGGAAACCAGAATTGAAAGAGACACATAAACCCCAGTGTTCATCGCAGCACTGTTTATAATAGCCAGGACATGGAAACAACCTAGATGTCCATCAGCAGATGAATGGATAAGAAAGCTGTGGTACATATACACAATGGAGTATTACTCAGCCATTAAAAAGAATACACTTAAATCAGTTCTAATGAGATACCAAGGGAACATTTCATGCAAAGATGGGCTCGATAAAGGACAGAAATGGTCTGGACCTAACAGAAGCAGAAGATATTAAGAAGAGGTGGCAAGAATACATGGCAGAACAGTACAAAAAAGATCTTCATGACCCAGATAATCATGATGATGTGATCACTAATCTAGAGCCAGACATCTTGGAATGTGAAGTCAAGTGGGCCTTAGAAAGCATCACTATGAACAAAGCTAGTGGAGGTGATGGAATTCCAATTGAGCTGTTTCAAATCCTGAAAGATGATGCTGGGAAAGTGCTTCACTCAATATGCCAGCAAGTTTGGAAAACTCAGCAGTGGCCACAGGACTGGAAAAGGTCAGTGTTCATTCCAATCCCAAAGAAAGGCAATGCAAAAGAATGCTCAAACTACCGCACAATTGCACTCATCTCACATGCTGGTAAAGTAATACTCAAAATTCTCCAAGCCAGGCTTCAGCAATACATGAACCGTGAACTCCCTGATGTTCAAGCTGGTTTTAGAAAAGACAGAGGAACCAGAGATCAAATTGCCAACATCTGCTGGATCATGGAAAAAGCAAGAGAGTTCCAGAAAAATATTTATTTCTGCTTTATTGACAATGCCAAAGCCTTTGACTGTGTGGATCACAATAAACTGTGGAAAATTCTGAAAGAGATGGGAATACCAGACCACCTAACCTGCCTCTTGAGAAACGTGTATGCACATCAGTAAGCAACAGTTAGAACTGGACATGGAACAACAGAGTGATTCCAAATAGGAAAAGGAGTATGTCAGTGCTGTATATTGTCACCCTGCTTATTTAACTTATATGCAGAGTACATCATGAGAAACATTGGACTGGAAGAAACACAAGCTGGAATCAAGATTGCCAGGAGAAATATCAATAACCTCAGATATGCAGGTGACACCACCCTTATGGTAGAAAGTGAAGAGGAGCTAAAAAGCCTCTTGATGAAAGTGAAAGAGGAGAGTGAAAAAGTTGGCTTAAAGCTCAACATTCAGAAAACGAAGATCATGGCATCTGGTCCCATCACTTCATGGGAAATAGATGGGGAAACAGTAGAAACAGTGTCAGACTTTATGTTTTTGGGCTCCAAAATCACTGCAGATGGTGACTGCAGCCATGAAATTAAAAGACGCCTACTCCTTGGAAGAAAAGTTATGACCAACCTAGATAGTATATTCAAAAGCAGAAACATTACTTTGCCGACTAAGGTCTGTCTAGTCAAGGCTATGGATGTGAGAGTTGGACTGTGAAGAAGGCTGAGCGCCGAGGAAATGATGTGTTTGAACTGTGGTGTTGGAGAAGACTCTTGAGGTCCCTTGGACTACAAGGAGATCCAGCCAGTCCATTCTGAAGGAGATCAACCCTGGGATTTCTTTGGAAGGAATGATGCTAAAGCTGAAGCTCCAGTACTTTGGACACCTCATGCGAAGAGAGAGATTGGGGGCAGGAGGAGAAGGGGACGACCGAGGATGAGATGGCTGGATGGCATCACGGACTCGATGGATGTGAGTCTGAGTGAACTCCAGGAGATGGTGATGGACAGGGAGGCCTGGCGTGCTGCAATTCATGGGGTCGCAAAGAGTCAGACACGACTGAGCGACTGAACTGAACTGAATGAGATGGATGAAACTGGAGCCAATTATACAGAGTGAAGTAAGCCAGAAAGAAAAACACCAATACAGGATACTAACACATATATATGGAATTTACAAAGATGGTAATGATAACCCTGTACGCGAGACAGCAAAAGAGACAGAGATGTATAGAACGGGCTTTTGGACTCTCAGGGAGAGAGAGAGGGTGGGATGATTTGGGAGAATGGCATTGAAACATATATACTATCATGTAAGAAACGAATCGCCAGTCTATGTTCGATACAGGATACAGAATGCTTGGGGCTGGTGCACGGGGTTGATCCAGAGAGATGATATGGGGTGGGAAGTGGGAGGAGGGTTCAGGATTGGGAACTCATGTACACCCATGGCGGATTCATGTCAATGTATGGCAAAACCAATACAGTATTGTAAAGTAAAATAAAGTAAAAATAAAAATTAAAAAAAGTAATTATGACATTTATGACACTTTCAGAAATTATAACACTGAATATTTAATATTATTGCTTAATTTTTAGGTATAATAAATAATGGTATAATGGTTATATTAAAAAATTTAAAAAAATGTTTTAGTCACTGGAAATAAACACTTTTAGAGAAAATTGTTTGACTTATTCTTCCCAGTTCTGTGTATTTGAGTAGTTTGGTTGAGCTAAGCTAATGATCAACTTGATATATAAAGTGTTACATTTTGCTGATTTGACTTTTCTCATTTTAAGAGGGAATCTTTATATCACAAGCAGTGCACACATTATTCAGAGGTTCCTTGGTAGTCAGTGGAATGAACACAATTTAGATTAAAATTGCTAGGTATCAGTATTTTTTCCCTGATAGCTTATCATATTGAAAATAAAAACTGAGAACTCACAAATGAGCATCACACATACTATTAGATCTCAAAGAAATGATATAATCATGTGTCATGTTAAAAAGAGTCTACTGTATACTCACCAGAAGATAAGAGTGGAAAAAGGCTAAATTATTCTTAGTATTACTAAAAAGAATAATTTTCTTCTTTCTTGTGGACACCCTAAAAGGATCTCAAGAATCTTCAGAGGTTGGAAGACCAGAAATTGAGAAGTGTCATTTTAGAGTATAGTCATTACTTGTCCATTTTTATTACTCTACTAGTATTTATTAGAAGTGTAAATTACCAATTTTCTGTCTATTCCACCATGGGTGTACATTTGGCTTGTTTTTAATTTCTGTTCATATAAGTAATTCAACTTTAGTGGCATTGTAGTTCCAGATGCATATTTTAAGAGGTTTTCTCCAATATATACTAGTCATGAATTGCTGGATCAAACAATTATAATAAAACTACCCTTCAACTTTTCAAGATAGAAAAATTATTTCCTGACAATGTTGTATCAGTTTACATTCCTACCAGCAAGATAAGGGATTTACTATTTCTTTACACCCTTACTGACATTTTCAGAATATATAATTTTGCTAGTAGATTAGGGGGAAATGGTTTCTAATTGCAGTTTACCTTTTTCTGATTACTCATATATTTTAATGTGGGGTTTTTTTGTGTGTATTTATTATCCATTTGGAATAATTAGTTTGTGAAATAAATTCTTTCTTTAATAGTACTTTTTGTATAAAAATTGATTTATTTGCTATTAATAGAGTTATGCCAATTTTCTTTCAGTTAATGATTTTATATAATGTCACATTTCACTTTTACTCTCAACTTTTCTCTCTCCTTAAGAATTAGAGGTGCTTTATGTAAAGAACTTAGTTGGATTAAAATTTTAAAATAAACTTCACTAAAACTGGAGTTTTAGTCTACCTATATTTAAAGTAAGTAGATATTTGATGAGGCTTCCCAGGTGGCGCTGGTGGTAAAGAATCCGCCTGCCGATGCAGGAAACACAGGAGAATTGAGTTTGATCCCTGGGTCAGGAAGACCCCCTGGAGTAGGAAATGGCAATCCACTCCAGTACTCTTGCCTAGAAAATCCCATGGGCAGAAAATCCTGACAGGTTACAGTCCATGGAACCACAAAGAGTCAGACATGACAGCAACTGAGCATTCTACTCCCCCAACACATAAATATTTGGTACTCCTATCTACCAAATTGTTTTTTTTACTTTTCATGTGTCTCACATGTTCTATATTTATAACTCAGTTTTCTTGCCTCTTTTTGAGATCAGATAGTCTTTTTTCCTTCTTTTTTTTTTTTTTCATTTATCAGTTTGGAATTGTCATAATCAGTACCTTTTCTAGAGGTTACAACTGAAATTACAGCATGCTTACTTAACCTATGTGTGTATTAGTCACTCAGTCATTTCCGACCCTTGCAACCCCATGGTCTGTAGCCCAGCAGGCTCCTCTGTCCATGGAATTCTCCAGGCAAGAATACTGGAGTGTGTGGTCATTTCCTTCTCCAGATACCAAGGTCTTATATGGATAAATATCTCTTCATGCCCCCCCCACCACCAAAACACCAATCCATTAGAATACATTACTCTTATATTACTAACCTTATAGAATTTTATTTGGTAAGTAAAAATTTTACTTTTTAATTCAAAAATAATCATCACTTTTCATGTAGTCAATAACCATAGGATTTACTCAAGTTTACCATATATTTTGTTCTTAATTTTATCTTTTATTTTAGATTTTCTACTTGATATTTTACTTGAAAAAGCAAGGTACATTATCCTTGCCTTTTCATGTGTCATAATTATTTGTTGAAAGTCTTCCATGTTTTATAAGACAATAATAGTGAGGTAAGTAAAATATCAAGTACAAAATCTAAAATGAAAGATAAAATTAAGAACAAAATATTTTATCTTTTATTTTAGATTTTCTACTTGATATTTTACTTACCTCACTATTATACACAATGGAGTATTACTCAGCCATTAAAAAGAATACATTTGAATCAGTTCTAATGAAGTGGATGAAACTGGAGCCGATTATACAGAGTGAAGTAAGCCAGAAAGAGAAACACCAATACAGTATACTAAGACATATATATGGAGTTTAGAAAGATGGTAATGATGACCCTGTATGTGAGACAGCAAAAGAGATACAGATGTGTAGAGCGGACTTTTGGACTCCGAGGGAGAGGGAGAGGGTGGGATGATTTGGGAGAATGGCATTGAAACATGTATACTATCATGTAAGAAATGAATCGCCAGTCTGTTTGATGCAGGATACAGGATGCTTGGGGCTGGTGCATGGGGATGATCCAGAGAGATGATATGGGGTGGGAGGTGGGAGGGGGTTCATGTTTGGGAACTCATGTACACCCGTGGTGGATTCATGTCAATGTATGGCAAAACCAATTCAGTATTGCAAAGTAAAATAAAGTAAAAATAAAAAATAAAAAAAATAAAAATAAAATAAAATAAGAACACTTACAAAAAAAAAATAAAGAAAAGGCAAAGGTAAAATAAAACTCACATGGAGTCTGAGTCTGAAAAGATAAAACAATTACAACCAGACTTGGTTATTATACACATCTTAAATGATAAGACTGAAAATTTTAAATAACTAGACTTAATGTGTTAAAGACTAATTGTAAAGGTAGACAGAATGTGAGATCAAACACATAAAATTTTAGCAAATACATGGGAATTATATGAAAGAATAAATAGAATTTTGAGCATTGCTTTACTAACATGTGAGATGAGTGCAATTGTGCAGTAATTTGAGCATTCTTTGGCATTGCCTTTCTTTGGGATTGGAATAAAAACTGACCTTTTCCAGTCCTGTGGCCACTGCTGAGTTTTCCAAATGTGCTGGCATATTGAGTGCAGCACTTTCCCAGCATCACCTTTCAGGATTTGAAAGAGCTCAACTGCCCATCACCTCCACTAGCTTTGTTCGTAGTGATGCTTTCTAAGGCCCACTTGACTTCACATTCCAGGATGTCTGCCTCTAGGTGAGTGATCACACCATCGTGATTATCTGGGTCATGAAGATCTTTTTTGTATAGTTCTGTGTATTCTTGCCACCTCTTCTTAATATCTTCTGCTTCTGTTAGGTCCAGACCATTTCTGTCCTTTATTGAGCCCATCTTTGCATGAAATGTTCCCTTGGTATCTCTAATTTTCTTAAAGAGATCTCTAGTCTTTCCCATTCTATCGTTTTCCTTGATTTCTTTGCACTGATCACTGGGGAAGGGTTTCTTATCTCTCCTTGTTATTCTTTGGAACTCTGCACTCAAACAGATATATCTTTCCTTTTCTCCTTTGCTTTTTGCTTCTTTTCTTTTCACAGCTATTTGCAAAGGGATAAGGAATGTAAAAGTAAGAAAATAATATATCATCTTAGGGATGTGGGGCACTGTAGAATTGTATAACATATGTGCAATTGGAATTCCAAAAAGGATTTTTCTAATATTAGAAACATGGACCTACACTAAGAAATGAAGAACATTTGGAATGGAATAAATGAAGCTTTGAAGATTATGTATGTTTGCATGTGTGCATTCATATATGTATAAATACACATACATTTCTCTCTATATATGTATATATCTGGAATATAAAAGTATATCTTTAAATTGCTCTTAAAACTGTTTAAGTTAATAAAGGTAATTATGCTTTGGTATATACTTGTATATATATTATTTTGTTTTGTCCAGTTGCTAAGTGATGTCCAACTCTTTGTGACCCCATGGTCTGCAGCACACCAGGCTTTCCTGTCCTTCAGTGTCTCCTGGAGTTTGCTCAAACTCATGTTCATTGAGTCATTCATGCCATCCAAACATTTCATCCTCTATTGCCTTCTTCTTTTCTTACTCTCAGTCTTTCCCAGAATCAGGGCTTTTCCAGTGAATTGGCTCTTCACATCACAAGGCTGAAGTATTGAAGCTTCAGCTTCAGTATTGGTCCATCCAATGAGTAGTCAGGGTTGATTTCCTTTAGGATTGACTAGTTTGCTCTCCTTGAGGTTGAAGTGACTCTCAAGAATCTTCTTCAGCACCACAGTTCAAAAACATCAATTCTTCAGCACTCAGTTGATGCTCAGTGCTGAAGAGTTGGGATATATACATATATGTGCATGTATATATATATATATATATATATATACACACACACACATAAGTTCAGTATATATATTCATACATGTAATTAATATAAAAAGATTTTAGTCAATAAACATTCTTATTAAAGAGAGAAAAGATAATCCCATTTTCCATGTGCCATTTTCTCATAATCTTCAGTTTATTAGTAGACTGGTGAGGAAGAGTAAAATACAGGAGTATATTCAAGTTCTTGCCTACATAGCATTTAATTTTATTTAATGTAGATTGTACAGTCTTTCATGTACTGTGAACCTGGAGATTATTCCAGCATGAAGGTATTTTAACCTCCTTCTGGGACAGTCTCTTGATGCTTTGCTTGATCATATAATTATTGCACAAAACTGGATTCTCAGATGCAGTATTAAGGAAAATTTGATTTTCCATGTGTGACTTCATGATTAACATCAGAAAAAGAGAATTATATAAAAATAATATAAAAGGTAACATTAAATAGAATGAAAAATAATGTTCAGGTATGTCTATTCCACAAATCTGTGTTTAATCAAAGTTACCTATAAGGGCTTTCCTACGAGATCATGAAAAAATATCATAAATATGACATATACTATGTATACACAAGTCATAGCCTAGGTGCAGCCTGCTATCCACTTGAAAAAGCAACCATAAATCATAAACTTTATTTTCAGATAAAATTAGAAAGAAAATTTACAGTCAATAACAGAACAAAATTCCATTTCTCTATGTAATTATATTCACCATCTTTATAAAATAAAACTTCAGAAAAATTATCCTTGTCAAAGTTTCTTTTTTCTCTCTCCACTCTGGTGACTTGCTAACAACTAACATTGTTATTTTCCTTCATCTAATTTAATAAGGAACATTAATCATCCATTAGTTGGTTCTTTAGCTTAATGTTATTTGCTCTAGTCCACAAATAAGGCAGCTATGGCTTGAAGTTGTTAGCATTGGAATTCTATTAGGATATAGCATTTATCTTGTCCCTTCATATTAGTTCAGTTAATTGCATTTGATTTTTTATTATTCTATTTAATGAAAAATATACACTGTTATATGTAAGGCCAGCCCTAGGCAAAATAGTTAAGCAAATTAATGTGTGTCTCCAGTTTCTCCCTGTTCATTGCTCTTCTCTCATATTTAGGAAGAATCTCACATAAATGTCATTAAATGATTGATTAGAAGTGTTGGCTTTTTAAGCATCATTGCAAGTTAACAGCCTGAGAATTTGTGACAGCTGAACCTTCCATAAGAATGCTGTCTGATGTTTTGAGGTTTGACCACAGATATATAATAACCTGGGCTTCCTTTGTGGCTCAGCTAGTAAAGAATCTGCCTACAAGGCAGGAGACCTGGGTTCCATCCCTGGGTTGGGAAGATCCCCTGAAGAAGGGAAAGGCTACCCACTTCAGTATTCTGGCTTAGAGAATTCTGTGGACTGCATAATAATAACCTAAGTAAACTAAGTATGCTAACAATCTGAGTCAAGACAAAACCTGATGCACATATAAATGTGTGAGAACACAAGTGTAATGGAAGAAATCAATGGTTTCCATCATATGTGAAGAAGCCAACTAGATTATATGAGAGAGATCACTGGCAATATGATAGAAAATAAAGCATGAACAACCCTTCTGTGAGAAAATTGAAATCAGTTTCCTATTTTCATAAGAGAAGGAATTTTTGAAGGCAAAAGTTGGCACTATGGGATATAATCAAGCATCAGTCTTTTATTATTATTATTTTTTTAGCCAGAGATTTTCTTCTAACTTGGTGTCTTAAAAAATTTGGGCTGCTGTACCAAAAACCATAGCCTGAGTGGCTTAAATGACATTTCTTTCTCATAGGTTTGGAGGCTGGAAAGTCCAAGATTAAGATGCCAGCAGACCAGTATCTAGAGAGGGCCTATGTTCAGACGTATAGACAGCTGCCCACTTGCTGTACTTTCACAAGGCCAAGAGAAAGAGCATCAGTCTTGTCTGTTCTTATATGGACACTAATTCCATTCACGGAGCCTCCAATCTCATGACCTTTATTACCTCTTCAAGGCCCTGCCTCCAAATACAACTGCAGTATGTTTTAGGTTTTAACAAATGAATTTTCTGGGAATACAAACATTCAGTCCATAGCACCTGGAAACAATGAAATACTGTTTCCATGATTGCATGAATTATAGATGATAAGAAATAAAGCCTGGGCCTGCTCAAAGTGAGAAATCTAATAGTAGATCCCCTAGATAAATACAATTTCCTCAAATATGACATAATTGGTGTAATTGTGACAGAGAAGTGAATACAACTTGCAAAGGAATAGTGGCTATCTTAATTTTAATGCTGGGAGAAGAAGCAAAGACAAAAACAAAAGACATATCTCCTCAGAGGATACATGTGATTCTTGCACCATCCTATGATTCTTAAAAAATTCAAATTTCATTTAAATTATCTGTTCCAGATGTTTTTCAACTGGAAGAAGAGACACAAATTCTCTTAAGACCAATGGCTTTTCAATGTAGGGTTCACAGTATTCATAGATAAAACCCGAGAAACATGGGCTCACAGTTAAGAAGAAAACATAAAATTTCACAGAAAGATGGAGACAATGAAACACAAATTGATCACAGTACCCTAAGTGAGAACCAGCCAGAAAAACAAAACAGAACAATGGATTCTCATGAAAAAGAATTTAGATAAGATACTCTGAACTTTGCAGAGACAGACTATACCTGATCTGCTTTTATTAGGTTAAAAGAGAAGAAAACATGTTATATAACAAAAGAAGAGACATATCAGTTAGACTTTGCAGAAATTTAGTAACTTAAATGAGCAATTTGTTGGGCAGTTCTGCTGTTGCTTTTAGATCAGTTTATTCATGTAGTTACAATCAGATTCCAGTTCATTTGAAAACAAGCTTAATCTGCATGGGTCCCAGCTTGGTGTTTTCTGCCTGATGTGTTCTCTCATTTCTAGCCTGATAACCTGGAGTTGATCACATGATCGTCATTGTTCAGTCATTAAGTCGTTTCCAACTCTTTGAGACCCCATGGACTGCTGCGTGCCAGGCTTCCCTGTCCTTCACTTTCTCCCAGAGTTTGCTCAAACGCATGTCTATTGATTTGGTCATACTATCCAACCATCTCATCTTCTGTTGCCCCTTTATTTTCCTAACTTCAATCTTTTCCAGCATCAGTCTCCTCCAGTGATGCACCTCTTCTTATCAGGTGGTCAGAGTGTTGGAGCTTCACCTTCAACATCAGTCCTTCCATATTCAGGGTTGATTTCCTTTAGGACTGACTGATTCACGTGATGGCAGAAGTTTAACGAGTCCAGAAAGAGGGACTTTTGAACTTTCTTTCTATGTCATATTTGCTGCTCTCTCACATGCCAAAGTAAATCAGAAGGCCAGAACAGTTTAAAAACTGGAGAAAAATAGATAACACCTAGCAAGAAATTCTTCAGTGTTTTATTTTAATGATTTTTATATTATTCTTTCCCTAACAAATGTCTTTTATTTTGTTTTATTTTCTAGAATCCCTGTTATTCAGAAATACTTATTATCTTCATTATTATGTTGTTTCCTTTATGGTTTTGTCCTGAATTTTGAGCAGTGCCTTTCATTTCATCTTTCTGAACACTAATTTTGTTCTCAGCAGAGATGATGAGATTTTATGTTCTTTCATTGAATTTAATAATATTTTTATTGAAGAAAAATCTCATTTATGTTTTATTTTTTGGGGAGTCCTCATTAGTTTCTTTTCTCATCTCCATTTGTTTTACTTTAATGTGGACAACCTGTACTATTGATTCAGCTGTGTATTCTCCTTACATTACATTATTCTATTCACTTAATATGTTTGTCTTCTTAAGGCACTCGTGTCACATACCTCTTTATTTGCTGCTTCCCTGTGTCCTTAAATGTGCCATTCTATTAGGAAGTGTCTGGAATTCTTAACTGGAAAGAGGCAGACAATATAGTAAAATCCTACATTTCCATGGTGAGATAGTGAACAAACACCTTATTTGATGAGACTTACTTGCCCAAGTACTTTTGTTGCCTTTAATTTTTAATAAGTGGTGGACAGGGCTGTGGAGGGGATGGAAACCTACTCTGTATTCCTGCCTGGAGAATCCCATGAATAGAAGAGCCTGGCAGGCTACAGCCTATATGGTCACTAAGAATCAGCGGCAACTGGTGATTAGCATGACTAATCACGACGAGCATGCAGGCACACACTGACAGGTATAGAAAAGTGCTCTTACACCAGTCAGTGTGGCCTCAACCCATTCTGTAGGGAATCTGTTGTGGTTGCCACTTTCTCAGGAGGTATTTGTGGTCAAGCAGTTAAGGACAGGGAAACTTTTATCCTTGGAATACTAAAGAGAGTGACTTGTGCATGCAGACAGCTGTGGAGTGAGTGGTCTTCTCCTAGCTTCTTCCAGCAAGACAGTCTTTTTCTCTCCAAATGGATTCTCCCCAACATCATTAAAAGCACATAGATTTCTTTGTGAAATCTCTTTTCTGTAAAGCTCACAATCTCAAATGTCCTTTGTTCTCCCACCAGAAGCCCATCTAATTTTACTGGTGGTACAACATGAGAGTGTTGAATACTTTTTTTTTTTTTTAATTCAGGAATTTCTTTCCAGGCCAGCATCATAACCAAAGTGTTCTATTTTATTCATTCATTCATTCACTCCCACATTCATTTATGCATACTGTACCATGTGGCTTGTTGCATCTTAGGTCCCAAACCAGGCACTGAACCCGGGCAATCAGCAGTAAGAATGCAGAGTCCTAACCACTGGACTGCTAGAACAATCCCAAAGTGTTCTACTTTAAAGTAAATAAATCCACTTGAATGTCAACCCTATATATGAAGTCATATTTTATGAATACTACCTATAGTATAGTACTTAATAATTATTGATGAACATATTAGTTTAAGAAGCATTAATAATTGATTATTGTAAAGACATAACCATGGACTGTATGCTTAATCTGATTTTTTAAATTCTTGCAGAAATATTAAAAGACAGGGAAATTGTGCTATTTCTGATAGTACAGCAAAGAAAAATATAAATGTATTGTTGAGATTATTCAGTTGGTAATATTTTTCACTTAAATATCATTTGCTTTTTTTTTCTAATTGTTACTTTTTGTAAATGTGTTAGATTTATCACCTGTCACATATTTCATATGCTTAACTATAGGTGCTATAATATTTTCTACACTTTTGAGTTTTCTGCTTTGTTTTACTTGTTAAAACTTTGCTTTATTGTAATTTGTTTCACGAAATGGTACCAGAAATTTGATTTTCTTGTGTTACAGTACAGATGCCTAACTACTATGTTTGCAGTATCCATGATAATCGCTGGCCTTCAGTTGCCAGATGTATGTAATCATATTCACGGCTACAGTCTCCTTCTAGAGAATGTTTTTGATATGCCAGATGCTGTGTAACAATCCATCTAAATGGATTTTCTAGTCTCATAGGAAAAATCAAAAAACTGTCAAGCCTACATTTGTTTCCTTTTCGACAATGTTACCTTCAAACACACAAGTAAATAGACTACTGTAAATAGACCACCTTAGTTTTCCCTCTGGAAATGTAGTTCTTTGTGATGTGCTAAGGCAATAGTTCCCTTTTCTCAGATCCGTTTGTTTCTTTGCACTGACTATTGTTTTATCTGTTGCTTTACACTGAGTAAAGTTGATGATTTCCAAAATGCTAGGGACTCAAATAGGTTCCAAAACTATCTTGTCACTCTTGAAGAGGCAGTAAAATGTACTCATTTGTTACATAAATTTATGCAGTAGATTTTGCAGATTTATCTAGTTGGTGATTACTCTTACAATTTTGCATGTGTACATATATTTATCTGTGTAAATGATTAAATATTGCTGTTGTTTCTATATTTTATACAATTTATCTTAAACTTTTCATTATTTCTTTGATTATTCTATATAACATTTTGTTGCTTTTAGAATTTAAGTTCAGTGCTGTATATTGTAGTGTGCAAAATAGAATAAAGTTCTTAAGGTAGTAAGAAGTTAAATTTTAATTTGATTCAACTTTCTTTTAAAAGATACCTACCATTTTTCGATAGTCTTTCTCAATTTTTTCATTATCACTCTATGAAGCAGCATTTTAAGACACTTTTCCTCATTATACCCCCAGCCTTGCTTGTGCATGCTGTTTATGAGCTGTGATCCTTTGGAGGACCACAAACCACTGCAGTGCCTAAGATTTTTTTCACCATCCCCAAACCAGTTTCTACTTGCTTGTGGTTGATACCAACCCCTTTGCCAAAACACGCCTGAGACAAAGAAGCCTAATATTTATCCTACAATAGTCCATAAAGGATCTTTTCAGGATTCTCATAGAAGATGATGTCTCTCTAAACCTTTACACTAATTCTCTTCCTCACAATTATCTTAGTCCAGCAGTTCTTGTCAGGTTTCCCACCACAGTTAGCCAAACATTTATAGTAACAATAAATTACTGTTTTCAATATATCCCCAACACATTAAAATTTTACAAATAGTCAACTGAAGATACAATATAGCAAAAAATTGTAATTAACACATATGCTTAATTTCCCAAATGCACATGGGAAAAAAAGATGTACAGACAGAAATATATACATACATATGTTGCCTTTTCAATTTAGAGAGATTTGATCTTATTATTTACACAATTTTTCATCCTATTGATGCATGCCCCTCCCCAATCCTTCCAATAATGGCAAGTTTTTCACATGTTAATTTGTAGTAGTATTTCCTAAGGACAGTAATCCTTACTGTATATGTTCCTAGTGATATTTCCTAATTCATTTATAAAATTTGACAGTGTGGAGAAATGTAGTTCCTTTCACTTAAATGTAACTAAGATAATCAACCTATTTCTGTGGATGATGAGTTATGAGTGAAGTCGCTCAGTCGTGTCTGACTCTTTGCGACCCCATGGACTGTAGCCTACCAGGCTCCTCCGTCCATGGGATTTTCCAGGCAAGAGTACTGGAGTGGGTTGCCATTGCCTTGTTATTCGTTATTTTAGTTTTTATTCTCTCTCAGTTCTAAATCCATAATACATATTCTGTGTGGTATACTTTTGCATCTTTAAATATTTAATATAGCTAGAAAATTATTTTGGTTTATGAAGTAATGGGAGGAGTGTCTGATTCTCTGGTCTGTGGTTTTTTAGGACAATGATGGCAAGGCATATCACATCTTTGTGATATCATGCAAGATCCCACTATTTGCAAAATCATACAGGGGCCAGCTGCTGCTGCTGCTGCTAAGTTGCTTCAGTCATGTCCGACTCTGTGCGACCCCATAGACGGCAGCCCACCAGACTCCCCCGTCCCTGGGATTCTCCTGGCAAGAACACTGGAGTGGGTTGCCATTTCCTTCTCCAATGCATGAAAGTGAAAAGTGAAAGTGAAGTCTCTCAGTCATGCCCAACCCTCAGCGACCCCATGGACTGCAGCCTTCCAGGCTTCTCCATCCATGGGATTTTCCATGCAAGAGTACTGGAGTGGGGTGCCATTGCCTTCTCCAGGGGCAAGCTAACTTGACACAAATCTTCATTCAGAATCATCCTATTGTATATGTACATGTTTACTCATTCAAAGGCATGCATTTATTTGATATTTGTTCACCAAATATTAATGAATTACACATTGTGGGTATAAAGTGTTGTAGGTCTTAGAGAAATGAACTAAATTAAATGTAGGACTGACTGTCACAGTGCTAATAACTTACGGGTTAGATATGTGCATGCATACTTGTATTTAATTGCTTCAGTTATGTTCAACTCTTTTGTGACCACATAGACTTGGCTCACTAGGCTCCTCTAGCCATGAGATTCTCAAGGCCAGAGTACTGGAGTGGGTTGCCATGCCCTCCTTCAAGAGAGTTTCTGGAACCGGAGGTTGAACAAATGTCTCCTATGTCTCCAGCATTACAAGCAGATTCTTCACCCACTGAGCCACCTGAAAATCCAGATATGTGTATAGCTAAAGCATACTACTTGATACTTTCTCAATTATTCTACACTGCACAAAGTTAAAGGACTATTGAAATACAAAGTTTACAATATATGTTTCATAAAAAAATCTGGTTATGACATTTTATGATAATAAATCATTACTTAAATACTTTTAAGAGTAGTATTTTCCATGTGTTCAGAAATATTAAGGAATCTACACAGCCTGTCAGTCAGTTCAGTCACCCAGTTGTGTCTGACTCTTTGCGACCCCATGAACCTCAGCATGCCAGGCCTCCCTGTCCAACACCAAGTCCTGGAGTTCACCCAAACCCATGTCCATCGAGCCTGTGATGCCAACCAACCATCTCATCCTCTGTTGTGCCCTTCTTCTCCTGCCCTCAATCTTTCCCAACATCAGGGTCTTTTCCAGTGAGTCACCTCTTCGCATCAGATGGCCAAAGTATTGGAGTTTCAGCTTCAACATCAGTCCTTCCAATAAACACCCAGGACTGATCTGTTTTAGGACGGACTGTTTAGATATCCTTGCAATTGAAGAGATTCTCAAGAGTCTTCTCCAACACTACAGTTCAAAAGCATCAATTCTTTGGCACTCAACTTTCTTTAGAGTCCAACTCTCACATCCATACATGACCACTGGAAAAACCATAGCCTTGACTAGACGGACCTTTGTTGGCAAAGTAATGTCTCTGTGTTTTAATATGCTATCTAGGTTGGTCATAACCCTCCTTCCAAGGAATAAACGTCTTTTAATTTCATGGCTGCAATCACCATCTGCAGTGATTTTGAAGCCCAGAAAAATAAAGTCAGCTGCTGTTTCCATGCTTTCCCCATCTATTTCCCATGAAGTGATGGGACCAGATGCCATGATCTTAATTTTCTGAAAATTGAGCTTTAAGCCAACTTTTTCACTCTCTTCTTTCACTTTCATCAAGAGGCTTTTTATTTCCTCTTCACTTTCTGCCATAAGGATGGTGTCATTTCCATATCTGAGGTTATTGATATTTCTCCTGGCAATCCTGATTCCAGCTTGTGTTTCTTCCAGTCCAGCATTTCTCATGATGTACTCTGCATATAAGTTAAATAAGCAGGGTTACAATATACAGCCTTGACATACTCCTTTTCCTATTTGGAATCAGTCTGTTGTTCCATGTCCAGTTGTAACTGTTGCTTCCTGACCTGCATACAGGTTTCTCAAGAGGCAGGTCAGGTGGTCTGGTATTCCCATTTCTTTCAGAATTTTCCACTGCTTATTATGATCCACACAGTCAAAGGCTTTGGCATAGTCAATAAAGCAGAAATAGATGGATTTCTTTCTGGAACTCTCAGGCTTTTTCAATGATCCAGTGGATGTTGGCAATTTGATCTCTGGTTCCTCTGCTTTTTCTGAAACCAGCTTGAACATCTGGAAGTTCACGGTTCACATACTACTGAACACTGGCTTGGAGAATTTTGAGCATTACTTTACTAGTGTGTAAAATGAGTGCAATTGTGTGGTAATTTGAGCATTCTTTGGCATTGCCTTTCTTTGGGATTGGAATGAAAACTGACCTTTTCCAGTCCTGTGGCCACTGCTGAGTGTTCCAAATTTGCTGGCATATTGAGTGCAGCACTTTCAGAGCATCATCTTTCAGGTTTTGAAATAGCTCAACTGGAATTCCATCACCTCCATGAGCTTTTTTTGTAGTGATGCTTTCTAAGGCCCACTTGACTTCACATTCCAGATGTCTGACTCTAGGTGAGTGGTCACACCGTCACGATTATCTGGGTCATGAAGATCTTTTTTGTACAGTTGTTCTCTGTAGTCTTGCCACCTCTTCTTAATATCTTCTGCTTCTGTTAGGTCCCTACCATTTGTGTTCTTTATTGAGCCCATCTTTGCATGAAATGTTCCCTTGGTATCGCTAATTTTCTTGACGAGATCTCTAGTCTTTCCCATTCTATTGCTTTCCTCTATTTCTTTGCATTTATTGCTGAGGAAGGCTTTTTTTTACTCTCCTTGCTATTCTTTGGAACTCTGCATTCAAATTGGTATATCTTTCTTTTTCTCCTTTGCTTTTTGCTTCCCTTCTTTTCACAGCTATTTGTAAGGCCTCTTCAGACAGCCATTTTGTATTTTTTCATTTCTTTTTCATGGAGATGATCTTGATTCCTGTCTCCTGTACAATGTCATGAACCTCCACCCATAGTTCATTAGGCACTCTGTCTGTCAGATCTAGTCCTTTAAACTATTTCTCACTTCCACAGTATAGTCATAAGGGATTTGATTTAGGTCATATCCTAATAGTCTAGTGGTTTTCTCCACTTTCTTCATTTTTCAGTCTGAATTTGGCAATAAAAAGTTCATGATCTGAGCCACAGTTAGCTCCTGGTCTTGTTTTTGCTGACTGTATAGAGCTTCTCCATCTTTGGCTGCAAAGAATATAATCAGTCTGATTTCAGTGTTGACCATCTGGTGATGTCCATGTGTATAGTCTTCTCTGTGTTGTTGGAAGAGGGTGTTTACTATGACCAGTGTGTTCTCTTGGCAGAACTCTATTAGCCTTTTCTCTGCTTCATTCTGTACTCCAGAGCCAAATCTGCTTATTAATGCAGGTGTTTCTTGACTTCCTACTTTTGTATTCCAGTCCCCTATAATGAAAAGGACATCTTTTTTAGGTGTTAGTTCTAGAAGGTCTTGTAAGTCTTCATAGAACAGTTCAACTTCAGCTTCTTCAGCATTACTGGTCGGGACATAGACTTGGATTACCGTGATGTTCAATGGTTTGCCTTGGAAACGAACAGAAATCATTCGATTGTTGTTGAGATTGCATCCAGGTACTGCATTTCAGACTCTTTTGTTGACTATGATGGATACTCCATTTCTTCTGAGGGATTCCTGCCCACAGTAGTAGATATAATAGTAATCTGAGTTAAATTCACCCATTCCAGTCCATCTTAGTTCACTGATTCCTAAACTGTTGACGTTCACTCTTGTCACCTCTTGTTTGACCACTTCCAATTTGCCTTGATTCATGGACCTAACATTCCAGGTTCCTATGCAATATTGCTCTTTATTGCGTCGAACCCTGCCTACATAGTATTGACTACTAAATTACCATGATAAACATATTCAAGATTAGTTTAGATTTTTGTCATATTGTAGAAATGCCCTTCAAGTATAAGTTGATCTCAACATTATATATAAATGGCTTTTAATTAGCCTTTATAAGGGCTGACATTAATTCAATTAATTTTGCAGAAACATAACTTATTTTAATTTTTGTATTTTCTCCAATCTTCAGATATCTTCACATTTATTTTATTTCACTAAAAATTTATAATATCAAATATTTTTAGTTTTAAGAATTATTTAATTTTTAAAAATAAATCTTTTAATCAAGCAGAAACTTATCTTGGCATATGTATTTTTAACACAAAATAAAAGATTATAAATGTGAAAAAAAAGTCAGGTATAATTTTGGTTTTTGAGATTCAAAAATACTTGTTCTAATAGTTTTTAGTAGCTAGTTTTGATCTCAGTCCAAATACAGTAGATGGATTTCTCAATATTTGAATTTTTATATTTAGAAAAGATTTATTTTTCAAATATAAGTTAATGTTAGATTCAGAGTAAAATGTTGAGGGTCACTAATGTCAATAGTAGGTGAATACTCTTTCATAAATCAGAAGATTTTAAAAATCATAGGGTGGTATTCAGTAGCAACAAGGCAAGTTTTTTTTTTGTTTGTTTTTGTTACCAGGTCATGTTTTAAGGCTGTAATCTCATTGAATGTCAGCTCATTTTTATTAAATAGCACTTTCTACATATTCCCTGTTGTGTGAATTAATGAGACTAATTCACCTCCGAATATTTTCTTAAGAAGAGACATTTCATTGTGCACTACTACCCTACTAGAGAAAGGGAAATATTGACAGATCTAGCATGGAGGAAAGCAGAATATCAGCTTTAGACAATGTCATCATCTGAGCCATAAATCACCCAATCAGGAAACCAGCATCCAAATGAAGAAACTAATCATTACCAGCAGTCCAACACTCCACCACTTGTAGCACACTCCTCCAAGCATTCACCACCTTCAAGGTTATATTATATGGTCCTGTCCTTCAACCACATGGATGAGTACAGTCTGCTTTAGTCCTTACATAAATAAAATCTTCCATTATGTCTTTATTTGGTCATGTAATTGCTGGTTATTCATTCTGATCAGTGTATAATATTCAATAACGTAAATAACTACAGTTTATCTGTTATACTGTTGATGGCATTTGATAGTTCCCTTTAAAAGTCTAATACATGCAGTGAAGATTTTACTGTAGCTTTTGGTAAATATATGAACACATTTCTGTTGGGAAAACATAAGAATGGAATTTTCTGGGTCATAGGATTTACACATGCTCAGCTTCTGTGGAGAATGCTGAACAGTTTTACTAATTTGCACTCCCATCAGCAGTGAGAGGGGATTCTATTGCTCATCATCTTCAGCAACGCTCAGTATTTACCCACCATAAACTTTCGTCATCTCATCACTTCAGTTTCCTTTTAGAATTATATTCACTTGTGATATTGTGCTTTCATGTTTAGTTCCTCCATCTAGAATGTAAACTGTATGAGAACTGGTGTTTTTTCTATTGAGTGTTAATCTTATATATGGCCCTTGAGAGTTGACTCATGTATAGGATGTCCTCAAGAACAACTGCTGAAGGAATGAATAAATGTACATTATTTTACTTGTTTTTATGTGTTCAGAAAGATTGCGATCCAAAAAGATTTCTAAGTTAATTGATCTTGTCCATTGATTCCCCTTTGAAATGTCTCTAAATCATGATAAAAAATTGAACATAAATGCCATCATGTGAACCATTAACATCTTTATTATAATTAACATCTTATATCCATTAGATCATCTCATAACAAGTTATAAGAAAACTTGAAAGAAGACATGTATTTAGATGTTATATTATATAAAAATACAGATTAAAAACGTTATTCTAAGTCTGGGAATTTTTTCAAAATATGAAAAATATTTTATTCAAAACGTACATTCATATTCCTAGAAAGAAATTCTTATATAAAATTTAGTATTATGTTCATTTTTTAAAAAAATGAGCTAGCCATTTCCTGGCCTGTCCCATCTTTGCAAGAGTTATCTCACAATGTTATAGAGCTATTGATACAAAATTGTATCTGTTATGTCTTTGAGTTTAACAGTGATTTTGTAGGTGTGCATTCAGTCACTAAGTTGTGTCCAAATCCTTGCATCCCCATGGACTGTAGCACACTAGGCTTCCTTCACTGTCTCCGAAAGATTGGTCAAACTCATGTCCATTGAGTTGGTGATGCCATCCAACCCTCTCATCCTTTGTCATCCTCTTCTCCTCCTGCCCTCAATCTTTCCCAGCATCAGGGTCTTTTCTAGTGAGTTGGTTCTATGCATCAGGTGGCCAAGTATTAGAGCTTCAGCATCAGCATCAGTCCTTCCAATGAATATTCAGGGTTCATTTCCTTTAGGATTGATTAGTTTGATCTGCTTGCTGTCCAAGGGACTCTCAAGAGTCTTCTCCAGCACCACAGTTCAAAAGGATCAGTTCTTCAGTGCTCAGCCTTCTTCATGGTCCAACTCTCACATCTGTACATCTACTAGAAAAAACATTGTTTTGACTAGATGGACCTTTGTTGGCAAAGTGATATATTTGCTTTTTAATACACTGTCTAGGTTGGTCATAGCTCTCCTTCCAAGGAGGAAGCATCTTTTAATATTCTGGCTGCAGTCGCTGTCCACAGTGATTTTGGAGCCCAAGAAAGTAAAATCTGTCAGTGCTTCCACTTTTCCCCCTTCTATTTGTCATGAAGTGATGGGACTTGTTGCCATGATCTTAGTTTTTTGAGTGTTGAGATTTAAGCCAGCTTTTTCAATCTCCTTTTTCATCTTTATCAAGAGGCTCTTTAATTTCTCTTCACTTTCTGCCCTAATGGCATCATCTACATATAGTATCATCCACGTATCTGTGGTTGTTGATATTTCTTCCAGTATTCCTGATTCCATCTTATGAATCATCTAGCCCAGCATTTTGTATGATATACTTTGAATATAAATTAAATAAACAGAGTGACAAAATACAAACTTGTCACAATCCTTTCCCCATTTTGAACAAGTCAGTTATTCCATGAAAGGTTTTAACAGTTGCTTCTTGACCCATATACAGGTTTTGTAGGACACAGGTAAGGTGGTCTGGTATTCCCATCTCTTTAAGAATTTTCCAGTTTATTGTCATCTACCCAGTTGAAGCCCTTTGCATAGCAGAAGTATATGTTTTTCTGGAATTCCTTTGCTTTCTCTATGATCCCATGAATGCTGGCTGGTTTTTTACACCTGAAAATATAATTCTGAAGTTTGACAGGTAAAGTGACTCAGAATCTCATTCAACATTTTTAGTCCAACTGTGATTTTCAATTTTTAAAGTTATGCACACTGGGATATGAAGCAGTTATTTCTATGTGTGACTCAAATAGTGGTATCAAGAAGGAGTAAGCAACTGTAACTTTCATTAATAGACTATATTGTTGGCATAACATACCTGCTGAAGTTCTGGAATTCAGAGATCTAAGAATCTGCATTATAATATATTTCCCCGTGCATATGTGAAATCAACTTATTGAATCTCAGGTGGAAGACAAAAATTCAAATGTTGTAGAATCACCTACAAGTAGATCCTTATAATAATCCTTATGGTTACTTTTGTGTTTATAACTACTTATATCATCTTACATTTTCATAATTATACTATAAATAAGTAGAAAATGAAATTGAAGTCTAGGTTATCTCAAGGATAAATACAACTCATGTCCTTCCACTTTCAGACCTTCTCTTCTTTACCTTATTTCAGTAGTACTGAAATATACTAACACTTAAGCCATTTACAATACATGAAGTCTAGCAAAGACTTAACTATAATAGTGGAAAGTCCTTCAGGTTTGTTAAAGCACTGTGTATTACAAAATAAAAGTTATTTTCACTTTTCTTATTACTTCAACTCTCATTTCCAGGAAGGAATAGTTGTGTGTGTATGTGTGTCTCTTTGTGTGTGTACATGGGGGTACAGGTGCTCAGTTGGAGGTATAGAAGGAAGGAGCCTTCTGGTACCTAAAGAGAAATTACATTATTCTTACATTTGCTGTGGAGAAGCTACTCTAATCTCCTGACTCACCCTGTACCTTTAAACTTCTGATCTTGGAAGTCCCCAATGTATTTGTGCAAAGTGTTCATGGTAGAAGGAAGGAAAATAAATATTTTCCTTTGTTCCATGGAAATAAAATACCTTTGAGACAATCTTTGTTGTTGTTCAGTCACTAAGTTGTGTCCAACTGTTTGTGACTATACGGACTACGGCACCCCAGGCTTCCTTTTTCTTCACTATCTCCCAGAGTTTGCTCAAATGCATGTCTATTGTGTCAGTGATGCCATCCAACCAACTCACTCTCTGTCATCTTCTTCACTTCTTGCCCTCAATGTTTCCCAGTATCAGGGTCTTTTCCAGTGAGTCAGCTCTTCACATCAGGTGGCCAAAGTATCAGAGCTTCAGCTTCATCATCAGTCCTTCCAATGAATATATTGGGGAATTTTAGGTCATATTCATTTGTGCATATGCTTAGACAAACTGTGGAAAGGACAGTTCAATTCAGTCTGACTCGTTGTAACCCCACGGACTGCAGCATGCTGGCCTCCCTGTCCATCACCAACTCCTGGAGTTTACTCAAACTCATGCCCATTAAGTTGGTGATGCCATCCAATCATCTCATCCTCTGTCGTCCCCTTCTCCTCCACCCTCAATCTTTCCTAGGATCAGAGTCTTTTCAAATGACTCAGCTCTTCACAGCAGGTGGCCAAAGTATTGGAGTTTTAACTTTAACATCCATCCTTCCAATGAATATTCAGGACTGATCTCCTTTAGGATGGACTGGTTGTATCTCTTTGCAGTCCAAGGGACTCGCAAGAGACTTCTCCAACATCACAGTTCAAAAGCATTGATTCTAAGGCACTCAGCTTTTTAAATAGTCCAACTCTCACATCCATACATGACTACTGGAAAAATCATACCCTTGACTAGATGGACGTTTGTCAGCAAAGTCAAGTCTCTGCTTTTTAATATGCTATCTAGGTTGGTCACACTTTTCTCACAAGGAGCATGCATCTTTTAATTTCATGGCTGCAGTCATCATCTGCAGTGATTTTGGAGACCAAGAAAATAAAGTCTGCCACTGTTTTCACTCTTTCCCCATCAATTTGCTATGAAGTGATGGGACCAGATGCCATGATCTTTGTTTTCTGAATGCTGAGCTTGAAGCCAACATTTTCCCTCTCCTCTCACTTTCATCAAGAAGCTCTTTAGTTTTTCTTTCCTTTCTGCCATATGGGTGGTGTCATCTGCATATCTGAGGTTATTGATATTTCTCCCAGCAATCTTGATTCCAGCTTGTGCTTCTTCCAGCCCAGCATTTATCATGATGTTCTCTGTATATAAATTAAATAAGCATGGTGACAATATACAGCCTTGACATATTCCTTTTCCTGTTTAGAAACAGTCTGTTGTTCCATGTCCAGTTCTAACTATTGCTTCCTGACCTGCATACAAATTTCTCAAGAGGCAGGTCAGGTGGTCTGGTAGTGCCATCTCTTTCAGAATTTTCCACAGTTTATTGTGATCCACACAGTCAAAGGCTTTGGTGTAGTCAATAAAGCAGAAATATATGTTTTTTCTGGAAGTCTTTTGCTTTTTTTGCTGATCCAGTGGATGTTGGCAATTTGATCTCTGGTTCCTCTGCCTTTTCTAAAACCAGCTTGAACATCTGGACGTTTACAGTTCACATATTGTTGAAGCCTGGCTTGGAGAATTTTGAGCATTACTTTACTAGCGTGTGAGATGAGAGCAATCATGTGATAGTTTGATTATGGTAGTATTGCCTTTCTTTGGGATTGGAATGAAAACTGACCTTTGCCAATCCTGTGGCCACTGCTGAGTTTTCCAAATATGCTGGCATATGGAGTGCAGCACTTTCCCAGCATCATCTTTTAAGATTTAAAATAGCTCAATTGGAATTCTATCACCTACACTAGCTTTGTTTATAGTGATGCTTCTTAAGACCTACTTGACTTTGCATTTCAGGATGTCTGGCTCTAGGTGAGTGATCACTCCGTCTTGATTATTTGCGTGTGAAGATCTTTTTTGTACAATTCTTCAGTGTATTCTTTCCACATCTTCCTAATATCTTCTGCTTCTGTTAGGTGGGAAGGACAGAAGGAGCCAATAAGAAGAACACAGGGATATTTTAAGCTTAAGGGAGAGAGTGACTCTTTAACATTTTATTCTGTTTAACAAAGGGGTCTGCATAGTGTACAGAGGTAATGAGAGAAGAACAGGATAGGGGAACCCCAAGAAGGCAGGAAGCAGAGGAAAAATGGGAGAGGAACAGAAGAGAAAAGAAGGCAACTGAATGTAAGAGAACATTACATTCTCTTACAGGGAGAGTAATGGATGGTAAGGGAGAGTAATGGATGGTAAGGAAGAGAGGATTAAATGGGACTTTAGAATGCTTCTGGAAATATTTCCAAGCTTGTCCTCTAAAGCAATTACATCACACAGAGAGATTCCACCCCCACCTGCCTCTGATAAAAATTGGAAAGTCTGTTAAGCCAGCAACCACATGAAGGCTTTTAGGAGTAGTTCTTAATTGTATTCATCTAGATGTTTTAATAATATTAATAACTTTTATGAGACACAGTAAAAGACAATACAGCCAGAATAGCATCATTAAATGCTTAGCAAGTTGGAAGGCCAGCCCCGTTATTGCCATCCATCAACTCAGCAGCAACAAATGAAGAGGTATCCACCATGCTGAAACACTTATTGTAATTAATAACATTAAAATAGTAATTAAATAATATATCAAGAACATCAGTGATTTTAATGTTGTCCAGATTAAGGATGGTTGTTCCTGCTGCTTCTGCTACTAAGTCGCTTCAATCGTGTCCAACTCTATGTGACCCCATAGACAGCAGCCCACCAGGCTCCCCCGTCCCTGGGATTCTCCAGGCAAGAACACTGGAGTGGGGTGCCATTGCCTTCTCCATAAGGATGGTTACTTTTATGTTTTATTCTATTTGGCCTGTAAGTAGCATTCAAAGAAATTGACCATTGTCTTGAAGGACTCTCTCTTGGCTTCAGTTACAGCTGATCTCCTACTTTCTCTCCTACTTCTCTGACTCCCCTCCTGGTTTCCTTTCTCATTTCTCTATGTTACAGTCTCGTGGCCAGTTTCTCAGGCCTGTGCTCTTTATCTAGATAAGCAGGGCTATGAAGTGATTTCATCTAATCCCTTGGACTTAAATATAGCACATGTTGAAGGCCCCCAAATCTTTAACTCTAAAACTAAAGAAAGCCAAAGTTTTGACTAGAACTTGAGACTATACTACTGATTCTCTAGAGTTATGTTTTTTTTTTAATTTTTAAAAATTTCTTCTAGTGTTATGTCACATAACATAGAAGGGACATAGGTTAGTTGGCTGGTTTGAATAACTCAAAGTAATTACCATGAGTCTATGAAGCTTTAGAAATGGAAGGTAATTTTCATGTATTATCATCATTGTTAATGTTTTAGCCAGAAAAGATAAGAAAACAGCCATAACCTAGCTCTACATATCTTATAGACTTTTTTGCTTAATAGAAGGATATGAGGAAATAATATGTGGTTCTTTTAAAAATAAATAGGCTCTATATTTCTTTTGAAATATTGACGGATTGTCTCACCATTGAGATTTACTCTATCACCTATTTCTCACATTAGCTGCTTTTCATATTCCTTAAACAAACAAAATTAGTAGATTGCAGATTTAGTTTACAAGGAATTAAGAAAATATTCTCAACAAGTTGGAGAAAAAATGGTAAAAGAAGGGTAAATTAATACAAAAGAATCTAAGAAATTATTAATAATCAACTTTAAATAATGTTTAATGGTATTAAATATTTACTGATATAATGTTATGTTGAAAAAAAACATTAAAAAAAACTAATTGTTTTCTTTGGCAACATGTATTCTACAACTGGCCAAGTAGAAAAGGAATTATCATGGCCTTTATGTAAATATGATGAAATATTTGTGAACCATAGTTTCTGAACCATAAACATATTGAACCATATTCACAAAATATGTGAATTCACAAAATATTTGTTAACCATAAACAAATCACATAATTTGTTTAATATGTGTGAAATATATCAAGTTTTACATTTTAAATGGTCAAAAAGTAGGCAACATACGCTGAACACTGACTTCAAATTTTGGCACAAAATAAATGTATTATATAAATTTTTTCATCTCTAGGCAAATTCATTCCATCTCTACTCTCTTCTCTTTCCATGACTGTGAATGAGTTGCCATAAGTACACTAGCACACTTTCCAATGGTGAGGACTATTCTTTTCATGTCTTACTCAAGAATATAGTTTACTTGGTAAAGAGTAGACTGAGCAGATTGTTCAAAAGAAAAAATGTAATCAAAAGTAGTCAGCTGTAGTTTCAATGTTACTGTCCTCTATAAGTTACTTTAAATATAATATAATCATTTCTCAAACTGTTATATATTAAAAAAACAAATTAATGCAACTAGAATATTATTGTTACATACTTTACTCCTTATAATTTGTTTTTCTTTAATACAAATATTACTCTTTAATATTTAAATTAATCTCCTCATTGTACTCTTGTACTAACACAGAAACCAAACTTAGCTTTTTCAAAGCCTTTAAGACATATGGAATATAAATACTTAATTTGAGTAATTAACAAACGTAATGGGAAATAGATGGGGAAACAGTGGAAACAGTGTCAGACTTTATTTTGGGGGGCTCCAAAATCACTGCAGATGGTGACTGCAGCCATAAAATTAAAAGACGCTTACTTCTTGGAAGAAAAGTTATAACCAACCTAGACAGCATATTCCAAAGCAGAGACATTACTTTGCCAACAAGGTCCATCTAATCAAGGCTATGGTTTTTCCAGTAGTCATATATGGATGTGAGAGTTGGTCTGTGAAGAAAGCTGAGCGCTGAAGAATTGATGCTTTTGAACTGCGGTGTTGGAGAAGACTCTTGAGAGTCCCTTGGACTGCAAGGAGATGCAACCAGTCCATTCTGAAGGAGATCAGCCCTAGGATTTCTTTGGAAGGAATGATGCTAAAGCTGAAACTCCAATACTTTGGCCACTTCATGTGAAGAGTTGACTCATTGGAAAAGACTCTGATGCTGAGAGGGATTGGGAGCAGGAGGAGAAGGAGATGACAGAGGATGAGATGGCTGGATGGCATCACTGACTTGATGGACGTGAGTTTGAGTGAACTCCGGGAGCTGGTGATGGACAGGGAGGCCTGGCGTGCTCAGTTAATGGGGTTGCAAAGTCAGACACGACGGAGCGACTGAACTGACCTGAACCGAACCTGGCTAAGGAGCATTAGGTGAACTGGCAAGGCAATTCAGGTAGATTCAAAACTGATTAGAATATCAACAATGGGAGTGGCAAAGTTTTCTACAAGTAAATCCTATTGTGTTTAAATTATAATCAACAGCCAAAAAGTTATGATTTATTAATAGCTATGAGCTATGGAGTATATATTGTGACAGACGCATTCTAAGTGCCTTAAATAGTCATCTTTTTATTTGTCACAACAAACCATTCAGTTCAGTTCAGTTCAGTCACTCAGTCGTGTCCAACTCTTTGCGACCCCATGAATCGCAGCACTCCAGGCCTCCCTGTCCATTACCAACTCCCAGAGTTCACTCAGACTCACATCCATTGAGTCTGTGATGCCATCCAGCCATCTCATCCTCAGTTGTCCCCTTCTCCTCCTGCCCCCAATCCCTCCCAGCATCAGAGTCTTTTCCAATGAGTCAGCTCTTCGCATGAGGTGGCCAAAGTACTGGAGCTTCAGCATCATTCCTTCCAAAGAAATCCCAGGGCTGATCTCCTTCAGAATGGACTGATTGGATCTCCTTGCAGTCCAAGGGACTCTCAAGAGTCTTCTCCAACGCCATAGTTCAAAAGCATTAATTCTTTGGTGCTCAGCTTTCTTCACAGTCCAACTCTCACATCCATACATGACCACTGGAAAAACCATAGCCTTGACTAGATGGAACATAAAGAGGTGTAATTATTTTGTTTCATACATAGATATGGAAACATCAATAAAGTTACTTATATTCATATAGTTAGTAATTTGTAGGTCTAAGATTTAAACACAGTCATACTCCAAATCCACTACACTTAAAAACAGTGGGAATAATAATCAGAAAAAAACAAAGGGATGATTAAAATGCATGATACTATAGCCTCTCTCTCTCTCTGTTTCTTGGTGTTTCTCTCTCTCTCTCTCTCTATCTATCTATATATATGGGCTTCCCTGGTGTCTTAGATGATAAAGAATCTGCCTGCAGTGCAGGAGACTTGGATTTGTGGTTGGGAAGATATCCTGGAGAAGGGAATGGCTTCCCACGCCACTGATCTTGCCTGGAGAATTCCATGGACAGAGGAGCCTGGTGAGCTGCAGTCTGCTACTGAGAGACTAATACTTTCACTTACACATATACACACACGGTGCACTGCATATTGCTGAAATGCATATGTGTGTATACACTTTATATATAAAGGTATCATATATATGAATTCTTTTCATTTTAAAATATCCTTACTCTACCGTTTGATACTTGAATAAGGCACTTTTACTTCTTTTCATATATAATGGGAAAAAAGCAACATATCACTGAAACAAATACTCCTTCTCCCTCTAAAAAAGGAAAACAAAGCCAGAAGTTATTTGGAATTACAGAAATAATTAACATTTTTTTGGAAAGGCATTTCCCCCCATTTTCTATTATTCCTAGCAATGTTATTCTTAAACATTTTGTCAAATTCCTCCTGATTTGGTATTTTGTTGTACAGAAGAATGAGGTCCAAGAAAGCATTTTTATATTGATTACATAAGGAAAAGGAAAGAAGAAATGCACTTACAAAACGTGCTCTGAAATTGTGTTCCCTATTATTAATATCTTTTTATATTATCCATATATTATTTTAGTTTTATAGGAAGCATTGCCACAGAACATTATAACACAGAGCATTACAGTTATTGACTTCATTTGTTTACACAAATTTGTTCAAAACTTGTTCAAATTTTTGGAAAACACATGACATTGAAAATATGAATTTTAAATATCAGTTTGTTAAAATGTTTGTACTATAATGGTTTAAATATACAAGTGAAATAAGAGCCATCTACTCCTTTTAAAGCCATTAAAAATATGTCCCTTAATAATTCTATCCCAGATTCCTTACACTGGAGTTTTTAGTAAAAAAATATAAAGAAAATAAAATATAACCAATGTTTTAATATTATATATGTTTTTACTTTAAACATTTTCAATTATCCAGAACAGAAACCATTTAGTTAATGTTTTTGGAATACTTTGTGATTTAATGCTACTACCTCTACTAGCCTCATTGGTCCAAACACACAGAGATGCACATATTTATTTGATGGGCAAAAGGTTCTCCTAATAGGTAATTTATCAACTTTTTTGATATTAACTAAAATAATGATACACTTGATGATGGAATGGTAAGAAAATTGGCCTTCTATGTATAAAAAATCATTTATATCTACTTCATGTTGACATTTTACTTTACAATAATCTATGCTTCACTCTGCATTTAGATTGTTTTTGTTCAGAATAGAAACATGTAATCTTTCTACAACTTGATTAAAAATGATCTCAATGGCTCAGTGGTAAAAAAAAAAAAAAATCCACCTGTGATATTGGAGATGCAGATTCAATCCCTTGATCAGAAAGATCCTCTGGAGAAGGAAATAGCAACCCATTCCAGTATTCTTGCCTGGAGAATACCATGAACAGAGGAGCCTGTCAGGCCGACCCCTCCATGGGGTCACAGAGAGTCCGACATGACTGAGCAACTGACCATGAATCCAAACTAAAGTTTGAGATGTAAGTACAGCACATAAGCACCCATGACTGTACAATAAATTAAACAAACAAATGATGAATTACAGGGTAGTTCTAGGAAACTGAAAGCAAGGAGGGTCATTAATTAAAAGCAAGTCTGCTGAAATGTACCAGAAAAACATTACCAATCTCTGGTACAATGTACGGTTGAATTCATGTGTACAGTAGGGAAATCTTGAAAACAAAATAAGTCACTGAGTAATAAATCATTAAACCCCAACAGATAACAAGCCTTCATAATAATGTTTCATGTAGATGATTAGAGGTTTATTAATCAGAAAGGTAAAAAGACAGTATTATTGGATTTAGGGCTACTGATTACATGTGGAGGAAAGAATGAGAGATTTTGCTGAGAAGGAGTTGTAAGCAATAAATAAGAAGTAGTGAAAGCTAGTATGTTGCTGGCTCAGTTGCCAAAATCCTAGCAAACATCTTTAAATCTCTGTGTTCATGCATGCTAAATCACTTCAGTTGTATCCGACTCTGTGTGATGCTATAGATTGTAGCATGCCAGGCTCCTCTGTCCACGGAATTTTCCAGGCAAGAATACTGGAGTGAGTTGCCATGCCCTCCTCCAGGGAATCTTTATGACCCAGGGATTGAACCTGCGTGTTTTATGTCTCCTGTATTGACACACAAGTACTTTACTAGCACAACCTGGGAGGCCTCTTAAACCTCTAGATTGGGGGGAAAAGCATTCTCTGGGGGTTATTTAATCAGACAAAGAGAAAATATATAAAATTAGCTATCACCTCCCTCTCCTTACTTGAGGGTCTTCTTGTGGTAAGTTTCAGTGATGTACACAGAAATTCCATTTGAGTTTAATATCAATTTACAGCCAAGCTAAATGTTTCATACTGAAAGTGAGATCTTTCTCCAACTTCTAACGTGAGATTACAAAATAAATATGTAAAAATAAAGAAACAGAAAATATATAACATGCATTACAAGAGAAGACCATCATTAAAAGAACAAATAAAAAAATTTAGAAGGCAAAAGAGCAGAAAGTAAACATAGATAAAATTTAAAGCATAAATAGGAAACTTAGGAAAGATTTGAATTCTTCAGAGAGTAAGAAAAATATTATGGAAAATTAAACTATATTTTTTTAATTAGTCAAATCTAAAAGTTGCTAATCTACATGCCATGATACATTTAATCTAAGACTCCACTGGTTGGAAAATGTACTGTTATATTAAGAAAATATTTAAAATGTTAGCAGGTGAATTATCACAGAATGTTGATTATAAGATACATTTGTGTGTTAGATGCTAAAATCTGAAAAGAATGATAAGGTCCAAGAAATTATTTTTATATCAACTACATAGAGAAAAAGGAAAGAAAAAAAATGGAGAAAATAATTTAATAAAGGCATACACAAGAACGTTCCTAGAATGGAAATGACATTTCAAATTCAAAGACACCAATAAGGTCCTAGCTCTACAAAATTTGAAAGATATAATTCAAATATGTGATATTCTAAAATACTGAATGTACTGGTACTCCAAAGCCCCCACAGTGTATAGCATAAACAGGCTGTTTAAAACAAGATACAATTTCTTGCAGTTCTAAAGACCAATATTCAAAAGCATGGTGTTGGTGAGGCCAGATTCCTTCTGGAGGCCCTAGGGGAGAATCCTTCCTTGCTCCAGCCTCTGGTGACTCCTGGTGTTCCGAGGTTTGTATCAACATAATTCAGACCTCTGCCTCCATCTTCACATGGTGTCTTTTTCTGTGTGTGTCTGTGTCTTTGTCCTCTTCTGCTTCTTATAAAGATACTGGTCATAAATTTATTGGTCACCTTTCTCCAGCATGATTTAATCATGACATCTTTTTTAAAATTATATCTTCAAAAACTCTTATTCCAAATGATGTCACATTCAGAGGGTCCAGGTGTTTAAATTTTGGCCTAGTTTTTGGACACAACTCAGTCTACCACAATATTAAATAGTGATTATTAGGGGTTGGCAGTAACATGAATTATTTTTCCCTTTATGCTTAAATTTTGTAATAGCCCATAATCACTACATATTGCTTATATATAAAGAAAAAAAAAAGGAATTTGGGGTTTTTAACTATATATTCATACTGACAATGAGCATAAATCCACAATTAAGATTTAGGAGTTAACTAGCTTATAGTCATTAAGTATATATCATAGCCCTAATAAAGTGTTACAAATTTGCTACCAACTACTTTTCTGAGTTGAGTTGTGTTAATTGCTCAGTCAGGTCCAGCTCTTTGCAACCCCATCTACTGTAGCCACCCAGGCTCCTCTGTCCATGGGATTTTCCAGGCAAGAGTACTGGAGTGGATAAAAGTAGAAGATCCCTTCTCCAGGGGATCTTCCCAACCCAGGGATCGAACCCAAGTCTCCTGCCTTATAGGCAGATTCTTTACTATCTGAGCCACCAGGGAAGCCCCCACTTCTATGTTATTATATCAGAAATATTATGACCCCTTTGTACATTTACACTCTAAATTGTTTTTGGTTATTGGAGCATTTCTAATGGAAAATTCTAAAAATAATTGCAAAATTACTATGCAGAAATAGTTACATGCTGTAATATAAAATAGATGTTTTTGAAAAATAACCTTAAATGATATTACTTTAAAATAGTTATAGCACAGTGCTATAAGAAAGAATCACTTGTGTATTTGAAATAGTATGGAAAAATAACATATTATTATTAACATAAATATCTTTAATTTTTATATTATTACTATAGTTGCATAACTATATTTGAATATAAATGGTCCATTTAACTAATGCTGTCACTTGCTAAATTCTTCATAATTATCCAGTAAACATTTATAAAGTATATGAACAGTAATACCTATTAATGTTATTGTCATTCCACATAAATATTGTTTATTTTTATCATATCTTATTATTTCTTGAATTTTAAGTTTAAAAATTATAGAAATTTATAGCGTTCAACTATGTTTGTCCTGGTAATCAATAAATATGTACATGATTCAACAGCTTTCAAATTAAAAAAATATGTGAAAATATCTTAAATTCTCATTTGTTTTAGTAGCAGAATCTCAGAAACATATACTTGTATTTAATTATTTTCCAGGCCAGAATACTGAAGTAGGTAGCCATTCCCTTCTCAACACAATGAATGGGAAGTTAATGAAAGCCTAGAGCTCTTTTCTAATTTTATCTCCATGCCTTCAAAGAACATGTTTTCAGTGATATTTAAGTGTATTAAGGACAATGTTGTTTTTAACTTAGGAAGATATCAATTACAGATGATTAAAGCCAATGTTTTTACCTTTGGTTCCACATTCCATTTGTTTACTAGGAATATCGTCTTTCTCCTCAAAGGCATAGATTCTGAGATATACTTTCCAAGTATTAGGAGAAGGGATCAGTGCCAGATCGGATATCAGGATGCACTTTCCAGTGAAGATCCTAAAAATCCCATAAGGAAAAGCAGGGCAGCTCTAGAAGGTGAGGGGACAGCAGGAATGCAAAGAAGGAGCAGAAGGAATACCAGGGGTTTGGACAGCCATTCAGGAAGAACACACAGTATAGAGGGCATTTGGTAAGAAACCTTAGAGGACTTGACAAGACAGCCATTGAAAGCAAGTTGCAGAGCAGAAAAAAGAATGTGCCCTGATACATAGAAGAGAATGACACTTGTAAGAAGGAATGTAGGAACATGACTAAGAATGGGAGGGGTTTTTTAAGAGGGGTTATTAAAGGTCAAAAGATCCTGTAATTGTCAAACCCTGAGAAAATGCAAAATGATAAGAGAAGGTAGAAGGGTGCAGAAGTAGACATGAGATCAAGAAAACTTACCTGAGTTAAAATTTGGGCTATGTGAGATAACAGGATATGATCTAGGAAGACAAAGCACTGAAATTCATAGAAATTAAATATATATAATATTTGCCATGTTAAATTCATTCCATCTGCTTTATGTGTAAAGAAAATGATGCAGTTGTGCACAGGTAAATCTTTCCTTGAAAATAATTTTGTTTTAATAAGATTTAGTTAAAAACCAAATTGAGAAAGGAGTACATCAAGGCTGTATATTGTCACCTTGCTTATTTAAATTATATGTAGAGTACATCATGTGAAATTCCAGATGGGATGAAACACAAGCTGGAATCTAGATTGCAGGGAGAAATATAAAAAACCTCAGATATGCAGATGACACCACACTTATGGCAGAAAGCAAAGAGGAACTAAAGAACTCTTGATAAAAGTGAAAGAGGAGAGTGAAAAAGCTGGCTTAAAACTCAACATTCAAAAAACAAAGATCATGGCATCTGGTCCCATCATTTCATGGCAAATATATGGGAAACAATGGAAACAGTGAGACTTTATTTTCTTGGGCTTCAAAATCACTGCAGATGGTGACTGCAGCCATGAAATTAAAAGACTCTTGCTCCTTGGAAGAAAAGCTATGTCCAGCCTAGACAGCATATTAAAAAGCAGAGACATTACTTTGCCAACAAATGTCTGTGTAGTCAAAGCTATGGTTTTTCTAGTTAGTCATGTATAAATGTGCGAGTTGAAACATAAAGAAAGCTGAACACCAAAGAATTGATGCTTTTGAACTGTGCTGTTGGAGAAGACTCTTGAGAGTCCCTTGAACTGCAAGGAGATCAAACCAGTCACTCCTAAAAGAAATCAGTCCTGAATATTCACTGGAAGGACTAGTGCTGAAGGTGAAGCTCCAAAACTTTGCAAGAAGTATTGGATGTGAAGAGCTAACTCATTGGAAAAGACCCTGATGCTGGGAAAGATTGAAGGCAGGAGAAGGGGATGACAGAGGATGAGATGGTTGGATAGTATCACTGACTCAATGGACATGAGTTTGAGCAAGCTCCAGGAGTTGGTGATGGACAGGGAAGTCTGGCGTGCTGCAGTCCATGGGGTCACAAAGAGTAGTGCATTACTGAGCCACTGAAGTGAAGTGAAGTCGCTCAGTCGTGTCCGACTCTTTGCGACCCTGTGGACTGTAGCCTGCCAGGCTCCTCTGTCCATCAGATTCTCCAGGCAAGAATACTGGAGTGGGTAGCCATTTCCTTCTCCAGGGGATCTTCCTGACCCAGGGATCGAGCATGGGTCTCCCACACTGGAGGCAGACGTTTTAACTTCTGAGCCAACAGGGAAGCCCAAGTGAAAAACCAAATCCTGTCAAACATATCAATCAGTGTTATTTAGCTATTTTGGCTTCTTGAACACTTTTGAGAATATACTGAAAGGTACAAATGTTCTCTTCAGGAAAAAAAAAAAAAAAAAGGAAAAAAATATTTTTAACATGTACCAAATATTTTGGTTTACTTTATTGTCTTGGAATTTATATTTCACAGAGAATGACTATAAAATAAATACAAATACACAGTGTCTTTCATTATATTTGTATGTAAAACTCAATGACTATTTCTGAAAAACATGAAATACATATAAAGGTCACAAATAAAATTTCTAAAAGATGCCTTAAATTTACTCAAAAATAAATTTTAACAGCAAAACTAAGATTAGTTTTAGTAATAGCTTGAAATTTGAAGAGATTTAAGCTTTAGCAGTTTGCATGTAATCTGGGTCTTTAATCAATTTTATGAATTATTTTCTTGACAGAAAATGCTCATCTCAAAATGGATATATGGTAGTACCCAGATTTAGATATTGCATGACATGCTTTAAGAAGCAGAGGGAGATTTGTGTCTATCAAGACAGGAATCCATCAAAATTCTTTACAATTTCATCAACTAAATGAAACCACATTGTATCAAGTTGAGGATGACAAAGCCTTTATTTGTCAGTATTTGAATGACTATGAATCATTTAAATTTGGAGGCTATCTGAGTGTGTCATTTGCCTACATTTTATCTTTTTCCTATTGTTTAATATTCAGTTCAGTTCAGTTCATTTGAGTTGCTCAGTCCTGTCCAACTCTTTGCGACGCCACGAATCACAGCACGCCAGGCCTCCCTGTGCATCACCAGCTCCCGGAGTTCACCCAATCACGTTCACAAAGTCAGTGATGCCATCCAGCCATCTCATCTTCTGTCATCCCCTTCTCCTCCTGCCCCCAATCCCTCCCAGCATCAGAGTCTTTTCCAATGAGTCAACTCTTCGCATGAGGTGGCCAAAGTACTGGAGTTTCAGCTTTAGCATCATTCCTTCCATAGAAATCCCAGGGCTGATCTCCTTCAGAATGGATTGGTTGGATCTCCTTGCAGTCCAAGGGACTCTCAAGAATCTTCTCCAACACCACAGTTCAAAAGCATGAATTCTTCAGTGCTCAGCTTTCTTCACAGTCCAACTCTCACATCCATACATAACTAGTGGAAAATCCATAGCCTTGAATAGACGGTCTATTAACCTTTTGTTATTCTTCTCAAAAGTTTTTTTTTTAATTTTTTTAATATAAATTCATTTGTTTTAATTGGAGGTTAATTAATTTACAATATTGTATTGGTTTTGCCATACCTCAACATGAATCTGCCATGGGTATACACGTGATCCCCATCCTGAAATCCCCTCCCTCCTCCCTCCCCATCCCATCCCTCTGGGTAGTCCCAGTGCACAAGCCCCAAGGATCCGGTATCATGCATCGAACCTGGACTGGCGATTCGTTTCACATATGATATTAGACATGTTTCAATGCCATTCTCCCAAATCATCCCACCCTCTCCCTCTCCCACAGAGTCCAAAAACTGTTCTATACATCTGTGTCTCTTTTGCTGTCTCAATACAGGGTTATCATTACCATCTTTCTAAATTCCATATATATGCATTAGTATACTGTATTGGTATTTTTCTTTCTGGCTTACTTCACTCTGTATAATCAGCTCCAGTTTCATCCACCTCATTAGAACTGATTCAAATGTATTCTTTTTAATGGCTGAGTAATACTCCATTGTGTATATATACCACAGCTTTCTTATCCATTCATCTGCTGATGGACATCTAGAATGCTTCCATGTTCTGGCTATTATAAACAGTGCTGTGATGAACATTGGGGTACATGTGTCTCTTTCAATTCTGGTTTCCTCAGTGTGTATGCCCAGTAGTGGGATTGCTGGATCATAAGGCAGCTCTATTTCCAGTTTTTTAAGGAATCTCCACACTGTTCTCCATAGTGGCTGTACTAGTTTGCATTCCCACCAACAGTGGAAGAGGGTTCCCTTTTCTCCACACCCTCTCCAGCATTTATTGCTTGTAGACTTTTGGATAGCAGCCATTCTGACTGGTGTGAAATGGTACCTCATTGTGGTTTTGATTTGCATTTCTCTGATAATGAGTGATGTTGAGCATCTTTTCATGTGTTTGTTAGCCACCTGTATGTCTTCTTTGGAGAAATGTCTATTTAATTATTTGGTCCATTTTTTGATTGGGTTGTTTATTTTTCTGGAATTGAGCTGCAGGTGTTGCTTGTATATTTTTGATATTAGTTGTTTGTCAGTTGCTTCATTTGCTATTATTTTCTCCCATTCCAAAGGCTGTCTTTTCACCTTGCTTATAGTTTCCTCAAAAGTTTTTAAAAGTACACTGCATCATTTCCAGGAGTCTAAAGATGTTTGTGAAGTCGCTCAGTCATGACCGACTCTTTGAGACCTCATGGACTGTAACCTATCAGGCTCCTCTGTCCATGGGATTTTCCAGGCAATAGCACTGGAGTGGATTGCCATTTCCTTCTCCAGTGGATCTTCCTGACCCAGGGATTGAACCCAGGTCTCCCATATTGTAGACAGATGCTTTACCATCTGAGCCACCAGGGAAGTTATGGCAAAACTTTCTAATGCTTTTCTGAAATCTGTGTAGCTTCTACCTCTTACAGTAAAAAAGTTTTCTTAATGTTCTTCAATGTTAAAATTTTCCTACAGCCTAATTTCTCTTCTTCTTTCTGCATAGAACTAGCATTTCCCAGTCTGTTGTGTAATTAAGAATAGCCATGATGCTGAGTTATAGCCAATGGGGCATGTACACTGATATCATGTGAATTCTTTCCAGTCCAGCTCCTAAAAAGTCCCACATATGCTCCATTATGTTATTTCTCCTTCTGGCTAACTGTAATGCACATTATCTAGCAAAGACTTGAAGTTGTGTGTTGAGGGTGGTGGCAGAGCCCTGCTCAGCCTGTATCCCTGAATGATTTAACATATAAAGGATCCTCCCCGAACCTTTTCACCTGCCCAGTGTTGCTGCAAGAGAAGGAAATTTTATCATGTTGAGGGAAGCCTGTAAATATCTTGATAACTTCTTGTTTTAGATATGCTAAATGCTGTAAAAATGTGAAAGTAGAGATGAGTTGTTGACAAAAACATGCCTCAGTGACTTTGTATATTTGTGATGAAAAAATAGACAATGGATATTGGAAAGATAGAAATCAGTGTAATCCACTGACAAACATTTGGCAATATTATCATATGTGGCAAGTAAGAACCTACAATTTCATGGATTTGTTTGGGAAGATTCAGTACATTAATTTGTAGTACAACCAATAGATGACCTGGGGTAAGGGTAGAAGAAGTCTAGTTTAGAAGCAGAAGTGAAAAGAGACATTACAACTGGTTCCAGAACTTGCAGAATTTACAACTGGTTTCAGAACTTAAGAGAGTAAAGTGCTTTATGTGACAAACACATTGACACTTCTTATTCTCAATTGCCTTTCATAGGGCTGCCATTAATTTGAGGGGCAGAATCTTAGATGGATGTGGGAAGCAAAAAATTAAGGATTTATGAGATTTATGTTTACTAAAGAACTTTGACTATAGTCAGTGACCAATGAAACTAAATGAGAAAAAAACAGGTCAAACACTTTCTAATAGTTGGAAGGATTTTTATGTGTAAAGGAAATTTGAGCTTGGATTAAGAAAGACTGAAATGCAGTCTGAACTTGAAGCAGTGGAAAATATCTTGTGAAATACATACAATATCCTAGGAGTTATACTCACCTACACATTTTATAAGCGGCCTTTTTTTTTTTTTTTTTTGACACCAAAACAGTAGAAAAGTTAAGTGTCTCCTAGCAAAAAACAATCCGACACTGATTTTGTTGTTTCTCTAAAAGGGACCCTATGGAGTTCAGGGGGCAAAGCGTGTGCAGTCAAACTCAGCATTACATCTGTAGTTATGCATCATGGGGATGGGACAACAATCCAGATGTTTCAGAATTCAGCGAAACTTTTTAACTTGGATCTTTCACGATCCCTGTCAGTATATATTAGATTTACTGTTTCTTCTTATATCTTCTTTCTTCTGAACTATCTGGTTCTCTTACTTTACTGTTTTCTAGGGCAAGTGTATGTAATCTGAAATAAAGTCAGGGCTAAAATTAAATACGGTGTAAAGTAAAGTATAATATAAAAGTAAATCAAACCAAATTTGATTCTAAAATTTCAGAATTACTTTTATTACACTTGTATTGTTATATAGCTTAATTCTCAGCTTCCCAGAATCTGCATTGTAACTCAAGACAATCGTTTTTAGCTTTCTCGAATGTTCAGTGGCTCTTCCAGGTCCTATACATCACAAACAAAATACTAAGTAAACATATATTTAGCATTGTTATATGTATTTAGTAACAGCATCACAAAAGAAATCCTTACAGCCCCATGGAACATTAGTGTGATCACTTATTCAGCAGGTTCCAACAGAGGAATTGTTTTCTCTGCAATCAACCATTAGTAAACGCTCATATATTGGTATTGTTATTTGAAAAATACAATGAAAAGTTATTTTTTTGCATCCTGTAAAATGTCATTGTTGGCTATTTCATCATGTAGCTCTAAGCACATCTTTAATGCTCAAGAATATTTGAAAGTGATTATTCACATATTTTAAATAAATCCAGATAAAATATCTTGTTTGTACTACTGTCATATGACACTTTTATAATAAATTACTTGATTATGCAAATATTTGAGATTATAAAAAATAATATCAATGTGGAATTTGATTACATCACTTTGCCCACACAGTTCCATACCGTCAAAGCTGTGATTTTTCCAATAGTCATGTATGGATGTGAGAGTTGGACCATAAAGAAAGATGAGCGCCGAAGAATTGATGCTTTAGAACTGTGGTGCTGGAGAAGACTCTTGAGAGTCCCTTGGACTGCAAGGAGATCCAACCAGTCAATCTTGAAGGAAATCAACCCTGAATATTCATTGCGAGGACTGATGCTGAATATTTAGACCACCTGAAGCGAAGAGCTGATGCACTGGAAAAGACCCTGATGTTGGGAAAGATTGAGGGCAAAAGAAGAGGGAGGCAAAGGATGAAATGGTTAGATACTTTATCAACTAAATGGATGTAAATCAGAGCAAATTCTGGGAGATAGTGAAGGACAGGGGAGCCTGGTATGCTGCAATACACGGGGTTGCAAAGAGTCAGGCATGACTTAGCATCACAACAGCAACAGAATTTGTTTAGCTGTTGTATTCTTTCAGTGTCCAAGGTTAAAGTTGAAAAATAAACTGAAGGCTAAATTTTGGTTAAATACTGAGGCCAAAGCTGATTGTCACTCTTACTTCCTTACTTTGTATCTCAATTTTTACTTTTAATCTCACCTGCTTTCCCTTCAAACTTTTATTATTTTTTTAAAATTTTTCCATACTATGTTTTGATAAATATCTTTTGTTTTTTATATATTTTAGCATGTAAAAATAAAAATTTTATAATGTATAAAATTTATCATCATCAGTTATAAATCATATTTTTGATAGGTCACTCCATATAAAACCTGTCAGCATGATACATTATGGCACATGTATGTGGAAGAGTTTTTGTTGTAATCCTGGTGGGCATGGCAGCTATTTTTGTACTTTCTCAAAAAAGAAAATTATGGATTTCCATAAATGCAAGTCAATTTCCAATAAAGATATTTATTAGAAAGTTTAAAATTTCTTGTAATCTTTTTTTTTTCCCCAGTTTTCTAATGTTCTTAATTTTCTTGTTTACAACTGCATGGTACAGACAAAGTGATGGGTTTGTTGAGTTAGATAAGCATTTTGTCTCTATTGTGATGCAGTATAAAGTATATGCAGTTATTGATCATAAGTGATAGGCTTATAAAAATCAACCTCAGTGAAAAAAAGTATGAATGCATTATACTAAATAGGTAACATTAATGTTAATGGAAATTAAAAACTTATAAGAAAAATATATGGAGTTAGAAACTGCAGCAGACTATGTTATCATTTTAATGGTAAAAGCAGTGATGTTGATGTAGGAAGTAGGAGCTCTAGAAAAGGAAGACAATACCTGTAAACTTCTACTATGAACTTACTCTTTGTCTGACATTAGGTTTTTCATGCACATTATTTCCCCAGCTACTAATTTTTCTCTAGTCCCAAGAGTTCTTTGCATACATTTGCCCATTAATAGCTAATTAAAATGGCTTGTTCACACTGAAAGAAATATTAAAGGAATAAAAATTTTCTTCAAGGAATTTCTCCACACTAAATATGAATTAGATAAAAATTTAGGAAATAATATATCATCAAAAAGCATAGGTTCATTTGCCTAAGTAAAAAGGAAAAAGTAATTTTGGATAACAACAATATGAGTTATTCTCTCTTCTCTGTGTAATTTTTGTAAATCCCCTGGTCCTCTGTTCTGTTTTATTCATTTGTACAATAATTTTGAATTCAGCTGGTCATTTATTCTCTTACCAGCCCATTTATTAAGTAATATGTATTAAGATATTATTATTTTCATTTGAATATTTCAGCATTGCTCATTGTTTGTTCTTCATATTTTACATAGCACCTAAACATGACAAACCTTTAGCAAAAGTTTATTGAATAGATCAGTGTAATGCCATCATATATGTACAATTAAGTACAGTTCAGAGCATTACTAAAATAATGCCCCAAACAACAGAGCTGTCTATAAATCAGGAATTCTACTTGCTTAATATTTTAAAAATTATTCCTAAAATAAGTCTGTTATTTGATAACCAAACTGATCATGTGGATCACAGCATTGTCTAACTCAGTGAAACTATAAGCCATGCCATGTAGGGCCACCCAAGAAAGATGGATCATGGTGGAAAGTTCTGACAAAACATGGTCCACTGGAGAAGGGGATGGCAAAGCACTTCACTAGTCTTGCCTTGAGAAGCCCATGAACAGCATGAAAAGGCAAAAATATATGACACTGGAAGATGAACTCCTCAGATTGATAGGTGCCCAATATGCTACTGGAGATCAGTGGAGAAATAATTCCAAAAAGAATGAATAGACAGAGCCAAAGCAAAAACAACACCCAGTTGTGAATGGGACTGGTAATGGAAGTAAAGTCCAATGCTGTAAAGAACAATATTGCATAGGACCAGGAATGTTAGATCCATGAATCAAGGTAAATTGGAAGTGTTCAAACAGGGAATGGCAAGAGTGAATGGACATTTTAAGAATCAGTGAACTAAAATGGACTGGAATGAGTGAATTTAATTCAGATGACCATTATATTTACTACTGTGGGCAAGAATCCCTTAGAAGTAATGGAGCAGCCATCATAGTCAACAAAGAGTCCAAAATGTAGCACGTGGGTGCAATCTCAAAAATGACAGAATGATCTCTGTTTGTTTCCAAGGGAACCAACTCAATATCACAGTAATCCAAGTCTATGCCTCAATCAGTAATGCTGAAAATGCTGAAGTTGAATGGTTCTATGATGACCTACAAGACCTTCTAGTACTAACACCAATAAAAAGATGTCCTTTTCATCAGAGGGGACTGGAATGCAAATGTAGAACGTCAAGAAATGCCTGGAATAACAGGTAAGCTTGGCCTTGGTGTATAAAATGAAGCAGGACAAGGCTAACAGAGTTATGCCAAGAGAATGCACTGGTCATAGCAAACACCTTCTTCCAACAACACAAGAGATGACACTATACATGGACATCACCAGGTCATCAATACTGAAATCAGATTGATTATATTCTTTGCAGCCAAAGATGGAGAAGTTCTATTCAGTGAGCAAAAACAAGACTGGGAGTTGACTGTGGCTCAGATCATGAACTCCTTTTTGCAAAATTCAGATTCAAATTGAAGAAAGTAGGGGAAACGACTAGACCATTTAGGTATGACCTAAAGCAAATCCCTTATGATTATACAGTGGAAGTGACGAATAGATTCAAGGGATTAGATCTGATAGAGTGCCTGAAGAATTATGGATGGAGGTTCATGACACTGTACAGAAAGTGGCGATCAAGACGATTCCCAAGAAAAAGAAATGCAAAAAGGCAAAATGGTTGTCTGAGGAGGCCTTACATGTAATTGAGAAAAGCAAAGAAGCTAAAGGCAAAGGATAAAAGGAATGATATACTCATCTGAATTCAGAGTCCCAAAGAATAGCAAGGAGAGATAAGAAAGCCTTCCTCAGTGATCAATGCAAAGAAATAGAGGAAAGAATAGAATCAGAAAGACTAGAGATCTCTTCAAGAAAATTAGAGATACCAAGCGAACATTTCATGCAAAGACGGGCTCAATACAGGACAAGAATGGTATGAACCTAGCAGAGGCAGAAAATGCTAAGAAGAGGTGGAAGAAATACGCAGAAGAATTATTTTTTAAAAAATTGTAATGACCCAGATAACCATGATGGTGTGATCACTCACATAGAGCCAGACATCCTGGAATGTGAAGTCAAGTGGACCTTAGGAAGCATCACTATGAACAAAGCTAGTGGAGGTGATAGAATTCCAGTTGAACTATTTCAAATCCTAAAAGATGATGCTGTGAAAGGGCTGCACTCAATATGCCAGCAAAGTTGGAAAATTCAGCAGTGGTCACAGGACTGGAAAAGGTCAGTTTTCATTCCAATCCCAAAGAAAGGCAATGCCAAAGAATGCTCAAACTACTGCACAATTGCACTCATCTCACACGCTAGTAAAGTAATGCTCAAAATTCTCCAAGCCAGACTTCAATAGTACATGACCTGAGAACTTCCAGTTGTTCAAGCTGGATTTAGAAAAGGCAGATAAACTAGAGATCAAATTACCAACATATGTTGGATCATAGAGAAAGCAAGGGAGTTCCAGAAAAGCATATACTTCCGCATGTTGACTACTCCAAGACATTTGACTGTGTCGATCACAACAAACTGTGGAAAATTCTTAAAGAGATGGGAGTATCAGACCACCTTACCTGCCTCCTGAGAAACCTGATGCAGATCAAGAAGTAACAGTTAGAACTGGACATGGAACAACGGACTGGTTCTAAACTGGGAAAGGAGTATGTCAAGGCTATGTATTGTTACCCTGCTTATTTCACTTCTATGCAGTATACATCATGCAAAATGCTGGGCTGGATGAAGCACAAGCTGGAATCAAGATTGCTGGGAGAAATATCAATAACATCAGATTGCACTTGACACCCCCTGCCCTCCGCTTATGGCATAAAGCAAAGAGGAATTAAACAGCCTCTTGATGAAAGTGAAAAAAATCTGCCTTAATACTCAACATTCAAAAAACAAAGATCATGGCATCTAGTCCTTCATCACAAATAGGTGGGGGTAACAATGGAAACAGTGAGAGACTTTATTTTCTTGGGCTCCAAAATCACTGTAGATGGTGAATACAGCCATGAAATTAAAAGAAACTTACTCTTTAAAAGGAAAGCTATGACAAATCTAGACAGCATTTTAAACAGTAGAGACATCACCTACCCAACAAAGGTCCATTTAGTCAAAGCTATGGTTTTTCCAATAGTCATGTATGGATGTGAGAGTTGAATCATAAAGAAAGGTGAGCACCAAAAAATTGATGTTTTTGAACTGTGGTGTTGGAGAAGACTCTTGAGAGTCCCTTTGACAACCAGGAGATCCAACTAGTCCATCCTAAAGGAAATCAGTCCTGAATATTCATTGGAAGGACTGATGCTGAAGCTGAAGCTGAAGTTCCAATATTTTGGCCACTCGATCCAAAGAACTGATTCATTGGAAAAGAACGTGATACTGAGAAAGATTGAAGGCAGGGGGAGAAGGGGATAACAGAGGATGAAATGGTTGGAGGACATCACCAACTTGATGGACATGATTTTGTGCAAGGTCCGGGAGTTGGTGATGGACAGGGAACACTGTCATGCTGCAGTCCATGGGTTCGTAAAGAGTTGGACACGACTATGTGATTGAATTGATCTGAATTTTGTTATTTCAAATAAAATTTGTTATATAGCACCAAATAGTTGAAACCAAGATGATAGTTTACCATATGGCTGCTAAGCCTCTACCAGACACTATTTCTAAAATTGAATCTAGAATCACATTTAATTGCAGTAGAAGCCAATAGAGATAGAAACCAAGTGGAAGCAGTGCATTAAGTGAATCAGTACTGTGGAAGGAAAAAAGAGGAAGCATTATTATTATTATTTTAAATTCCAGAATGTGTATGCCGTCCACTGTCCCATTAAAAGCACTCCATCAGGGATACGACTATCCTACAAGAAAATATTAAGCAGAGAGATAAGTGAAGTCACTCAGTTGTGTCCAACTCTTTGCGACCCCATGGACTGTAGCCTACCAGGCTCCTCTATCCATGGGGTTTTCCAGGCAATAGTACTGGAGTGGATTGCCATTTCCTTCTCCATGGGATCTTCCCGACCCAGGGATCGAACCCGGGTCTCCTGCATTGTAGACAGACGCTTTACCATCTGAGCCACCAGGGAAGTCCATTAAATATAAATATATATGTATTACCTTAGTGGCTCAAGCTAGAAGACCCTACAGAAAGTAAAAGAGAATGGTCCAACAATGAGGGTATTTAAATCTGAGCAGCTTGGAAGATCCAGGAGAAAATTCTAATCTTTATATCCAGCCTTTGTCTAAATTGCAGAGTGAAACAGATTTATTAGGAGTGTCTTAAACCATAAAGTTGGGCAACCTTTGTTAACTCTGGAGAGGACAATATTTTATTTTGATTCTAGAAGATTAAAGATCAACCTGGGCCATCTGGGTCTGTAATGAGAACAAATAGCAGAAGCCTGGTTAGTAAATATCATGGCATGGTGAAAGGGACGTTGCAAACATAGCTGTCTATAGATGTTATAATTTACAGGTATCTTCTATTTTTTCTGACAATATATTTAATTTATTCTTTTGTTTTAAATAAATCTTCTTCCACTTCATCAGTACATTCCCAAAAAGTATAGAATAGTTAAAGTTGCATATGTAAAACTCAGGGATCTAATGCATTGTAAGTAACACAGTCAAATTCTCATAAATTTGACACAGAATTTTCTCTCCTAGATTTATTATGGTACAAATAAAAGTTATTTAAATGAATTATAAATTTGATATTTTTAGTTTAACATTTTCTATTAGATTAGCCTGGAAGACTTTTTAAAAAATAATCACAGGCATTTTCCATGAGATACACCTATTATATGAAATATTTCCAGAAAGACTACCAATTTTAAAGAACACTATAGAGTCATGTTTGTTTTTCCTGTCTCCTTTTATACTAGTGATGCTTTACTTTTCTCTTTAAAGATCAAATATTTCATTCTTATTGACAATTTAAAGTAAGTGTAAAGATGAAAATGAGATGCAAAAAAAGTTCATTTTGACAATAGCAAATTGATAATGGGGTACCTTATGCTCATGGGAACCTGTCTGCTTTCTTGGGTTTGCATTTGGTTCCATCCTTCCACATTTCCTTAGAAAATAAAATTATTTTATATTTTTAATTTTTAATTTTTATCTAAAATCAGTGCTACTGACTTGCCATGTTGAGATAAAAATATTTTAAAGATATAATATAGAGATTTTAAAGTTGTACTAATTACTGGCTGCAGCAGAAGAAAAACTGAAAAGTTTATAATTTAATCATAAGGTGAGGGTCTTAAACGCACATATCTTTCTGTACAAATTTGTTACAATTATTTATAAAATCAAATAAATTCTTAATCATTCAAATTCTCCCATATTTAATATCTCTAAAATTTCTTTTAAGAAATATCTCATTGATCACCTATTTCTCTCTGTCTACATTTTTAATATACTTACTCCAACTAAAACTACCCTTCTTCATCAGTAGCTAAGAGGTTTTATTTTCCCCTAAAAATATTTCTATACTAATCACCCTCTTTTTATTCACAGCCCAATTCCTTCTACCCTTGCACCTTATTCTAAAAATTCAATTCAACCTATCTCTTGTAGAAATCATTCCATAAGGTCCAATAAATTATTTCTTTACTTCTCTTAATCAGCCTACTAATTATTATCCTTATCTCTGTTTCCCTATTCTCAAATGGAAATGATATGTTTTCTACATTCTGATATATAGCTTTACCATCTATATTATTGATTACAGTGTCTCCTATTTGTGACATAACTTCATATAGATCATAAAAACTATATATGGGTTATTTAACAATATATCTGATAGAATCATATAGCTCTGATTGCAAGAAAAACTGTATCCAAATGACAATAACCAGTAGAAACTGAAAGAGTAGTAAATGAGTTTGATGTTATCAGAAAGCCAGATTTATTGTGTCTTGTTTCTGCATATTTAGCAGGTCAACTTCATGATTATAATCACATCAGATAGCTGCTGTATCTTGATCTTCTATCATAGCAAGTAGTTGAAGTATCATTTTCCTTATGAAGTTTTATTTTTTGTTTGCTTGAAGGGAAAAAAGCTCCAGGGACATCTGCATGTACCTTTATTGGCAGATTTGGGTCACAAGCTTGTCCTTAGTTGAAAGGAAATTTCGATTTGTTTGGCTGTCCATTCTCCTATTTTTTTCCTCTTTTTTGGAGGTGCATTCTCTTTAATCAAGAAAGTGGTGGTTACTGAGGACTCATGGTTGGACCTGGGTATACATGCTACAATGTTGACTGTAGGATTTAGCTACATACAACTTCATCATCCATCATCAACCTATTTTGTCATATTCTGTCTCAGTGATTTTCAGCTAGGGATGGTACTGCCTCCTTGAGTTATATTTGGAAACTGGTGGGGGTGTTTCTGATTGTTGACAACTGAGTACTACTGAAAAGTAGAAAATGAATGCCAGAAAGGTGAAAAATCTGTATTGTGTGAGGCAGTGTCAAGTGTCAAACAATGATATTCTAACCAATTGGTGGTGGTGGCAAGAATATACAATGGAGAAAAGAAATCTCTTTAAAAAGTGGTGCTGGGAAAACTGGTCAACCACTTGTAAAGGAATGAAACTAGAATACTTTCTAACACCATATACAAAAATAAACTCAAAATGGATTAAACATCTAAATGTAAGACCAGAAAATATATAACTCCTAGAGGAGAACACTGGCAAAACACTCTCTGACATAAATCGCAGTAGGATCCTCTATGACCTACCTCCCAGAATATTGGAAATCAAAGCAAAAATAAACAAATGGGATCTAATTAAAATTAAAAGCTTCTGCACAACAAAGAAAACTATAAGCAAGGTGAAAAGACAGCCTTCAGAATGGGAGAAAATAATAGCAAAAGAAGCAACTGACAAACAAATAATCTCAAAAATATACAAGCAAATCCTGCAGCTCAATTCCAGAAAAATAAAAGACCCAATCAAAAAGTGGGCCAAAGAATTAAACAGACATTTCTCCAAAGAAGACATACAGATGGCTAACAAACATATGAAAAGATGCTCAACATCACTCATTATCAGAGAGATGCAAATCAAAATCAAAACGAGGTACCATTTCATGCCAGTCAGAATGGCTATCCAAAAGTCTACAGGCAATAAGTGCTGGAGAGGGTGTGGAAATGCTGTTGGTGATTACACTGTTGGTGGGAATGCAAACTAGTAGAGCCACTATGGAGAACAATGTGGAGATTCCTTAAAAAACTGGAAATAGAACTGCCATATGACCCAGCAATCCCACTGCTGGGCATACACACTGAGGAAACCAGAATTGAAAGAGATACGTGTACCCCAATGTTCATCCCAGCAGTGTTTATAATAGCGAGGATGTGGAAGCAACCTAGATGTCCATCAGCAGATGAATGAATAAGAAAGCTGTGGTACATATACACAATGGAATATTACTCAGCCATTAAAAAGAATACATTTGAATCAGTTCTAATGAGGTGGTTGAAACTAGAGCTGATTATACAGAGTGAAGTAAGCCAGAAAGATAAACACCAATACAGTATCAGTTCAGTTCAGTTCAGTTCAGTCACTCAGTTGTGTCCGACTCTTTATGACCCCATGAATTGCAGCATGCCAGGCCTCCCTGTCCATCACCAACTCCTGGAGTTCACTCAGATTCATGTCCATTGAGTCAGTACTGAGGCATAATATGGAATTTAGAAAGATGGTAACGATAACCCTGTATGTGAGACAGCAAAAGAGACACAGATGTATAGAATAGTCTTTTGGACTCTGTGGGAGAGGGAGAGGGTGGGATGATTTGGGAGAATGGCATTGAAACAAGTATAATATCATATGTGAAACAAATTGCCAGTCCAGGTTGATGCATGAAACTGGATGCTTGGGGCTGGTGCACTGGGATGACCCAGAGGGATGGGATGGGGAGGGAGGTGGGAGGGGGGTTTCGGGATGGGGAACACATGTACACTCATGGTGTATTCTAGTCAATGTATGGTATGGCAAAACCAATACAATATTGTAAAGTAAAATAAATAAATTAATTTAAAAATTACAAACTAAAACAATAAAAACAAAGACTTTGTTTGCTCTTTGTAGACAAATAAACTTACTGTTACTTTTATTGTAAAATCCTAATTGCCATATATTTCAGTTGAGTCAAATTCCTAAAACATTCGGTGTATTTGAATGAAGCAACTTGTTTTTGAGTGTCAGTATCAGAGCAGGGTAGAACCACAGATGCATTGCTGGACCATCTGCTAGAGGTGTGTTTTTACCTTCATGGAATATTCCATTTAAATTGCACAAACATGTTGAAGTATAATGGGCACTTTTGTTGTTGTTTACTCGCTAAATCATGTCCAACTCTTTTGTGACCCAATGGACTATAGCCCATCAGGTTCCTCAGTCCATGGGATTTCCCAGGCAGGAATATTGGAGTAAGTTGCTGTTTCCTTCTCCATAGGATCTTTCTGACCCAGGGATCAAAGCTGTGTCTCCTGTACTAGTAGGTGGATTCTTTATCACTGAGCCACCAGAAAAACTCATACAATGAACATTAGGAAAACAGTAATTAATATCATGGGACCAATAACAAAGGATTACATAGGGAAAGCTACAGCATTTCCTGTACATCTTATCTCATTTTCTTCTTAAATTTCTATTTCGCTCAATTGCCTATTAATCACATTTTCTTAAGGAAATTAACATCCAATTAATCCAGATCATTTTCTAATCTGCATATTTGAACTGATACTAGTTTTCTAACCTTTCTCAAGCTTTTTCTTGTTTGTTTTTGTTTTTGCTAGGGGTGGGTAATGGGTATAAATTATGATGATAGTTTTGAGAAGCATATCTTCAGTGCCTGGCATGTAATACACCATTATTAAGTTTTGTATCTTTCTTGATATTTCAGGAGATTTTCTCGCTATTATAGAAAGTTTTGGCTAAAAGAGTGAGGCAGAATTCCAGGAAGCATTTCTATTATTTCCATGATGTGATAACCTGAATATCCTCTTTGACCCAAAGTTTCCTCATTTTTAAAACAGGGACATCTTTGTGTGTTGTAAGAAACAGTCATGTAATATATGTAGACTACTCAGTATAGTACATAGCGTGGAATACCATTTTAAAAAAGTCAACTATAGTTTAATATGTTGTTATTACATAGCACATATTTGGGGTTTAGGTTTAGCTGTATGAAAAAAAATCCTTTAAGGATATTATTATAGACTAATTGTTGTATTTCAATATATAATGGTTTAATAAGGGCAAAGAATTGATCCCATATCCTTAAATATGCTTTCTTTATTCACAAAAATTAGTGATTAACCTTTGAATATTATCTTGGTTTCTGAGGGTTGTCATAACAAAGTAAAACAAACGAGGAACCTTAAAAAAACAGAAATTTATTCTTTCACAGATTTGGAAGCCAGAAGTCTGCAGTCAAGGGGTTGACACTTCCATGCTCTCCCTGAAGTTTTGAGAGTGGTCCTCACTTGGCTCCTGATGGTTGCCAACAGTACTTGGTACTCCTAGGCTTGTTGATGCACGATTCGGCCTCCTCTGTCACATGGCTACCTCCTCTGTGTCTTTACATAATATTCTCTTCTCAGTTCATCTCTGCTTCTCTATCCAGATTTCTTCTTCTAATAAGGACTAGTCACTGTATTAGGACCCAACCTGATTACATCTACAGAGGCTTCTTATTCCCAAATAAGGCTCCATTCCCAGTTATAGGGGTTAGGACTTCAATATATCTTTTTGGGTATCACAATTCAACCAAAACAGTTGTTTACTATTTGAAAGCCATATTTTAAGCCCTTTACTTGTGCTTTCTTTTCTTAGTTAATTTTCCTATTTCTATCACTATGTGTTAGGAACATCTTCATAATTATGCTTTTACATCTTAATTGAGTTACTGCAATCCATATAAATGGTAGAGATTGAAGCCATTTTGCAAATACCTAGGTAATCTGGTTCCAGATACATGTGTATATCTTAAGGATCTTAGGCTGGGAGCACAAGAAGTATGAGGCTGTAGGAAAATAATTGATTGATATGAGTGAACTCAGTCACAGCTTGGTATTCTAGGTCTGGCAAGGGTACAGTCCCAAGAGTTTGCTAAGATGGTTCATTAAAGCTTGAACAGGATAATAGCTGTAGTTACATGAGGTAGTAATGATGGAATATTCTATTGTAATATTGAGAAAAGATCAAAAAACTCAAGGAAACAGAGATGTTAAATTTAATTTAGTTTGCAAGATGTAAATATCCACCACTTGACTATGTTCCTTCATTTAGTCAGTCATTACTACCCTGGTGAAGGCCACTCAGGCATCTTCATGGCTCAGTAATGGCTGTTGTTGTTGTTCATACATTAAGTCATGTTGACTCTTTGTGACCCCATGTACTACAGCAAGGCAGGCGTCCCTGTCCTTCACTATCTCCTGGAGTTTGCTCAGATTCATGTCCATTGAGTTGGTGATGTCATCCAACCACCTCTTCCTATGCCACCCTCTTCTTCTTCTACCCTCAATCTTTCTAGCATCAGGATTCTTTATTACAGTGAGTTGGCTCTTGCATCAGTATTAGGCCAAAGTATTAGAGCTTCAGCATCAGTCTGACTTTCATTAGACTTCAGCATCATTAGAGTATTCAGCTTCAGCATCAGTCTTTTCAATGAATATTCGGGGTTAATTTGTTAGTATTGACTGATTTGATTTCCTTGCAGTCCAAGGGACTCTCAAGAGTTTTAACTAGCACCACAACTACATTTAATGATGGAAAAATGCTTCCATGGAACCAGGCTCTTTAGTATGGATGAGGATAATGTGATTCCAGTTCAGTGGAAGCCTGGTGGCATCAATTATATATATCAGATATAGGAAGCAGAAAAATCACTGTATTGTGCAGCAATGAGAGGCTGAAATTCAGGATGCCTAGACCTATAGGGGTCTGCAACAATATCTAACATATCATAAAATTTTAGGAATTACAAAGTGGGACAGACACCAGAATGTTGCTGACTTTGATGTCATCACAAAAATAACCATAAGAACTGGTGAGCAGAATAGTAATGCTAGTTACTACCACCTTTCTGACTGTAAGACACAAAATTTCCAGAGCTACTGATTTCAGAGGAGGTATCTTTCTCTAGAGGAAGGAGCTTGAAATGCTATTGTGAAAATAGACAACAGATATCATTTTGATTTTTCTCCAAAGGCCTTGTAAGCCATTTTATCTTGCCACAGTACACTGGAGGGAGAGGAATACACTAACATTTTGAAAAATTTAGACAATGTTACTAAGTTGACTCTAATAAGAAACTCAAGAAGTCTTCTATAGTTGTGTCTAGGGAAGTTAGATTACAATTGGAGCTTTGGTCTAAAGCATAATTCATAGTGGACCCTGGGGATAATTGTCCAGTCATCAAGTATATAACTAGGAGAAACATATTTAGTGATTGGCACAAGTCTTGGTTCTCTTAACTGTGGAATATAACTCCTAAAACTACCTACCTCTCTCCCTTACCCTCTCAGAGTAACTTAAAACAACAACCCTTTCACTATATCTCATACTTTGTGGTTCAGAAATTTGGGGAGGGCTTGGATGGGAGAGGCTTCTGCTCAGTGTGCCATGACTGGGGTTACTTGGTGAGATTCACCTGGCATCTGTGCTGTGCAGCTCTGGTTTGAGAAGAAAATGAAGGCTTGATTCATATGCATGATGTTGTTATGCAGAGAACTACAGGTTGCTGTCACCCAAGACTCCTTCTCTTTCCACATGATCTCAGAGTCTTTTCATATAGTCTCTCATGGAAGGTGGTTGAATGTTTTCCAAAGTGGCTCAGATCTCTAAGAGCCTAAGTTAAAATCTGCTAGTTGTTTGAAAGAGTAGGCTTGAGTAAGGCCCAGGGGCACCTCTGTGTTTTAACAATCCAAGCAGTCACAGACCAGCCAAGACTCAAGGGAAGTAAACACAGACTACATCTATCAGTTGAAAAGTGCCAAGTACATGCAACCCCATAATTGATCTCTTGTTATCATTGTCAAGAGAAAAACCTGCTAGAGCTAGTTCACTGATTCAAGGAGGACACAGGACACACAGACCCAATGTGGAACTTGAACTCAAAGCTAAAGCCAGGTAGATCATCAGACTTTCAACTACTCACAGGTGCATGAGTAAAATAAATGATTGTTCTCTTAAATCATAAATTTAGGTAAGGAATTTGTGATTAATCAATAACTTATTAATACAATTATGACAAAGTTGTTCCAGGATAAAATTTAATAACGTCTAGAGAGTGAGTGAGTGATAGGCTCCTCTGTCCATGGAGGGCTTCCCTGGTGGCTCAGTTGGTAAAGAATCCGCCTGCAATGCAGAAGACCTGGGTTTGATTCTTGGGTTGGGAAGATCCCCTGGAGAAGGGAATGGCTCCACACTCTAGTATTCTGGCCTGGGGAATTCCATGGACTGTATAGTCCAAGGGGTAGTAAAGAGTTGGACATGACAGCAAATTTCACTTTCATTTTCACTTTCTGTCTGTGGAATTCTTCAGGCAGGAGTACTGGAGTGGGTTGTCATTTCCTTCTCCAAGGGATCTTCCCAACTCAGGGATCAAACCTGGGTCTCCTGCACTGAAGGCAGTTTCTTAACCATCTGAGACACCAGGGGAACCAGAGAATGTGTTAGTCACTCAATTGTATATAACTCTTAGCAACCCCATGGACTGTAGCCCACCAGGCTCTTCTATCCATGGAATTCTCCAGGCAAGAATACTGGAGTGGATAGCCATTCCCTTCTCCAGGGGATCTTCCCAAGCCAGGAATGGAACCCCAGTCCAGAAGATCAAGTAAATTACATAATGACCAAGGCTCCAATTCCATTTACTTCCTATATAGAGCAGTAACTCTCCTTCTAATCATATGAATGGTAGATGCTTTTCTATGAATAACTAAAAGAAAGGAAGGTATTTGGGTCAGTTTTCCAGAAAGACTGGTAGCAGAGATGAAAATAGACTGTGAATACATTTTATCTGATATATCTCTACTTTCACATGATCCTGAAAGACAATTATGTAGAAAAGTATTTTCAGTAGCAGAGCTAAAACAGTACACTCTAAATAATCCGCTTGTGGATATGGGGAAGTAGTAAGAGGTAGGGATGTATGGGGACTCTTGAGTAGTGTAAAGTGTCTTGGATAGTTGTCAGAAATGTGAAATGAACAACACTGAAAGTAATGAAACACAGGTTATTTGAGAGAAATGTGAATCAATGGGCTTGTGGGGCTAGGTGTCTATAGACCCTTGTGTCTCATATTAACAATATTTGTATAATGAGTTCCTGCTACTAGTGACTCTAAATATTTCAGTTCAGTTCAGTCGCTCAGTCGTGTCCGACTCTTTGCAACCCCATGAACTGCAGCACGCCAGACCTCCCTGTCCATCACCAACTCCCGGAGTCCACCCAAACCCATGTCCATTGAGTCGGTGATGCCATCCAACCATCTCATCCTGTTGTCCCCTTCTCCTCCTGCCTTCAATATTTCCCAGCATCAGAATGACTATAAACCAGAATCTCTATTTAGCCAGACAGAGCTTTTTGTACAAAGTACTCATGAAAACAGTGGTCATTCTGAAAGGAAAAAGACTCTACAGATGGGAATACCAACGTACTGTAATTTGTATAAATTAGTGTCTCAGTAAGATTAGAAAACATGCTCTCCCTTGATGAAATTACATTTTAGGACACTCAAATATAATGGAAAAACACAGCATTTCTCATAGAAATACTATCCTCTAGAGCTTCTTGACAACTAGCTGGTTTATTCTAAAATTTCACAAATAACTGTTGAATGTATTTTTCTAATATATTAATGTTTATGATTTCCTATATGTAAACTGGAGAAAGAAAAGACATCATGTATGATTTTTAAAACATTAAATAATTTTTTCAAGGTGATCTTTGTTAACTTTTTACCCTTTAACATTTTTGTTAAACAAAAAGTATAACATCACTGATGATTGACAGTTTGTGGATTTTCACTGCCACACTAAAAACTTTCCCTACATCTCCTGGTTCTACTATATCAGTCAGTAACTTATTTCTCATCATTATAAGAATAAATTTTATCATAGATATTTGTATTTAGTATTTGTGCAGAAACATGAAAATAGAATAGACTTTCATGCCAGAGTGACCTCATAGTACAGAAAAATCATTTTGGTTTTTCTTTTTGTACCTTGTTCTATCAAATGCCAGATGGTCTGGAAAGGTAAGATAATGCTAATGAGTCTCAAGATATCTCATGGCCATTAGTGTGGCAACCAAGGTCAAACTGCCATTGTTTGGCTCAACAGAGTAGTTTAATTTATAAATAAGCTTATTTCCCAGAAAAGGAGAAGGCAATTATCACTAATATTTGTTTTTCTTTTTTTTAGCTATTAGACTGTGTTAAACCTCCTGGATACTATAAATAGTTCATGCTATTTGGGGTTTTCTCTTGTACAACAAAGAGTTATCTCAGCAGGTTTGAGTTTCCCTAACTCTGCACATCCCAGAAAAAAGTTTTATTATTTCTTCATATCCTGAGATATAACCTTTAAGCCTTTGATTATTTCCAATTAATAGTGTCTTTGTTTACCTGAGGCCATGGACCACACCAGATATTTTAAGCTAAGAATGTGATTTATGGAGGGGATACTTGGGTCATACTGGATAAATTATACTTAGTGCTATGATCTGGGGTTGGGACCTTGGGTCCAGTTTGACCTTGAGAGAAGCTGGAGATGGAGAGCCACATGACTGGATAGCTATATCAAAGTAACTGACCCCTAACTTATTTCTGGACACCAAGGCTCCCATGAGCTTCCCTTGGTTGGCAATGCTCCATCATGTTGTCACACTTTACTGCTAGGAGAATTAAACAGTATTTGTATGATTCTACAAGAAGACAATTGAGCTCTTGTGCCTCATTGCTTTTGGATCTTGACCCCTGTATTCTTTCTTATTCTTGATTTTAGTCCTTTCACAATAGTTGACTTGAAGCACAGGTTGACAGCTTTTCTGAATTCTGAGTCCTTCTAGGAATTTAATTGTATCTCAGAGTGGTCTTGAGAACTCACAGAGCATTTATCTTTTCATGTCTTTTCCTTGCTACTGTGGAAGACAGGTTTTTGTTTCATTTTGTTTATTGTGAATATGTTAAAATTATATTTTCACATGTAACCAATGGTTTCAATAATTCTCATTATTTTATGCAAATTAAACACAGTAAAGAATATAGAAACTAGTGACAAAAAGGAAGTGCCAAGCAGATTCCAGTGACATGCTATCTTTCACAGCTGTAGGTTTTTATGTAGATGTTCTTTGTCATCTTGAGGAAGATTCTCTGTACTCCTAAATTGAAAATTATTTAAGCACTTTATTGTAGGCATTTTACAGGGGATGACCATTAATTTTTCCTGTTTAATCTGTACTACATGACCTTTTATGAAGCTTAATTGTTCAGTGTGTTTCTTGAGTCTTGAATACATAAAATTGTCCAACAAATCTTCCAACACTTTCCAACCCTTTATAGGCCAGATGTGCTCCGTTACTTACAAGCTAAAAATCTGTAACTAATTTAGGTGGCTATTATTATCCTCTTACTAGATTATGATACTGAATTTCAGGTAATCTACATGGATTAACAAGGGTCATATACTTGATAAGTGATGAAGCTAAGGGTCATAATGAAGATATTATTTGCATGCATATATACTATTTGAATTAACAGACCCAAGTTCCACAGGGGATGCCAAGAAACATGATTTTTTGCTATTAATGGAGTCACATCTCAGAGGCTAAGGTTAAGATGTAGAACAATAATTATATGTGAAACTTGTCAAGTTCTATCTCTGTAGTACAAAGAAAATATAAGTGCCTGAGTTTTGTCTGGGCCACAGTTTCCAGATATTGAGCTAAACATTATTCTGGATGTTTCTCTGATGATATTTTTGAATGAGATTAAATTAAAATAGGTAGACTTTGAGTAAAGCAGATTGCTTCCCATGGTGTAGGTGGGCCTCACACAATCAGCTGAAAGTTTAAATAGCACAAAAGACTTGCTTATCCAGAACAGAAGGGGATTTTCCAGCAGATGATTTTTAGTCAAGAACTGCAACATTAGCTCTTCCATAGGCCTCCAGCCTGCTGGTCCACCCTGTGGGTAGTAGACTTGCCAGCTTCCATAATTGCATGGGCCAATTCCTTAAAATAGATCCCCTTTTATGTACGTAAAGTTTCCCTGACCACTCAGTTGGTAAAGAATCCACCTGCAATGCAGGAGACCCTGGTTCAATTCCTGGGTCAGGAAGATCCACTGGAGAAGGGATAAGCTACCCACTCCAGTATTCTTGGGCTTCCCTTGTGGCTCAGCTGGTAAATAATCTGCCTGCAATGGGGAGATCTGGGTTCAATCTCTGGGTTAGGAAGATCCCCTGGAGAAGGGAAAGGCTACCCACTCCAATATTCTGACCTGGAGAATTATTATTAAGACACATACTTGAACATTATTTGTTTTAAAATATACAAAGTGATGGGAATTCCCTGGAGGTCCAGGGGTTTGGGCTCTACTCTCATTGCTGAGGGCCTAGTTGGAGAACTAAGATCTCACAAGCCATGTGGTGTGGCCAAAATAAATAAGTTTAAAATAAAACTCTTAGAGGAGAACATAGGCAAAACACTCTCTGACATAAACCACAGCAGGATCCTCTATGATCCACCTCCCAGAATTCTGGAAATAAAAGCAAAAATAAACAAATGGGATCTAATTAAAATTAAAAGCTTCTGCACAACAAAGGAAAACATAAGCAAAGTGAAAAGACAGCCTTCCGAATGGGAGAAAATAATAGCAAATGAAGCAACTGACAAACAACTAATCTCAAAAATATACAAGCAACTCCTGCAGCTCAATTCCAGAAAAATAAACGACCCAATCAAAAAATGGGCCAAAGAACTAAATAGACATTTCTCCAAAGAAGACATACGGATGGCCAACAAACACATGAAAAGATGCTCAACATCACTCATTATTAGAGAAATGCAAATCAAAACCACAATGAGGTACCACTTCACACCAGTCAGAATGTCTGCGATCCAAAAATCTGCAAGCAATAAATGCTGGAGAGGGTGTGGAGAGAAGGGAACCCTCCTACACTGTTGGTGGGAGTGCAAACTAGTACAGCCACTATGGAGAACAGTGTGGAGATTCCTTAAAAAATTGCAAATAGAAATGCCTTATGACCCAGCAATCCCACTGTTGGGCATACACACAGAGGAAACCAGAATTGAAAGAAACACATGTACCCCAATGTTCATCGCAGCACTGTTTATAATAGCTAGGACATGGAAACAACCTAGATGTCCATCAGTAGATGAATGGATAAGCAAGCTGTGGTACATATACACAATGGAGTATTACTCAGCCATTAAAAAGAATACATTTGAATCAGTTCTGATGAGATGGATGAAACTGGAGCCGATTATACAGAGTGAAGTGAGCCAGAAAGAAAAACACCAATACAGTATACTAACACATATATATGGAATTTAGGAAGATGGCAATGATGACCCTGTATGCAGGACAGCAAAAAAGACACAGATGTGTATAGCGGACTTTTGGACTCAGAGGGAGAGGGAGAGGGTGTGATGATTTGGGAGAATGGCATTGAAACATGTATAATATCATGTAAGAATCGAAATGCCAGTCTATGTCTGATGCAGGATATGACACGCTTGGGGCTGACGCGCGGGGATGACTCAGAGAGATGTTGTGGGGAGGGGGGCGGGAGGGGGGCTCATGTTTGGGAATGCATGTACACCTGTGGTGGATTCATGTCAATCTATGCCAAAACCAATACAGAATTGTAAAGTAAAAATTAAAAATAAATAAATAAATTAAAAAAAAATAAAAAAAAAATAAAAATAAATAAAAATTGAGTATCATTATAATTATTACTATCAATTTTGTTTTCTATTCCTTACTATAATTAATATTTAATGTGTCATTTTGATAGCAAACTATGAGGATAGCAAAATATATATCTTTTTAAAATGCAAAATGGTTATGATGATTTTTACAAGTTACACAGTCTCTATTGAATGGTCCTGATACTAAAATAGAGTAATTTAAAGTGAATCTTTCCAGAATATTATGCTGTTTATATAAAAGGAGAAAATATTTTTTACCTTATGAATAAGAACTTGAAGTAACATAAAGACTCTGTGTGTGAATACATAATGCTGATATGGGATACTAAAGTGATGCCTGTTGATCTAAAATAGACCTAAAATATAAGACCTAAAAATATCTTATTGATCTACAGGAGTTATTTGACCCAAATCCATTTTATTGAAATAACAAGCATGAAAACTGGATTCTAAGCAAAGTTTTGTTTCAAGATATGTAATTATTATACACTTGGATAGAAATATGATTACAAATTACCTATTAAATGTACTATCCTTAGAAAAGTATTCAACGTTTAGGTAAGGAATAAGTTAAATTCTGCATGAAGAATACCACAAGGTTTCTTTTCAGCTTTTCTATTTTTTTTAGTTCAAATCTATGTGCTCAGGTCAAATTTCTACATATATTTCCCTCTGCCACAATATTTAATATTAATTCAGGGTAGCTTTTCTTTGGCATAATAAATTAGTGTTTTAGAATAATTATCTTCTAGATGATGACTAATAAACCTGAACAAATATTAAAATTAACCTGACATTTGCAAAATCAGTGATAAAGTGTGCAAATAGAGTAGGAAAAGAGAGAAGCTGAGAGAAGTTGGCTCAAAATTTCAGATTTTTTTTTCCTCACTGTAGATTTGATGATTTGAGGGCACAGCTGAGCTGCAGGACAAAACTCACCTGTATCATGGGTCAGGGGAGGAAAAATTATAATTTAAGGTCACTCTGAAAGTTGGGTACAAGTTTGATAGCTCAGCAAGCCTTTGGTATGAAACTTGAAAATGATACACCACTGGTTAACAGAATAAAGTTCAACTCTCTTAAAGGCTAAAACTCAGATCAAATCTAATCTGAGTGTTTATATACCCAGGCTCACTACCTTTCAGAAACAAGTTAAAATTCTTCTGGAGAAAACACATGCACAGAACCTCAAAAAATCTATAGATTTTTCTGTGTAATATTCATCATTAAGTATAAAATAACTAGTAGTTACACACTGGTACAACAAATTATTTTGAAAATAATGACACTTTGATGACAGATTCACCTATTTTAAATCTGCATTTTTCTACATTGCTTTATCCAAAAGCTAAAGTAAATTAATGATAAATCTAGTATTTTACCACTGCAGCAATAAGAATTTATTTGATTGGATACAATGGAATACTGGGCTAATAGTTACTTAACAGTGAACAGATTGTTTTACTTATATAAACAAATATTTCAATATGTGGCTCTATGTTCAGTCCCTCAAACAATGAAGGTCTTAGCTGAACTCAATGACATTTTCTTGTCTTTCTTCTTATGGTTTAAATTTAGCTGTTGAAGCTCCAATATATTTCAAATAAGAGAATCAACACCAGGAAAGAATAATAGAGCTTTCTTTATCAGCAAGGAAAGATTTTGCCAGAAGTTCCCTACTTGGCTCCCCTTTAAGTTTCATTGAACACAACTGTTCATTGCAGGGGAGGCTGGGAATTGAGCATGAAAGGAGAGATCATTAGGTCAAGCATGATTCACTCCCCAGGGAAAGCCTCATTGAATCCTGAATGGAACTGTCAGTCTTTTGTTTAAAAAAAAAAAAATGGAATGAGAGAGGATTTCTTCAGCTAAGACAGACTTAGAATGTGTACTGGGATAGTTTTTGTTTTCTTTCCACTTTTACTAACCACTCTGTAACTGGCACCAAGAAATGAACTTAGTACATGCTTAGTATTAATAACTGTGTTTTCAGTGAATGAATGAGTAACAGGATCTGTAACAATCTATTTTGTAAGAATTGGTTCCTGCCACATTTATGTTATTATTCCTCTGTTAGGAATGCATTAACAGAAGATGGATATTTATTAATAAAATAACATATTTGTAGATGAATAGTTATTAGAAGAGCAATTTAAAGAATATAGTTTTATTCAATCATAGCAATACATGAGCAAACATTGATATTAAAAACTGTAGATTTCACATTAAAAAAAATTAGCAAAGTTGTTTAGGTATACTCAGTTCAGTTCAGTTCAGTCACTCAGTCATATCCGACTCTCTGCGACCCCATGAATTGCAGCACACCCAGCCTCTCTGTTCATCACCACTTCCAGAGTTTACTCGCATTCAAGTACATCGAGTCGGTGAGGCCATCCAGCCATCTCATCCTCTGTCGTCCCCTTCTCTTCCTGCCCCCAATCCCTCCCAGCATCAGGGTCTTTTCCAATGAGTCAACTCTTCACATGAGGTGGCCAAAGTACTGGAGTTTCAGCTTCAACATCAGTCCTTCCAATGAACACCCAGGACTGATCTCCTTTAGGATGGTCTGGTTGAATCTCCTTGCAGTCCAAGGGACTCTCAAGAGTCTTCTCCAACACCAAAGTTCAAAAGCACCAATTCTTCAGCGCTCACCTTTCTTCACAGTCCAACTCTCACATCCATACATGACCACTGGAAAAACCATAGTCTTGACTAGATGGATCTTTGTTGGCAAAGTAATGTCTCTGCTTTTTAATATGCTGTCTAGGTTGGTCATAACTTTCCTTCCAAGGAGAAAGTATCTTTTAATTTCATGGCTGCAGTCAACATCTGCAGTGATTTTGGAGCTCCCCAAAATAAAATCTGACACTATTTCCACTCTCTCCCCATCTATTTCCCATGAAGTGATGGGACCAGATGCCATGATCTTAGTTTTCTGAGTATTGAGCTTTAAGCCAACTTTTTTTTTTAATATAAATTTTTCGCTCTCCTCTTTCACTTTCATCAACAGGCTCTTCAGTTCCTCTTCACTTTCTGCCATAAAGGTGGTGTCATCTGCATATCTGAGGTAATTGATATTTCTCCCAGCAATTTTGATTCCAGCTTGTGCTTCTTCCATGATGTACTCTGCATGTACGTTAAACTAGCCGGGTGACAATGTACAGCCTTGACGTACTCCTTTTCCTATTTAGAACCAGTCTGTTACTCCATGTCCAGTTCTAACTGTTGCTTCCTGACTTGCATACAGGTTTCTCAAGAGGCAAATCAGGTGGTCTGGTATTCCCATCTCTTTCAAAATTTTCCACCGTTTATTGTGATCCACACAGTCAAAAGCTTTAGCATAGTCAATAATGCAGAAATAGATGTTTTTCTGGAAGTCTCTTCATTTTTCCATTATCCAGTGGACGTTGGGAATTTGATCTCTGGTTCCTCTGCCTTTTCTAAAATGAGTTTGAACATCTGGAAGTTCATGGTTCATGTATTGCTGAAGCCTGGCTTAGAGATTTTTGAGCATTACTTTACTAGCGTGTGAGATGAGTGTAATTGTGTGGTAGTTTGAGCATTCTTTGGCATTGCCTTTCTTTGGGATTGGAATGGATACTGACACTTTCCAGTCCTGTGGCCACTGCTGAGTTTTCCAAATTTGCTGGCATATTGAGTGCAGCACTTTCACATCATCATCTTTCAAGGATTTGAAATAGTTCAACTGGAATTCCATCACCGCGACTAGCTTTGTTCGTAGTGATACTTTCTTAGACCCACATGACTTCATATTCCAGGATGTTTGGCTGTAGGTGAGTGATACATATGCATGGGTTTCAGTAAATTCAGAATGAAATGACTGGATTGTAGACATATATATTTAACATTTTGTGTGTGCTTAGTTGCTCAGTAGTGTCATATTCTTTGTGAACCCATGGACTGTAGCCTATAAGGTTCTTCTGTGCATGGGGATTCTCCAGGCAAGAATACAGGAGTGGGTGCCATGCCCTCCTCCAGGGGATCGAACTCAGGTCTTCCTCATTGTGGTCGGATTCTTCTCTGAGCCACCATGGAAGCCCATAGAAAATATTTTATAGAATAATATAATATAATATAATACATATAATAATATGTATAGCTAGATGTCTATATTTATATATACATCCACATATTAACCATCAAAAAATCATCCACATACATGTGCCAACATGGCATCTCCATATCAGTTCAGTTCAGTTCAGTCACTCAGTCATGTCCGATTCTTTGTGAGCCCATGAATTGCAGCATGCCAGGCCTCCCTGGAATCACTAACTCACTCAAACTTATGCCCATTGAGTTGGTGATGCCATCCAGCCATCTCATCCTCTGTCGTCCCCTTTTCTTCCTGCCCCAATCCCTCCCAGCATCAGGGTTTTTTTGAAATGAGTCAACTCTTCACATGAGGTGGCCAAAGTACTGGAGTTTTAGCTTTAGCATCATTCCTTCCAAAGAACACCCAGGGCTGATCTTTAGAATGGACTGTTTGGATCTCCTTGAAGTCCAAGGGACTCTCAAGAGTCTTCTCCAACACCACAGCTCAAAAGCATCAATTCTTTGGCACTCAGCTTTCTTCACAGTCCAACTCTCACGTCCATACATAACCACTGGAAAAACCATAGCCTTGACTAGACAGACCTTTGTTGGTAAAGTAATGTCTCTGCTTTTCAATATGCTATCTAGGTTGGTTGTAAATCTCCTTCCAAAGAGTAAGTGTCTTTTAATTTCATGGCCGCAATCATCATCTGCAGTGTTTTTGGAGCCCCCCAAAATAAAAAGTCTGACACTGTTTCCCCATGTATTTCCCATGAAGTGATGAGACCAGAGGCCATGATCTTCATTTTCTGAATGTTGAGCTTAAAGCCAACTTTTTCACTCTCCTCTTTCACTTTTGTCGAGAGGCTTTTTAGTTCCTCTTCACTTTCTGCCATAAGGGTGTTGTCATCTGCATATCTGAGGTTATTGATATTTTTCCATCTCCATATAGGAGAATATAATATTTTAATTATAGTTTTTACTTGATTATTACAAGTGTCCCAGTTGAAATCCAAGTAAGATATGCACATTTGAAATTTGCAAGAAAAACTCATATTTTGGCTGGACCTCACTTCTGATGCACATAACCCTTTATAGGAGATTTTTATTTTATACTTTTAACATTGCCTTTAATTTAAAGATTTGAGTGATCCTCTATGGACTCCAGTGCATAAAACTGTCAGTAATCCAAACTAGACTAAGATTTTTCATGTGTCAGTCAGGCTCCTAGATTCCTAATTATTCAGGCATTTAACAGCCATGAACATTTAGAATCCTGTCAGATCTATGACCATCATGCTGTAGTTATACAAGGTTCTTTATTTCATCCGATTTTTTTAAGTTCTAGTTATTACATAAACTCATTACTTGAAAGATGTTTGGGTCTTTATGAGCCATGGGGACTAGTTCTCTTACCTTAGTGGCTCTCTTTTTCACTTTGATTTAAAAACCTAGCTTAAACCTTGGCTCTTGAATTCTTTACATTCTAATGTTTGGAGAAAATATGTAAAACTTGCCCAAGACAAAGTAGTTCCTTCTAAGAGCAAAAGTAGGACTATTTTAACCTTAAGGACCACTTCTTAGAAATCAAACTAATCCTTCTTGGTATTCTAAGCAACTTGCAAGAAGATGTGGTACATATATACAATGGAATATTTTTCAGCCATATAAAGGAATGAAATTGGATCATTTGGAGAGATATTAATGGAAGTAGAGACTGTCATACAGAGTGAAGTTAAGTCACAAAGAGAAAAACAAATATTGTATAATACTGCATATATGTAGAATCTGAAAGCTTTGGTATAGATGATATTTATAAAACAGATATAGACACACAGACAGAGAACAAACATATGGATGCAGGGTGGATAGTGGGATGGGATGAATTGGGAGATTGGGATTGACATATTTGCACTATTGATGCTATGTATAAAATATATAACTAATGAGAACCTACTGTATAGCACAAGGAACTATACTCAGTGCTTTGTGATGACCTAAATGGGAAGGAAATCCAAAAAAGAAGGGATATATGTATACATACAGCTGATTCACTTTGTACAACAGAAGATAACACAACATTGTGAAACAACTATTCTGCAATAACATTTTTAAAACATAGAAAAAATTAAAATAATAACAATGACCGAAAAAAGAGCTTTCCAAGGGCTCAGACATTCTCCTATCAGATGCCTACACATAACTTTCTGCAGTACTTGACTTGGTTGCATGTAGTTTCAAGAGGAAAAATAGAAATATAAAGCTACATGAGCACTTCAAAGAGAGATTGCAGGAGAGGAACAATTTCGCTAATAATATATATAATAAATAATTTGCATCCATTTAGACCTTCCCAATCAAAGAGTCGGGCACGACTGAGCGACTGAACTGAACTGAACTTAATGAAAATTATACTCATTAATACCATGAGCCCAAAGAGCACATAACTATGACCTTTAATGTGGGACTTGCTTGATTAAGTACAGAGAAGGAGATGTGGAGAAGAGAAAGTCTGTATGTTCACAGACTATGTAATATGTAATTTATAATTAATTAAAATAATATTGAAGGTTAAACTCGAGTGACCATAATCTCTGTGCCAATAACACTTTCCTATTTTATTGGAGAATGAGAAAGTTGATAAGGTTTTCATGCAGTTATATTCAGAATGGTATTGCTTATGATAAGGAAAAGTTAAAAGCTACTTATGCACAATATTAAGAAAATGGTTAGTAAAGTAACAGTATATCCATTGGTATTCTTGAGACATTATTAATAATTTTATGTTGAAAAATGTTGCCATGAATAAGCCATGTAAAATCAGGATAGAATTTTATATTTTTTAGGACTGCAATAATATAAGGGAACATTTTGTCCAAAGACAAGCACAATAAAGGACAGAAAAAGTAGAGACCTAGGAAATGCAGAAGAGATCAAAATGAGATGGAAAAAAAATACATGGAAGAACTGTACAAAAAAGATCTTAATGAACCAGATAACTGCAACAGATAACTACATTCTGGAATGTGAAGTCAAGTGGGCCTTAGAAAGCACTGCTGTCAATAAAGCTAGTGGAGGCGGTGGAATTCCAGTAGAGCTATTCAAAACCCTAAAGGATGATGTTATCAAAGTGTTGCACTCAATATGTCAGCAAAGTTGGAAGACCCAGCAGTAACCACAGGAGTGGAAAGGTAATTCCTTATCTCAGTTCTCAGGAAGGGTAGTACTAAAGAATGTTCAAACCATTGGACAATTGTACTCATCTCCCATGCTAGTAAGCTCATGCTTAAAATCTTACATGCTAGGCTACAACATTATGTGAACCAAGAACTTCCAGACATATAAACTGGGTTGAGAAAAAGCAGAGGAACCAGAGGTCAAACTGCCAACTGTTTGCTGGATCATAGAGAAAGCAAGCAACAGAAAAACATCTACATATGTTTCATTGACTATGCTAAAGCCTTTGGCTATGTGGATCATAATAAACTGTGGAAAGCTCTTAAAGAGATGGGAATACCAGATAAGCTTACCTGTCTCCTGAGAAATCTGTATGCAAGTGAAGAAGCTACTGTTAGAACCCTGTATGGAACAACTGATTGGCTCAGGATTGAGAAAGGGGCACCTATATGCTGAGCATATCATGAGAAATGCCCAGCTGGATGAGTTACAAGTTGGAATCAAGATAGGTGGGAGAAACATCAACAACCTCAGATATGTGGATGATACAGCTCTAATGGCAGAAAGCAGAGAAATTAGAGTCTCTTGATGAGGGTGAAGGAGTTGAGTGAAAGAGCCAGTTTAAAACTGAATATTAAAAAAAAATTAAGATCATGGCATCTGGCCCCTTTATTTCATGGCAAATAGAAGAGGAAAATGTGAAGATAGTGACAGATTTCCACTTCTTGGATTCTAAACTCACTGCAGATGCTGACTGCAGCAGTGAATTCAGAAGATGATTACTTCTTGGCAGGAAAGCTATGACAAACCTAGACAGTGTGTTGAAAAGCAGAGACGTTACTCTGCCAACAAAGGATCATATAGTTAAGGCTATGATCTTCCCAGTGGCCACTTGTGTTTGTGAAAGTTGGACTGCAAAGAAGGCAGAGAGCCAAAGAATTGATACCTTCAAACTGTGGTTCTAGAAATGTTCCTGAGAGTCCCTTGGACAGCAAAGAGATAAAGGCAGTCAATCTTAAGGTAAATCAACCCTGAATATTCATTGGAAAGACTGATGCTGAAGCTGAAACTCCAGTATTTTTGCCACTGATGCAAACAGCCAACTCATTGAGAAAGTCCCTGATGCTGGGAAATATTGAGGGCAGAGGACATCAGAGAATGAAAGGGCTGGATGGCATCACCGCTGCAATGGACATGAACTAGGGCAAACTTCAAGAGATGGCAAGAGAAGGTGAGAGACAGGGAGGCCTGGCATGCTGCAGTCCATGGGGTCACAAAGAGTTGGGCATGATTGGGCATTGGACAGCAACAACAATATGAGTAATAATTATAAGTAGGAAATGACAACCCATTCAAGTATTATTGCCAGAAAATTTCCAAGGACAGTGGAGCCTGGTGGGCTATAGTCATGGCCACAAAGAGTCAGACATGATGAAGCAACTGAGCACTCAATATAAGTAATGGATAGATGTGATGGCTTTTTGATATGTCATTTTGGCTAGATTTTTGTCCCCTGTTGCTTAATAACACTAATCTAGTGATTCTACGAAGGAGTGTTATAGATGAAAGGAGATTCCCCCGTTAGTGGACTTTTAGTGATATGTTTCTGTGTGCCTAACTTAATTAGTTAGAAGGTTTTAAACAAAGCTGAAGAGTTCAACTTGTGGATGACAGCTCTTCCCCTTGTTTGTTGAATTCTAGCTGGTTCCAGATCTTCGCATCTTGATTACTGTGTCCAACAGCTTCAGCCATCCTGTAAGGTTCCAATTTGCTTGTGATTTTTCCTTCCTAACGGCCTGCTTTTCAGAATCTGGATTTGTTTAATGGTCTCCACCCCTATGTAAGCCAACTCCCTGGGAAACATCCTTCGATATGTTATCTTACTAGTTCAGTTTCTCTGATTAAACACTAACTGATACAATGGATGGAATATATGCAATTTGTGTACTAAATAAAACATCCCAAAGTCAATTGTAAATGTTTCCAGGCGATTGACAAGGTTTAGGTTTTTTCTTTTCTTTCTTTTTTTTAAAAATTGTGTCATTTCTGCAATTTATGTAGATAAATCAGATTATCATAGGTTTGGGGGCATTCTTTAAATTAATAATTTCATTTATTTATTTATTGGCAGTACTGGAACCTCATTGCTGCACTGGCTTTTTTCTAGTTGCATGAGTGGGGGTACTCTTCATTGCACTGCACAGGCTTCTCGCTGTAGTGGCTTCTCTTGTTGTAGAGAACAGGCTTTAGGGCATACAGGCTTTAACAGTCGTAGCACGTGGGCTCAGGAGTTGTGGCTCATGGGCTCTTGAGCATAGGCTCAGGAGTTGTGGTGCCTGGGTTTAGCTGCCCCATAGCATGTGGGATCTTCCCAAGACCAGGTATCGAACTGGCATCTCCTGCATTGGCCGGAAGATTCTTTAGCACTGAGAGCCATCAGGGAAGCTCTCAGACCAACACAGTTAAATGCCATTATATTTGAAACTTTTATAGATAACTTTCTTGGTCTTTTTCTAATATCAACATTCAGTTTCATGTTACTTATTCATTTCGAAAAACAAACTGCATTTAGAATGATAATTTCTGTAAGTGTCAATTACAGGATGATTTTCATTTTAAATTATAATTGGATTTAAAAGATAATTGTCATGACTGCAGAGAATATGTGTTTTGTAAGGTTATTTTCTGGGTCTCCATACTGCCCACCTCTGAGCCAATTGCTATCACCTGAGCTTGCAGTGGTTGAACAGGTCACTCTTGATCAAATTCCCTCCTCAGTGACAGCCAGCCTTGGCCTAGAAATCCAGGAGGTGCTGTTCGGCTGCAAAGTCCTGTCTGACTCTTTGCAAACCCATGGACTACAGCATGCCAGGACTTCACTGTCACCATCTCAGAGTTTGCTCAAACTCAAATCCGCTGACTGAGTGATGTCATCCAACCATCTCATCCTTTGTCTTGCTTTTTCTATGATCCAATGTACGTTGGCAATTTGACTTTGGAAAAAGCAGATCATTAATTCATTCAATCAAAAAAATTATTAAGTGTTTTCTCTGTCCCAGATTCTGTATTCAATTCTGGATAAATTAAGACCATTTCAAGCTCTTAGTATGGAAGAACTATTTCAAGGTAGAATCGAATAACAAAATTTAACACAGTGCAGTATACTTTAAAAATATAAGTGGTCTAAACTGGCTAATTCTAACTCCAGTTAAATTACTTTAATAGTCTCGACATTTTCTATATGCACTGAACAATATTGTTGCTCTAGGCTCATACTATATTATAGCAAATATATTTCCAAAAAAGCAAGAGTAGTTTAATATTAATTGTCCTGTTTAGAAAGAACATAAAATTAAAAACTTGAATATAGATTATCTTACATATTAAAAACACCACAGGAATTCCTAAAATATAAAAAAAGGCTAGTCTTCCAAATCTGAACATCTTAAGGAAATACAGATTTCGATAATAAATTGATGTTTATCTATGTATATAAATATAGAAGTACATATAAAAATAATAAAATGAGACTTCTTTTAAGATTTTTATTTTATTTTTGGCTATGCTGGGTCTTAGTTGCTGTGGGCAGGCTTTCAAAATGAGACATTTAAGTCTTACTATAAATAACAACTTGCTTTATTTCAGCAAAACCTGCAGAAAATATTTTATGTTTTCAGATAAAAAAGAAAAAAATCTACTCTTCATAGTTAGCTCAAATAATGACCTCACTAAAATTTTATCTGTACCTGCAAAGCATAACATATTTATGAGGGGTTCATCAAGAAAATGAATTATGAAGGTTGACTTGATCTATCTTGCATATTGGCAAAAGTTCTATGCACTGTCTGCACCCTCTAAAATAAGACGCTATCTCTGTTTAAAGTATCTGGCTGAGATTTATTGCAAATGTATACTCATTTCTCTCATGCATTTTTCTCATTTTAATTTCTTTGTACAGCTTACCGGTCATTACTACTGTAATTATTATAATACTTGAATTCTTTTTTATATGAAAATAATTTCTCTTTAGCAAAATAAAGCATGTAATTGTCTAACTGATATTTATTCTTTATAAGCCAATAATATAAATTTAATAGATGCATGTAATATCTTATTCATGTCATATTCAATATTTTTACATACAATACTTCTAACCAGAGGAGAGGACTTACTATTGTTATTTCTCTTGGCAGTAGTTCAGTTACATACCAATAATTTCAGGAGATTGTACATAAGTACATGTTCAGTGCTTCAGTTGTGTCCGACTCTTTGCAATCCACTGGACTGTAGCCCAGTAGGCTTCTCTGTCCATGGGATTCTCCAGGCAAGAATACTGGAATGGGTTGTCATGCCCTCCTTCTGGAGGATCTTCCCAACCCAGGGATCAAACCCACATATCCTATGTCTCTTGCATTTGCAGGCAGGTTCTTTACCTCAAATGTATCATTTTTAACTTTTAAAATTATTTAAAATGCACTTAAATACAAATGAGCTTCCCTGGTGGCTCAGTGGTAAAATATCTTGCTGCAATATAGGAACCATGGGTTTAATTCCTGGGTTGGGCATATCCTTTGGAGAAGGAAATGACAACTCACTGAAGTATTCTTGCCTGGTGAATCCCATGAAGAGAGGAGTCTGGTGGGCTACAGTCCATGGTTTTGCAAAGAGATAGACACAACTTTGCAACTAAACACCACCAACAACACATAAACTAATCTATAAATGTTCCATCTAAACACAAATTACCTTAAAATTATTTATACACATGCCAACATTTGCTTGTTCTTTTTATGTAATCATATTGTTTACTGATAGATACTAGAAAATGAACCAGAGAAAATTTATAAAACCTATTAACCTAATAATGTCAGTACTAAATAAAAATATTAAAGCATCATTCAAAATACCAATTGAAGTTCATAATATGAAATCAATATGGATATACTTAAGACAAAATAATTATAAATATTTGATACTGAACATGAACTTGAAGAGGGTTATATTTGCATGGAAAGTAGTAAGAAATAGTCTAAAGTGCCAGAAACTTAGTGAAAAAGAAAGTGAAAGTATTAGTTGCTCAGTGGTGTCTGATTCTTAGCAACCCCATGGACTGCCAGGCTCCTCTGTCCATGGAATTCTCCAGGCAAGTATACTGAAGTGTTTTGCCATTCCCTTTTCTAGCGGATCATCCTGACCCAGAGATCCAACCAGGGTCTCCTGCATTGTTGACAGGATAAGCAACAAATTAGCATTTTTGGAAGATTTATAAAACTGGGATTAGAATAGTCTTAGAAGATTACTGAGCTATACATGAATTATAAGGTATGAACTTGGATCAGGCTGTGATTATTTTCAAAAGGGTCTTCAAATACTAGAGTCTAGATAGTAAAGTTACAAATCACTTGAAATCACCAAAAAAAAAAAAAAAATTAAAGTGAAATAGTACTTAGTTCATAACCTTGTGAATCTGGTTAATTATGTTACTTGCTACTTTTGCGAACTTAGGCAATAAAAACTTACTTCTGTGTCTAGCAGAAGCCATTAAATAGTTCAATAAACATAGCTCTCATTTTTCTCATCTATTTCCTTGGGGATAATATTAAAGTAAAAAAGAAGAGGAAACAAAGTTTTACATACATATAAGAGCAGAAAAAATTTACCTTATTTATAGATCAAATACAAATTGCAGATAATATTTGCATATACAAGTTTATTTCTGTATTTTGGGTCCTTTGTCATAAATCTAAATAAACAAACTCATTTTAAAAAGTATTGATAAAAATAATTTAATGAGTTCTAATTTGTAATAAAACACTAACTGAAAGTACTGGCAAAAATCTAAATTCACTGCTATTTTGTTACTGAAAGTAGAAATGTTTATATTACAAAACTAATATTTAAATAAATTGTTCTCTGGATGCTGTATCAAATGCTTTATATAACCTATTCCCATTTATTGATATAAGAAGAATGAATGAGAATGCAATTGAAATTCAAGAGACAATATTAACATATCAAACTAAGTTAAGCTATATAAATTTAAACCTCACATGACCACAAATAACATATATAATCAATCTATGATGTAAAAGGCAACTTTGATTCTGATCATTAGAAGCCAAGATATATATTTTTATTTAGAATTAAAATGCTGTTCAATCAAACCTATTCAGTTCAGTTCAGTTCAGTTCAGTTCAATCACTCAGTCGTGTCTGACTCTTTGCAACCCCATGAATTGCAGCACGCCAGGCCTCCCTGTCCATCACCAACTCCCGGAGTTCACTCAAACTCACATCCATCGAGTTGGTGATGCCATCCAGCCATCTCACCTCTGTCGTCCCCTTCTCCTCCTGTCCCCAACCCCTCCCAGCATCAGGGTCTTTTCCAATGAGTCAACTCTTCGCATGAAGTGGCCAAAGTATTGGAGCTTCAACTTTAGCATCAGTCCTTCCAAAGAACACCCAGGACTGATCTGCTTCAGAATGGACTGATTGTATCTCTGTGCAGTCCAAGGGTCTCTCAAGAGTCTTCTCCAACACCACAGTTCAAAAGCATCAATTCTTCAGCGTTCAGCTTTCTTCACAGTCCAACTCTCTCACATCCATACATGACTACTGTAAAAACCATAGCCTTGACTAGACGGACCTTTGTTGGCAAAGTAATGTCTCTGCTTTTCAATATGCTATCTAGGTTGGTCATAACTTTTCTTCCAAGGAGTAAGCGTCTTTTAACTTCATGGCTGCAATCACCATCTGCAGAGATTTCAGAGCCCACAAAAATAAAGTCAGCCACTGTTTCCCCATCTATTTGCCATGACGTGATGGGACCAGATGCCATGATCTTAGTTTTCTGAATGTTGAGCTTTTAGCCAACTTTTTCACTCTCCTCTTTCACCTTCATCTAGAAGCTTTTTAGTTCTTCTTCACTTTCTGCCATAAGCATGTTGGCATCTGCATATCTGAGGTTATTGATATTTCTCCCAGCCATCTTGATTTCAGCTTGTGCTTCTTCTAGCCCAGTGTTTCTCATGATGTACACTGCATAGAAGTTAAATAAGCAGGGTGACAATATACAGCCTTGATGTACTCCTTTTCCTATTTGAAACCAGTCTGTTGTTCCATGTCCAGTTCTAACTGTTGCTTCTTGACCTGCATACAGGTTTCTCAAGAGGCAGGTCAGGTGGTCTGGTTTTCCCATCTCTTTCAGAATTTTCCACAGTTTATTGTGATTCACACAGTCAAAGGCTTTGGCATACTCAATAAAGCAGAAGTAGATGTTTTTCTGGAACTCTCTTGCTTTTTCGATGATCCAGTTGATGTTGGCAATTTGCTCTCTGGTTCCTCTGCCTTTTCTAAAACCAGCTTGAACATCTGGAAGTTCACGGTTCACGTATTGCTGAAGCCTGGCTTGGAGAATTTTGAGCGTTACTTTACTAGCGTGTGAGATAAGTGCAATTGTGTGGTAGTTTGAGCATTCTTTGGCATTGCTTTTCTTTGGGATTAGAATGAAAACTGATTATTTTCCATTCCTGTGGCCACTCCTGATTTTTCCAAATTTGCTGGCATATTGAGTGCAGCACTTTCATAGCATCATCTTTCAGCATTTGAAAGAGCTCAACTGGAATTCCATCACCTCCACTATCTTTTTTCATAGTGATGCTTTCTAAGGCCCATTTGATTTCATATTCCAGGATGTCTGGCTCTAGGTGAGTTATCACACGATTGTGATTATCTTGGTCATGAAGTTCTTTTTTGTACAGTTCTCCTGTGTATTCTTGCCACCTCTTCTTAATATCTTCTGCTTCTGTTAGGTCCATACCATTTCTGTCCTTTATTGTGCTCATCTTTGCATGAAATGTTTCCTTGGTATCTCTAATATTCTTGAAGAGATTTCTAGTCTTTTCCATTCTGTTGTATTTCTTTGCATTGATCATTGAGGAAGGCTTTCTTATCTCTCATTGCTATTCTTTGGAACTCTGCATTCAGATGATTATATCTTTTATCTTCTCCTTTGCTTTTTACTTCTCTTCTTTTAACAGCTATTTGTAAGCACTCCCAGATAGCCATTTTGTTTTTTTGCATTTCTTTTCCATGGGGATGGTCTTGATCCCTGTCTCCTGTACAATGTCATGAGCCTCCGTCCGTAGTTCATCAGGCACTCTATCTATCAGATCTAGGCCCTTAAATCTATTTCTCACTTCCACTGTATAATCATAACAGATTTGATTTAGGTTATACCTGAATGGTCAAGTGGTTTTCCCCACTTTCTTCAATTTAAGTCTGAATTTGGTAATAAGGATGTTTTGAGCCACAGTCATCTTTTGGTCTTGTTTTTGCTGACTGTATAGAGCTTCTCCATCTTTGGTTGCAAAGAATATAATCTATCTGGTTTTGGTGTTGACTATCTGGTGATGTCCATGTGTAGAGTCTTCTCTTGTGTTGTTGCAAGAGGGTGTTTGCTATGACCAGTGCTTTCTTTTGGCAGAACTCTATTAGCCTTTGCCCTTCTTCATTCTGTATTCCAAGCGAAATTTGCCTGTTACTCCAGGTGTTTTTTGATTTCATACTTTTGCATTCCAGTCCCCTATAATGAAAAGGACATCTTTTGGGGGTGTTAGTTCTAAAAGGTCTTGTAGGTCTTCATAGAACCATTCAACTTCAGCTTCTTCAGCATTACTAGCTGGGGCATATACTTGGATTACTATGATGTTGAATGGTTTGCCTTGGAAACAAACAAAGATCATTCTGTCGTTTTTGAGATTGCCTCCAAGTACTGCATTTCAGACTCTTTTGTTGACCATGATAGCTATTCTATTTCTTCTATGTGATTCTTGCCCACAGTAGTACATATAATGGTCATCCGAGTTAAGTTCACCCATTCCAGTCCATTTTAGTTCGCTGATTCCTAGAATGTCAATGTTCACTCTTGCCATCTCCTATTTGACTACTTCCAATTTGCCTTGATTCATGGACCTGACATTCCAGGTTCCTATGCACTATTGCTCTTTACAGCATCGGCCCTTGCTTCTATCACCAGTCACATCCACAACTGGCTATAGTTTTTGCTTTGGATCCATCCCTTCATTCTTTCTGGAGTTATTTCTCCACTGATCTCCAGTAGCATACTGGATACTTACCGACCTGGGGAGTTCCTCTTTTAGTATCCTATCATTTTGCCTTTTCATATTTCATGGGGTTCTCAAGGCAAGAATATTGAAGTGGTTTGCCATTCCCTTCTCCAGTGGACCACATTCTGTCAGACCTCTCCACCATGACCCGTCCATCTTGGAGAGCCCCACATGGCATGGCTTAGTTTCACTGAATTAGACAAGGCTGTGGTCCTTGTGATTAGAATGACTAGTTTTCTGTTATTATGGTTTCAGTGTGTCTGCCCTCTGATGCCCTCTTGCAACACCTACCATCTTACTTGGGTTTCTCTTACCTTGGATGTGGGGTATCTCCTCACTGCTGCCCCTCAAATCTATTAGGATTATTATTGCTTTGAAATAAATGAATTACCAATTTTTATTAATTTGCATCTCAGTAGATGAGGATTTGAAAAATTGCATAGAGACATTTGTTAATAAATTAAATAATGAAAGCATTAAAATGGGATATTATCAATCTCATAAAAATCTTCCAAAATGACTTTTTCTCAAAATACTGTTTAAAATGGAGATTTGATATTGATTGGTACACAGAATGCTAATATGATGCTATAGCTGCTTTTTTTTTTCAATGACTTATTAGGTAACGTTTGAATGGTTTCCAAACTCTCATACAATGGTAGCTTATTTTGCTAATACTAAGACATTTATTTTAATAAACAAATGTTTATATAATTTTAATTAAGTAGACCATATGAAAAGGAGACTTTTTAAAGCAAATAAAATAGAAGCTGCCTCAAGCTATTTTCAAAAGAAAGCAGTTTTCAAAATTTGATAAATTACTAGCAAAATATTTTTAATTTTTCATACATTTTAAATAAAATCAAGCTAATATACCTAATTGACAACACCTGCTGGATCATCAAAAAAACAAGAGTTCCAGAAAAGCATCTATTTCTGCTTTATTGACTATGCCAGAGCCTTTGATTGTGTGGATCACAATAAACTGTGGAAAATTCTGAAAGAAATGGGAATACCAGGCCACCTGACCTGTCTCTTGAGAAATTTGTATGCAGGTCAGGAAGAAACAGTTAGAACTAGACATGGAACAACAGGCTGGTTCCAAATAGGAAAAGGAGTATGCCAAGTCTGTATATTGTCACCCTGCTTATTTAAATTCTACGCAGTGTACTTCATGAGAAACGCTGGGCTGGGAGAAGCACAAGCTGGAATCAAGATTGCTGGGAGAAATATCAATAACCTCAGATATGAAGATGACACCACCCTTATGGCAGAAAGTAGAGAGGAACTAAAAAGCCTCTTGATGAGAGTGAAAGAGGACAGTGAAAAAGTTGGCTTAAAGCTCAACATTCAGAAAACTAAGATCATGGCATCTGGTCCCATCATTTCATGGGAAATGAATGGGGAAATAGTGGAAACAGTGTCAGACTTTATTTCTTGGGGCTCCAAAATCATTGCAGATGGTGATTACAGCTATGAAATTAAAAGACGCTTACTCCTTGGAAGGAAAGTTATGACCAACCTAGACAGCATATTGAAAAGCAGAGATATTACTTTGCCAACAAAGGTCCGTCTAGTCAAGCCTATGCTTTTTCCAGTAGTCATGTATGGATGTGAGAGTTGGACTGTGAAGGAAGCTGAGCGCTGTAGAATTGATGCTTTTGAACTGTGGTGTTGGAGAAGACTCTTGAGAATCCCTTGGACTGCAAGGAGATTCAACCAGTCCATCCTAAGGGAGATCAGTCCTAGGTGTTCATTGGAAGGACTGATGCTGAAGCTGAAACTCCCAATACTTTTCCACTTCATGTGAAGGGTTGACTCATTTGAAAAAAACCCTGATGCTGGGAGGGACTGGGGGCAGGAGGAGAAGGGGACGACAGAGGATGAGATGGCTGGATGGCCTCACCGACTCGATGGACATGAGTTTGGGTAAACTCCAGGAGTTGGTGATGGACAGGGAGGCTTGACGTGCTGTGATTCATGGGGTCGCAAATAGTTGGACATGATTGAGGGACTGAACTGAACTGAATGCATATATGCAGAAGATAGTGCCAAGAGTATGCATAAGTGCATTGTTAAGAAGAGCTGCAAACTGGTAAGAACAAGGTATAACAACAGGGAAATAAATTGTATTAATTTGTATAGTGACATACAATATATCCTGGAAAATAAAAGAACTATGTAGCTAAATACAATAACCTGGGTGAGGCACAATCTTAATGCAAAGATAGATATACAGTATGATAGATATACAACATAACTACATTCACACTAATTTCAAACAGACCAAACTAAACTCTAGTAATTAGTGATATATACTGAAATGACTAAGCTCTAAAATGAACATGCAAAACACAGTCAATGTATCAATAAATCAAAACCATAGTAGCTTTAGTGAGAAGGCTTTTGCTGAGAAGCATATGAAGAATCATCGTGTCTTAATGCTTTATGTCTTTATTAAAGTGAGAGTTTTGTGTATTTTCATTACTAAAAAAAGGTACAATTATTTTATACATTTTTATATGAATATTTTATAATAAAGGGTTTCCCTGGTGGCTCAGACAGTAAAGCGTCTGACTGCAATTCTAGAGATCCAGGTTCGATCCCTGGGTTGTGAAGATCCCCTTGGAGAAGGAAATGACAATCCACTCCAGTACTCTTGCCTGGAAAATACTATGGACAGAGGAGTCTCATAGGCTACAGTCCATGGAGTCACAAAAAGTCAGACATGACTGAGTGACTTTACTTTCACTTTTCACAATAAAAAGAGTTGTATAAAGATAAATATTTCCTATGTATTTTAAAATTAATCTGTATTCGGTTCAGTTCATCACCAATTCCCGGAGTTTACCCAAGCTCATGTCCGTTGAGTCAGTGATGCCATCCAACCATCTCATCCTTTGTCGTCCCCTTCTCCTCCTGCCCTCAATCTTTCTCAGCATCAGGGTCTTTTCAAATGAGTCAGCTCTTTGCATTAGGTGACCAAAGTATTGGAGTTTCAGCTTCAGCATCAGTCCTTCCAATGAATATTCAGGACTGATTTCCTTTAGGATGTACTGGTTGGATCTCCTTGCAGTACAAGAGACTCTCAAGAGTCTTCTCCAACACCACAGTTCAAAAGCACCAATTCTTCAGTGTCAGCTTTCTTCATGGTCCTACTCTAACATCCATACACACAACTACTGAAAAAACGATAGCTGTGACTCGCCGAATCTTTTTCAACAAAGTAATGTCTCTGCTTTTTTATATGCTGTCTTGTTTGTCATAGCTTTTCACCCAGGGAGCAAGTGTCTTTTGATTTTGAAGCCCAAGCAAATAAAATCTGCATTGTTTGCACTGTTTCCCCATCTATTTGCCATGAAGTGATGGAGACCGGATGCCTTGATCTTTGTTTATTGAATGTTGAGTTTTAAGCCACATTTTCCACTCTCCTCTTTCACTTTCATCAAGAGGTTCTTTAGTTCTTGTTTGCTTTCTGCCATAAGGATGTTGTCATCTGTATATCTGAGGTCTCTAAAATATGTACCATTAAGATGGTATTTTATTCAGGAGACCATTGATAATTTAACATTATTGAAATTGTACTAGGCATAATACAATGATCTTATCCAATTCATTGCGGTTTACCAAAATTCAACATGGTTGAGCCAGAATGATACACATTGACCTATCAATCTCATATCTGGTGATTTGAAGAAACTCTCTCCCCCACCAAATGATCTCAAGAATCATATACCTACCTTCCTGCAAAATGTTTATTTTTTTCTGTAATCGATATCTTTATAGAGAAAAATATTATCTTTTCTATATGTTATATTTTTCTGAAATGTTACCATTTACAAAGTCTCTGAATGTTATTTAAATTAGGAAATAAAGTTGCCTATAAAATATATTTCAAGTGACTTAATATTAATACCACTTTTTACCTTCTTTCTTTTATCCTTGCAAAGTAATGTGAACCCTGAGAATGAACATTTTCTGTTAGTGGTGAATGGTGTATATTTCCTTACAAGATAGTTTGTTATTTTTTTAAAAAATATATTCCAAAAGAGTGTATTCTTTTTGAGTTCCAATACAGAGAATGAAATATTGATTCCTGAGTTGTAATATTATGATTTTCAAACAGAAGTGTTTTGTTCATATAAATCCATTGAAAAGGAACATTTGTTGGAACAAGTTTAATAGGCTATTGATAATCTTCCACTTTTCTTTTTCAAAGTAGGTATCAGAGGAATATCAGCTTGATTCCTAACTGAATTCATAGTATGTTTATAAATATCATCTTCCTGCTCATTTCTGATTAGCAATAGAACTCATAAAAACAAACCAAGCATCTAAGACTTTTTAAATCAGATGCCTTTAGAAATATTAATTTATTTTTAAGTTCCATTGTAAGAGAGACAGAAGCACGTTTCTTTTTTTATCATATGTTTATTTATTTATTTATTTTAATTGGAGGCTAATTACTTTACAATATTGTTGTGGTTTTTTGCCATACATTCACATGAATCAGCCATGGGTGTACAGCAAATATTTATTGTGTTCCAGCTATGTGCCAGGAACTCTTCTAGAAAGAAAACAAACAGAAAAGCACAAAATATACATGAATGCCAAGATGACAGAGTTTAATACATTCTGCATTCAAGGTATGAAAATCTCAAATTAATAAATGTTATTTAAAACATTACATTTCATGTTAGCCTACCATGGCAACAAGATCACATTTGCTCTTCTGGTATTATTTAACTTATAAGCAGAGTACATTATGAGAAACGGTGGGCTGGAAGAAGCACAAGCTGGGATCAAGATTGCTGGGAGAAATATCAATCACCTCAGATATGCAGATGACACCAGCCTTATGGAAGAAAATGAAGAGGAACTAAAAAGCCTCTTGATGAAAGTGAAAGTGGAGAGTGAAAAAGTTGGCTTAAAGCTCAACATTCAGAAAATGAAGTTCATGGTATCTGGTCCCATCACTTCATGGGAAATAGATGGGGAAACAGTGGAAACAGTGCCAGACTTTATTTTGGGGGGCTCCAAAATCACTGCAGATGGTGACTGCAGTCATGAAATTAAAAGACACTTACTGCTTGGAAGGAAAGTTATGACCAACCTAGACAGCATATTGAAAAGCAGAGACATTACTTTGCCAACAAAGGTCCATCTAGTCAAGGTTATGGTTTTTCCAGTGGTCATGTATGAAGAGTTGGACTGTGAAGAACGCTGAGTGCTGAAGAATTGATGCTTTTGAACTGTGGTATTGGAGAAGACTCTTGAGAGTCCCTTGGACTGCAAGGAGATCCAACCCATACATTCTGAAGGAGATCAGCCCTGGGTGTTCTTTGGAAGGAATGATGCTAAAGCTGAAACTCCAGTACTTTGGCCACCTCATGCAAAACGTTGACTCATTGGAAAAGACTTTGATGCCGGGAGGGATTAGGGGCAGGAGGAGAAGGGGATGACAGAGGATGAGATGGCTGGATGGCATCGCTGACTCAATGGACATGAGTCTGAGTGAACTCCGGGAGTTGGTGATGGACAGGGAGGCCTGGCGTGCTGCGATTCATGGGGTCGCAAAGAGTCGGACATGACTGAGCGATTGAACTGAACAGAACTGATACATAAATTTCTCTCTTTTGCAGGCCCATCCATAATTATTGAGCAAAAAACATTGTATGAAGAATCCAGCTATAATTCAATAAAGGAAATAAAATGAGGAACAAGCCAATATTTAAATTTCAGTAATCAATATAGTGAAAAGTGAAAGTGTTAGTCACTCATTCGTGTCTGACTCTTTGTGACCCCATGACTGTAGATGCTGGGCTCCTCTGCCCACGGGATTCTCTAGGCAAGAATACTGGAGTCGGTTTCCATGCCCTCCTCCAGGAGATCTTCACAATAATCAATAGAAGAGCAATCTGAACTATTTTAATGAGAAAAATAGTGCAGTATTTTAAAGCTCCCAAACCAAAAATGGGAATATCTGAGTGTTGTTCATAACTTACTAAATATAAGATTATATTTCAGCAAATTGCTTAACATCATAATAGTTCAAAATCATGTTATACTTATTTCAAGGTATTAGAAAAAGCAAACAAGAATACATATTAAGAAATGTTTTAAATACATAGTATGACCATAATGTATCATCAAGAAAAGTATCAGAAGGACAAGTGAAGTTATCTGAATCAGAGTTGAATATAAGTGAATAAATAAGAAAAATTATAATTACATTCACCTAAGAAGTTGAGAGTTTTCAAGTCTCATTAAAATCACATATCCTGTGAGGGAAAAGAAATCCCATCTGTGGTACCATTTTCTATTGTCTAACAAGTCCAGTAACAGAGTCAAAGAGAAGCTTTTGCTGTCACTGCAGAGAGCTGTGTTGTTGATGAAACACATGTTAATTACTCCCATCTATTGATGTGTTTCTGTGGGAAAATATATTCACAATTATATAATTTATTTCACTGTAAATACATTTGTTTACACATTTCCAAGCTATTTGTCATTTAATTTGTTTTTGATATTATTTTTCTCACAGTAGTGCAAAGTCTAATAAACATTCAAAAAAACTTTCAGATGAGATTAATAATGGAATTGTAGGGGAAAGTATGATATATAGGAACTGTGAAGGAGGGTAGAATAGAAGAAAATAAACTAGGTCAGTTGTAAGAAATCCAAATGAAATTATCAAGAGATGAGTAAGAATCAAAGCTCTTGACTCAGGCAGAGGAAGCAATTGGAGATAGGAGGTTGGGGGTGGGGGTTTGGATTGGAAAGTGTTGGCCTAACCTAGTTAATTTGAGTAAAGTGAATTTGTTCAAGCTTTAGACTAATTTTAAAAGTTCTGTGATGCATTTGCTTTCTTGGTGGCTCTTCTTTTTTTTGTTGTTTATGTTTTTCTAAATGTATTTATCCTATGCAGACATACATCTGTAAATATGCAAACTCCTGAAACTGAGTACATTTATATATATGCAATACATGTATTTAGTCAGTAAAATCAGTTACCATATTAATTCATTCAATTTTAAATGATTATAAAAGAGAAAAAAGGCTAAGCATTATGGAGTTATATCAGAGTAAGATTTTTATTTATATGAAGTCAACTATTATGTGGCTTATAATCCAGTTCATACACCATTAAATCAAACATACTTTTAGCACTCTTGATATGTCAAAATGTACTTGGAACTCATGCAAATTAAAATCAAAATACAGGATAATTAGGCTAAGGATAAAGGAAAAAAAATAGACCAGAGGATGATAGGTATCTAATGTATTTTGAAGAAATTGAAAGAAATGTATAAATAATTGATTTTAGAAATGGAAGAAAATGAGATACCAATGATTTATTTAAAATTAAGGATATTTCACTGAAGGTTTTTGTCATTAACACAATCACAACAGGTCTGATGATACATGGTGACTTGAAATAGCTTCAATTTAGGAATAGTGGCCATTAGATGAATACATAAAATGACTAGAAGCGTTGAAAAAACTTAAGGCTTCCAGCAAAATATATATTGTGAGATTGTTTGGTCTATAAATGTTATTTTCATAATTTTTTCTTGCTTTCCTTCTTTATGTAAGTGTTAGATGATAGGGGAAACAGGTGTAATAAAATTGAAGATATTAAAATCTAAAGTGGTAAGTCAGGATTTTCAGTGAATTTATTAAGCAATATTATGTCCAGCTTTAATTTCCATGGATTAAAAATGTTGACTGGACTATCTCTACACAGGTTTTCATTTCCTCTCATTACTCTAATGAGTCACAGGGGCATCCTGGGTTATTAGTTTTCCCAGCTATTAGAGACTTGATGACTTCCTTTTCCATTTATTTTGCTTTCCTCCTTAGTCCTACTGGAATACAGCTTTCTAAATAATCTCACATTCACCTGGTGCCTCTCCCCTCTGGAACTGATTATTTTTAGACTACTCCCAACTATGTTTTGGAAACATTGTTTTACCTGAATTTTTATTTATTTTATTTTATTTTTTTTTATTTATTTTTTAAATATTTTGTTTTTACTTTGTTTTACTTTACAATACTGTATTGGTTTTGCCATACATTGACATGAATTAAAATTCGATTTCTTGTTTGCTTTGATTTTTCTATTTTTCATACATAAGTGTTAGCTCCGGAATCTCAGAGGTTTGCTTTTGAGGTAATTTACTGAATTATTTTATGGGTATATAGTTAATGCTGCTATTTAGAGAGTTTTAAAATAAGTACAATACTATTTTACTTAATGTCTTAATGACTTAAACTATTGAAATCTTGGTACTTATTCTTATCTTCCATGTTTAACATGTCTATTAACTAATCTTAAAGGGTTCTGCTAGCTTCCAACTATTGTTTTGTTGATAAAGATATCTGTATATGCATGCTGAAGTCATATCCAAACCAGCTCAAAATAGTAACACAGACATGGGTTTTAATTTTCAGTAAAAAGAGTCCATAAAGATAGAATACTTGAAATGAAAGCAAAAAAAAAAAAAAAATCTAGGCATTCTCTGATTATTCTGAACTTAATTCTTTGGGTTGCCTTGAAGGTACATGAGTTATAGCATTTTAAAATCCTGGGCTTCCCTGGTGGCTCAGATGGTAAAAAAATCCACCTGCAATGCAGGAGATCCAGGTTCAATCCCTGGGTCAGGAAGATACCCTGGAGAAGAAAATGGCTACCTACTGCTGTATTTTTGCCTGGAGAACCCCATGGTCAGAGGAGCCAGGCCGGCTATTGTCTATAGGGTCACAAAGAGTGGACACAACTGAACAACTAATGCTAACTAACAAACCAAAATCCCTTGCAACCATGTGCCATGTCACATACTATTTTATAAAAAATTGAATCCATTGCCTCCAACAAAATGTGTGTTTCCTAGCACTAAAATTGATGCAGTATTTTTTTCAGGCCTTAACTCAATCTTGGATACACGTGAGACCTTTAGGCAAACACATCAATAAGCATCCTGGGAGGTACAAACAAACAAAAGGAGAAACAGAATGGAAGTATATGGGGAAAAATATGGATTTTTTTTCTTCCCCCTTAAATTAAACTGTCCACACAACATTGAGAAAAAAGTTTTAACTAAATATCTAACAACATTTTGTATGTATTTTGAGATTTTTGTTTGGTTTGTTTTTCTTTTAGAAGACAGGGTATGTCATTCATTTAAAAAGTATATTTAACTCCAAATCAGCTTTCTAGAATTATTTTTATTCAACATAAATGATATAGTAATTATTGCAAGACCTCATGGCCTCTAGAAGCACTCTTTATAAAATAACAACACAAACAAGAATTGTACAAGCATTAATCTTCCAAATGCTCAGCCATTTTTTGCTCTTTACTTTATACTCATAGATTTCTTTGAGAAATAGTTTGTTCTTTGTTTGGCATAACTTTAGATGTTGTATAAAATAATAGATTTGTATAAAATAATATATGTTAACTGTCAAGTAAATAATGATGTATCCCAACTCTGAATGGTATTGTTTAACTGAATGATCTATAAATTAGTCTGTGAATAAGGGTATGTATGACATTGTTTGCATAGAGATGGTAACCAAGTTTATTCCCCTGATCTCTAAAATACTGCTCATATTTCCTGAAATGTAACCAAGATTTTATTTAAGATAGGATGTGTTGCAGTTGTTGTTTGTTGACTATATAAGTCATGCTTATACTACTATTACAAGATTCTTCAAACACTAGGTGCATTTTAAGGACAGGACCATGATCTATTTTTCTTTGTACTAGCAACATACTGGTTGTCTTGCAAAACACATTCATTTGCCAAATGTCCACTAAGTGGAAAGTACCTGTCCAAACAAGAGTAAAAGATGTATATGCACATAGAATAAAATAAGAACAAGACTAAAAAATAAAAATAAAAAAAAAAAATTTAAGACAGAAGATAGGTATTTACATTTGTTGTTACAGAACCGAGAAGAAGATTTAATTTAAGGAAGTAACCATCAACTGTTGTCAGTGACTCAGGAACTTAGCAGTCAATTATTTTTTCTCTGTAGGGTTTTCACATTTTAATCAAAGCAGCACTGTGAAATGCTTTAGACCTGCCTTCACATGTAATCTGAAAACCTCCAAAGGAGGTAAAAAGGAGACAAGTAACATAACCAATGGGAAAATGTGTGGGATAACAGACTGGAATAAAATAAGCAATGGTGAAATTAACACCCAAGGATACCAGTTGAAGGCCTCTTCCTGATTACTTTAATCATCATTCATAGACCACAGGAAAACTCCCAAGGCAGAATGGTGTTAACTGTTTCCTTGGAGGAACTGTAAACATTCAACTCATCTGCTTTTAAAAATTAGGATTAGAAAAGTAAAATATAGTGTATTTAAGACTGAAAAAAGTTAAAGATTTTTTCTTTTTTTTGAGAGAAAAGACTAGACACAGTCAGCTGTGGAAGAAGGAAGAAAAAAATAGATGCTTGTAGGAAAAAGGGGAGAAAAAGAAGTATGTGACAGATAATATGACAGCTGGACATAAAATCTTAAGCAAAATCAATAGAAAGAAGTAGAAAATGCTGGCTAACCATAAAATTAAGAAAAAAAGAAAGTAAAAAAGAGAGAAAAGAAGATACAGAAAAGGTGAGGAAGAGGGGCTTGGGGGACTGCTCAAAGTGAAATGAAGGAGATTTGGGGATGAGGGATATGAGAGGAGAGGGTCAGAGAGGAAAAGAGAAAGAGATATAGTGAAAGAGAAAAGGAAACCTCTGCTATCTCACACCTTTGCAGAAATAAGCCTAATGTTTTGGGTACTGCCAAGCAGAGCAGACAGAAGATAAATGGCCAGTGAGGCTGCCCAGGCGTGGGTGAGCTGTCTATAGCCTGCATCAGTTACAGACTTATTTTCTAACATAAATCTCACCCCTGAGCTCCAAGACTATGTACTTAACTGCTTAGGTGATATTGCCTCTCTGATTCACTGTAGATATCTTAAAATACAGTGTTGGAACCTGTTCTTGCTACCAGGTGTCCTCTTCTGAAGAGTTGACATCACCATCACCCTTCTAGCTAAACATCCATCTTTCCCATATTTATGTATTTTTAAAATTCCTATGGCATGTAGGTAAAATAAATAGGGATACATATTTGAAATATGTGTTCATTTAAACATGAATATAAAGAGAAAATAATTTTTTTCTTATTTTATTTTAACACAGATTTAAACAAACACACAGACACAAGATATTAATATATATGCAAGAAGACCCATGTTAATGCAAGTAGAGGCAAGAGAGGATATGCTCTTGAAATTTAGATCTCAGTAAGGCTAGATGTGTTTCCTTGTCATTTTTTTTTGCTATTGTCATTTTTTATACTTTCAGCTGAGTCTATTCCTTAGCATGAGATGTACAAGTGGTTAAAGTTAACCTTTCTAGGATCGATGCATCAGAGGAAAGTATATATGAGACCAGTAAAGCAGCTAAAAATAAGTGCAGAATCTATGCATTCAAGAAAACCACAGAGAGAGAAGAGCCACTTCTCTCAAAAAATCTTGAGCTGAAAGCCAAATTATGCATAATCAGTGGAGAGTCACTGGAGGCCTGATTGAAAGACAGCAGAAGGAAATCATAGTAATAGAGGAAGAGAAGAGCAGCTGCATGTCAGAAGGCACACAATATTTGCAGTTTGCCTCTAGGCAAGTTGATTGCTTACTGCAACTGCAACAGCATCAGCAAGAAAGTATTTTGAAAGGAATATAACAGAATATAGAACAGCTGCAATCTAATCTCAGCAGTGCCTAATTTTCAAACAAAAATATGCAGACATGCAAAAAAAAAAAAAAGGGAAGAAAAATGAGAAAGGTCCACAAATATAGGAAATTGTGGCCCAGTTTAAAATTAAAAAAAGTCCAAGTGGGCAGAGATGGTAAATTCAACAAATATTTTAAAGTAGCTATTATACATTTGTATAAAACTTAAAATGAAAATGTGTTATCAGTGAATAAGCAACTGGAACCAATCTTAGAAAATTCACAAAAATCAAAATGGTTTGAGACTTGAACTGAAGACCCGAAGCCACACAATTCTTAGAAGAAAAAAAAAAAAAAATCGGTAATCTTGACAATGATTTATTGGATTTGATGCCAAGGGAACAAAAACCAAAATAAATGTATGAGAATATATCAAACTAAAAAGAGTTCTATTCAAAAGAAACAGTCAACAAAATGAAAAGGTAATCTATGGAATATTGTATGGAATATCTATGGAATAATCTATGGAATATTCTATGGAAAAAGGTAATCTATGGAAAATTCTTAAAGAGATGGGAATATGAGACCGCTTTACCTGTCTCCTGAAAAATCTGTATGCAGGTCTAGAAACAACAGTTAACAACCTGTCATGGAACAATGGACTGTTTCCAAATTGGGAAAGGAGTACATTAAGGCTGTATATTGTCACCCTGCTTATTTAACTTATATGCAGGGTACATCATGTGAAATACTGGGCTGGATGAAGCACAAGCTGTAATCAAGATTGCTGGGAGAGGAACTAAGGAGCCTTTTGATGAAAGTAAAAGGAGAGTAAAAAAGCAGGCCTAAAACTAAACATTCAAAAAATTATGATCACAACATCCAGTCCCATCACTTCATGGTAAATAGATGGGGAAACAATGCAAACAGTGACAAACTTTAATTTAATGGGCTCCAAAATCACTGCAGATAGTGATTGAAGCCATGAAATTAAAAGATGCTTCCTTCTTGGAAGAAAAGTTTTTCCAGTAGGCATGTATGGATGTGAGAGTTGGACCATAAAGAAAACAGAGTGCTGAAGTATTGATGCTTTTGAACTGTGGTGTTGCACAAGTCTCTTGAGAGTCCCTTGGACTGCAAGGAAATGAAACCAGTCAATCCTAAAGGAAATCAATCCTGAATATTCATTGGAAGGACTGATGCTGAACCTGAAGCTCCAATACTTTGGCCACCCTATGCAAAGAGCTGACTCATTTAAAAAGACCCTGATCCTGGTAAAGATTGAGGGCAGGAGGAGAAGGGGATGACAGAGGATGAGATGGTTGGATGGCATCACCAACTTAATGGACATGAGTTTGAGTAAGCTCTGGGAGTTATTGACTGACAGGGAAGCCTGAAGTGCTGTGATTCATGGAGTCACAAAGAATTGGACATGACTGAGCAACTGAACTGAACTGACTAAATCTATGGAATAGAGTAAGATTTTTCAAATAATATATCTGTTATATATTTAAAGACCAAAATGTATAAAGAACTTGTAAACTTAATAAAAAGACTAAAGTATGATTAAGAAATCATAAAGGGATTGAATAGACATCCTCCAAAAAAAGGCATATAAATAATCATAGAAAAGTATATGGAAAGGTGCTCAGCATCACTGATCATCGGTTTAGTTCAGTTGCTAATTCATGTCTGACTTCTTTGTGACTACATGGACTGCAGAATGCCAGACTTCCCTGTCCTTCACTATCTCCTAGAATTTGCTCAAAATCATGTCCATTGAGGACCTGATGTCATACAACCTTCTCATCCTCTGTCATCCCCTTCTCCTCCTGCCTTCAATCTTTACCAGCATCAGTGTCTTTTCAAATGAGTCTTCACACAAGGTGGCCAAAATATTGGAGCTTCAGCTTCAGCATCAGTCCTACAAATGAATATTCAGGATTGATTTCCTTTAGGATGGACTGGTTTCATTTCCTTGCAGTCCAAGGGACTCTCAAGAATCTTCTCCATCACCACAGTTTGAAAGCATCCAATTCTTTGGTGCTCAGGCTTCTTTATGGTCCAAAATTCACTTCCATATATGACTACTGGACAAACCATAACTTTGACTGTATAAACCTTTGTTGGCAATGTAATATCTCTGTTTTGCTGTCTGTTTCTCATAGCTTTTCTTCTAGGCAGCATGCGTTTTTTAATGTCATTACTGCAGCTACTGTCTGCCTTGATTTGGAGTCCAAGAAAATAAAGTTTGTCACTGTTTCCATTGTTTCCCCATCTATAGGCCATGAAGTGATGAGACTGGACGCCATAATCTTCATTGTTTGAATGCTGAGTTTTAAGCCAGGTTTTTATACAGCTCTTCCTCCCTCATCAAGACGCTGTTTAGTTCCTCTTTGCTCTCTGCCATTATGTTGGTATTATTTGCATATCTGAGGCTGTTGATGTTTCTCCTGGCACTCTTGATTCCAGCTTCTGATTAATGCAGATCGGCATTTTGCATGATGTGCTCTGCATGCAAGTTAAATAAGCAGGGTGACAATATACAACCTTGATGTACTCCTTTCCCACTTTTGAACCAGTTCTTTGTTCCATGACTTGTTCTAATTGTTGTTTCTTGACTTGCACACAGGTTTCTCAGGAGACAGGTAAAGTGGTCTGGTATTCCCATCTCCTTAACAATTTTCCACAGTTTGTTGTGATCCACACAGTCAAAAGCCTTAGAGTAGTCAATGAAGCAGAAGTAGATATTTTTCTCGAATTGTCTTGCTTTTTCTATGATCCAGAGGATTTTGGCCATGTGATCTCTGGTTTCTCTGCCTTTTCTAAATACAGCTTGTACATCTGCAAGTGCTTGGTTCATCTACTCTTGAAGCCATGCTTGAAGGTTTTTGAGCATTACCTTGCTAGCATGTGAAACAAGCACAGTTGTATGATAGTGTGAACATTCTTTGGCATTGCCCTTCTTTGGGATTAAAATGAAAACGGACCTTTTCCAGTCCTGTGGCTACTCCTGAGTTTTCCAAGTTTACTGGTATAATGAGTGCAGCACTTCAACAGAATCATTTTTTAGGATTTGAAATAGCTCAACTAGAATCACATTACCTCCACCAGCTTTGTCTGTAAGAATGCTCCCAAGATTCACTTTACTTCACATTCCAGGATATCTGGCTCTAGTGAGTGAACCACCATCCTGGTTATCCAGGTCATTAGACCTTTTTTGCACAGTTATTCTGTGTATTCTTGCCACCTCTTCTTAATCTCTTCAGCTCCTTTTAGGTCCTTGCATTTTCTGTCCTTTATTATTCCCATATATGCATGAAATATTCCCTTCGTATCTCCAATTGTCTTGAAGAGATCTCTAGTATTTCCTATTCTATTGTGTTCCCCTATTTTTTTTTTTTTTGAATTGTTCATTGAGGAAGACCTCTTTGTTTCTCCTAACTATTCTTTAGAAATATACAGTCAGTTGGGTATATCTTTCCCTTTCTCCTTTGCCTTTGGCTTCTCTTCTTTCCTCAGTTTTTTGTAAAGTCTCTTCAGACAGCCATTTTGCCTTCTTGGGGTTCTTTTTCTTTGGATGGTTTTGGTCACTGCCTCCTGAACAGTGTAACAAACCTCCGCCCACAGTTCTTCAGGCACTCTATCAGATCTAATCCCTTAAACATATTTGTCATTTCCACTGTATAATCATAAGTGATTTGATTTAGCTATCATACGTGAAAGGCCTAGTGGTTTTCCCTACTTTTATCAGTTTAAATCTTAATTGTGTAATAAGAAGCTCATGATTTGAGCCATGGTCAGGTTCAAGTCTTGTTTTTGCTGACTCTGTAGAGATTCTCCATCTTCGGTTGCAAAGTATAATCAATCTGATTTTGGTATTGACCATTTGGTGATGTCCATGTGTAAAGACTTCTCTTGTGTTGTTGGAAGAGGGTGCTTGCTATGACCAGTGCATTCTCTTGGCAAAATATTGTTAGCCTTTGTCCTGCTACATTTTGTACTCCAAGGCCAAAGTTGCCTGTTACCCCAGTTATCTCTTGACTTCCTACTTTTGCATCCCAGTCCCCATGATGAAAAGGATATCTCATTTTTCTGTTAGTTCTGGAAGGTCTTGTAGGTCTTCAGAGACTGTTTGACTTCAGCTTTTCCAGCATTAGTTGTTGGGGCATAGACTGTGATGTTGGATTGTTTAATTTGGAAAGGAACCATGATCATGCCGTCATTTTTGACATTATACACAAGTACTGAATTTTGGACTCTTGTTGACTATAAAGGCTACTCCATTTCTCTAAAGCATTCTTGCATACAGTAGTAGATAAAATGGTCATTGAATTAAATTTGCCCATTCCCATTTATTTTAGTTCACTGATTCCTCCAGTGTCAATGTTCACTCTTTCCATCTCCTGTTTAGCCGCCCAATTTACCTTGATTCATGGACCTAACATCCCAGATTTACATTTCTTTAATAATGAATAATTCTATAATTTGTATAGAAAGGTAGCAACCTAGAATACCCAAAGGTTTTTTTTCTTATTTTTACTTTTTTAATGGAAGAGAAAAAGATGAAAGATCACACAGTAGATGCTAAGACCTAATTTAAGCCAGTGATTATCAAGTCAGCTCACTATCCATGTATATGTATATGTATATATACACACACTTTTTTTAGGTTTCCTTCTCATAAAGGTCACCACAGGTCATTATATAGGGTTCCCCATGATGAACAGTAGGCTTTTATTGATTATCTATTTTATACATGGCAGTGTATGTATGTAAATTCTATCTAGACTCCCAGTTTTTCCCACCCTCCCTTCCCCATTTGGTAACCATGTTTATTTTCTACATCTGTGACTCTGTTTAGCTTTCCCAATAAATTTCTCTGTACCTTTTTACTAGATTCACCCTCAGTTCGATTAAGTTCAGTCACTCATTCGTGTCCGACTCTTTGCGACCCCATGAACTGCAGCATGCCAGGCCTCCCTGTCCATCACCAACTCCCGGATTTCACTCAAACTCACATCTATCAGGGCGGTGATGCCAGCCAGCCATCTCATCTTCTGTAGTCCCCTTCTCCTCCTGCTCCCAATCCCTCCCAGCATCAGGGTCTTTTCCAATGAGTCAACTCTTCGCATGAGGTGGCTGGAGTACTGGAGTTTCAGCTTTCGCATCAGTCCTTCCAAAGAACACCCAGGACTGATCTGCTTTAGAATGGACTGGTTGGATCTCCTTGCAGTCCAAGGAACTCTCAAGAGTCTTTTCCAACACGACAGTTCAAAAGCAACAATTCTTCAGTGCTCAGCTTTCTTCACAGTCCAACTCTCACATCCATACATGACCACTGGAAAAACCATAGCCTTGACTAGATGGACCTTTGTTGGCAAAGTAATGTCTCTGCTTTTCAAAATGCTATCTAGGTTGGTCATAACTATTCTTCCAAAGAGTGAGAGTCTTTTAATTTCATGGCTGCAGTCACCATCTGCAGTGATTTTGGAGCCCCCAAAAAACTAAAGTCTGACACTGTTTCCACTGTTTCCCCATCTATTTGCCATATAGTGATGGAACCAGATGCCATGATCTTCATTTTCTGAATGTTGAGCTTTAAGCCGACTTTTTCACTCTCCTCTTTCACTTTCATCAAGAGGCTTTTTAGTTCCTCTTCACTTTCTGCCATAGGGGTGGTGTCATCTACATATTTGAGGTTATTGATATTTCTCCCAGCAATCCTGATTCCAGCTTGTGCTTCTTCCAGCCCAGTGTTTCTCATGATGTACTCTGCATATACATTAAATAAGCAGGGTGACAATATACAGCCTTGGCGTACTCCTTTTCCTATTTGGAACCAGTCTATTGTTCCGTGTCCAATTCTAACTGTTGCTTCCTGACCTCCATATAGGTTACTCAAGAGGCAGGTCAGGTGGTCTGGTATGCCCATCTCTTTCAGAATTTTCCACATTTTATTGTAATCCACACAGTCAAAGGCTTTGGCATAGTCAATAAAGCAGAAATAGATGTTTTTCTGGAACTCTCTTGCTTTTTTGATGATCCAGTGGATGTTGGCAATTTGATCTCTGGTTCCTCTCCCTTTTCTAAAACCAGCTTGAACATCTGGAAGTTCACAGTTCACATATTGGTGAAGCCTGGCTTGAAGAATTTTGAGCATTACGTTACTAGCATGTGAGATGAGTGCAATTGTGAGGTAGTTTGAGCATTCTTTGGCATTGCCTTTCTTTGGGTTTGGAATGAAAACTGACCTTTCCCAGTCCTGTGACCACTGCTGAGTTTTCCAAATTTGCTGGCATATCGAGTGCAGCACTTTCACAACATCATCTTTCAGGATTTGAAACAGCTCAATTGGAATTTCATCACCTCCACTAGCTTTGTTTGTAGTGATGCTTTCTAAGGCCCACTTGACTTCACATTCCAAGATGTCTGTCTCTAGATTAGTGATCACATCATCATGACTATCTGGGTCATGAAGGTCTTTTTTGTACAGTTCTTCCGTGTATTCTTGCCACCTCTTCTTAATATCTTCTGCTTCTGTTCGGTCCATACCTTTATTGAGCCGATCTTTGCATGAAATATTCCCTTGGCATCTCTAATTTTCCTGGAGAGATCTCTAGTCTTCCCCTTTCTGTTATTTTCTTCTATTTCTTTGCATTGATCGTTGAGGAAGGCTTTCTTATCTCTTCTTGCTATTCTTTGGAACTCTGCATTCAGATGCTTATATCTTTCCTTTTCTCCTTCACTTTTCACTTCTCTTCTTTTCACAGCTATTTGTAAGGCCTCCCCAGACAGCCATTTTGCTTTTTTGCATTTCTTTTCCATGGGATATATATGTTAGATGATTGATAATAGATGGATGATAGAAATATAGATAAGTGATAGACAAAATGATGCATGCTTGAGGAAGTCAATGATTTTTGCCTCTTATGATTCTGGCATATACTGTTATATATTTATTGAATAACGTTTTACAAGATTTAAGGGTTCTTTGATAGTAGGACATACAACACACTGACACTTGGGTGAAAGAAAGGCAGAAACCTTTGTTACTTATCCTTCTATGGGAGGGAAGACTGTTAGCACAGCCACAGGATGGGTTGTACCTGGGGACAGCATCACAAGTTTGAGGTTTAGCAGGGCTGCCCATGTATGGTATTCAAGTATGGGAGGTTAGCTAGACTTTGCTCCCTGTGGATTGGCTAATTTGAGAAATTTCACACGTTCCTGGACAAGGGGCTATCCCTAATTGTCTGGTTCCTTCCCCTGAGGCTATTAGGGTGGGTGCACAGTAGCCTGGAAAGTAAGAGCTCTACAAGGGAAGAGGTTGGCTTGTGGACTTAATCCCCTGCTCAAAAATGGAAACTAACAGGTTTCTCACTCGCATGCTCAGTCACCCAGTAGTGTACCACTCTGTGACCCCACAGGCTACAGCCTGTCAGGCTCCTCTGTCAGTGGAACTTCTCAGGCAAGAATACTGGAGTGGGTTGCTATTTCTTTCTCCAGGGGATCTTCTCGACCCAGGGATTTATCCTGTGTCTCCTGCATTCCCTGCATTGTCAGGTGCATTATTTTACCACTGTGCCACCAGGAAAGCCTGGAACAGATTTCTAGCCAGAGTCTACAATACTGGGTCAAGACAGAATTTTGTAAAAACAGTGTTTACAAATAATTATACACGTTAGAGGGAAAATTCCTAAATTTTGAGGGTGATAGAGAACAAACAATGTTTAAAGTAATAATCTGAACCAATATAAATAAAAGTAAGTTAAATTATGTTTATTAAAAAAAAATCCCATAAGCAATTCACAGAGCTGAAACATCCTTTAATATTCGTGATTTGGAAACACCTCTGAAAGGACAGAAATGGTAGGGACCTAACAGAAGTAGAAGATATTAAAAAGAGGTGGCAAGAATACACAGAAGAACTATACAAAAAAATATCTTCATGACCCAGCTAATCATGAAGGTGTGATCACTCACCTAGAGCCAGACATCTTGGAATGTGAAGTCAAGTGGGCCTTAGGAAGCACTACTAGTGGAGGTGATGGAATTCCAACTGGGCTACTTCAAATACTGAAAGATGATGCTGTGAAAATGCTGCATGCAATATGTCAGCAAATTTGGAAAACTCAGCAGTGGCCACAGGACTGGAAAAGGTCAGTTTTCATTCCAATCCCAAAGAAAGGCAATGCCAAAGAATGCTCAAACTACCACACAATTGCCCTCATTTCACATGCTAGTAAAGTAATGCTCAAAAGTCTTCACGCCAGGCTTCAGCACTACATGAACTGTGAACTTCCAGATGTTCAAGCTGGTTTTAGAAAAGGCAGAGAGAGAAACCAGAGATCAAATTGCCAACATCTGCTGGATCATCAAAAAAGCAAGAGAGTTCCAGAAAAGCATCTATTTCTGCTTTATTGACTATACCAAAACCTTTGAGTGCATGGATCACAATAAACTGTGGAAAATTCTGAAAGAGATGGGCATACCAGACCATCTGACCTGCCTCTTGAGAAACCTGTATGCAGGTGAGGAACAACAGTTAAAACTGGACATGGAATAACAGAATGGTTCCAAATAGTTGGCTTAAAGCTCAACATTCAGAAAACTAAGATCATGGCATCTGGTCCCATCACTTCATGGCAAATAGATGGGGAAACAGTGGAAACAGTGTCAGACTTTATTTTGGGGGGCTCCAAAATCACTGCAGATGGTGATTGCAGCCATGAAAATAAAAGACACTTACTTTTTGGAAGGAAAGTTATAACCAACCTAGACTGCATATTAAAAAGCAGAGACATTACTTTGCCAACAAAGGTCCATTCTAGTCAATGCTGTGGTTTTTCCAGTGGTCATGTATAGACGTGAGAGTTGGACTGTGAGGAAAACTGAACGCCAAAGAATTGATGCTTTTGAACTGTGGTGTTAGAGAAGACTCTTGAGAGTCCCTTGGACTGTAAGGAGATTCAACCAGTCCATCCTAATGGAGATCAGTCCTGGGTGTTCATTGGAAGGACTGATGTTGAAGCTGAAACTCCAATACTTTGGCCACTTGATGCAAAGAGCTGACTCATTTGAAAAGACCCTGATGTTGAGAAATACTGAGGGAAGGAGGAGAAGGGGACAACAGAGGATGAGATGGTGGATGGCATCACTGACTTTTGGACGTGGGTTTGAGTGGACTCCAGGAGTTGATAATGGACAGGGAAGCCTGGCATGCTGCAGTTCATGGGGTCACAAAGAGTTGGACACGACTGAGCGACTGAACTGAACTGAACTGAAAGAATTGTTTATAGTATTGTTTTCAGAAAGTATAGCAAATGGAACATAAACCATATTTCAGATGATTTTCTTTACCACTTAGTAGTAGTCAGAAATACAAACCCAGCGATTTGCCTGCATCTCCTCTATCTAAGTCAGTCAGTTCACAATAACCATACACAGATCATCAGTCTACTCCATTTTCTGTGCTCCAAAGAGATGCTCTCTGTTTGGAAAGGAGACTGGACTCTTTCATTAGATACTTTATTTTGCATTTCATAGTTGGAAAAAAAAGTCAATCACCATTTCAGTCAAATATAAAATAGGAAAATCAGCATCTCCCCCTATGCAAAAACTCAAAAAGCATACTGCTTCAAATTACATATTTCCAAATTTTGAATGCTGTGCAATATGCCTAACTCTAATTTCCTAGCATTATAATAATTTAATATATATAAAATATCTGGCTAACCCAACAAAATTTCCATTTCCATATACATATCATTTTGACTATTTCAATAGTTCCTAACATCATGAATTAAAAAAAAATTAATTCCTAAATATTCTTGTAATATACTATCCTAGGAAGATAGAAAGATTTTACTTGTCCATTATAAATTAAAGCTTTAGAGTAAATCACAAGCTTTTGTAATTAATTAAAGCTTTCTCCCTACAGAATCTTCAAAAATGTTTGTATTTTACTCATATCCCCAGAAACCAATAGCTTTTCTTCCACTCCATTAACACTTTGATGCATTTCCTCCCATTGTCTACATTAAAAAAAAAAAAAAAAGGAAGCATAATTGACCTACAACACTATACTAGTTTCAGGTACACAACATAGTGATTCAATATTTCTCTATTCATTACAAAATGATCACCATATGTCCAGTTACCATCTGCCACCATACATAGATAATACAGTACAATTGGCCATATTTTCTATGCTGTGTATTTCATCCAAATGACTCATTTATTTTGTAACTGTAGGTTTGTAACTCTTAATTTCCCCTACCTCTCTCACTCATCCTCTGACTCCCTCCACCCCAGCAACTACCAGTCTGTTCTCTGTGTCTATGTGTTTTTTTTTTTTTTTTTAATTTCACATATAAATGAAATCATGCAGTATTTGTCTTTTTTGTGAGACTTACTTCACTTAGCATAATATCCTCTAGGTCCTCCTATTTTGTCACAAATGGCAAGATTTCATTCTTTCTTATTCCTGAGAAATATACCTGTGTTTTGTGGATGTGTGCACATCCCCCACATATTCTTTATCCACTCACATATCAGGGGACACTTAGGTCACTTCCACAATTTGGCTATTATAAACAAATCTGCAATGAACCAAGGGGTGAATATATCTTTTTGAATTTGAACTAGTGCTTTTGTTTTCTTTTAAAAAATACTCAAATGTGGCATTTTTGTTGAGCATTATTGTATCTGTTTTTATCACTGAAATTGGCCTGTAGTTTTATTTTTTTGTGGTGTCTGGTTTTAATATTTCAGTGAATTAATTCAGGAGCTTTCCTTCCTCTTCAGTTTTGTAGAATAGTTTGAGTATGTTAAGTACCAACTGCTTTTTAAATATTTGGTAGAATTCACCTATGAAACTATCTGCTCCTGAACTTTTGTTTGTGGAAAATCTATAAATTACATATTCAATTTAATTCTTGTAAATGGTGTGTTCATATTTTCTGTCTCTTCCTGATTCAATCTTAGTATATCTACATTTCTATGAATTTATCCACTTATTCTTGGTGATGCTTTTTATTAGGTTATAGTCGTTCATAGTCATTTGTTATGATACTTTGTATTTCTGTGGTATTGATTCTAACTTTTCCAGTTTCATTTCTGATTTTATTTATTTGAGCTCTCTGTCTTTTTTTCTTGAGGAGCCTGGCTACAGTTTTATTAACCTTGTTTATTTTTTCAAAGGACCAGCTCTTAATTGATTTTTTCTATTTTTAGATTCAGTTTTGCTAAAAGTGTTGTTTCCTAAAGTATGCTTAAAGTGAAAGTGAAGTCGCTCAGTCGTGTCCGACTCTTTGCAACCATGGGATCTTCCCGACCCAGGGATCGAACCCAGGTCTCCCACATTCCAGGCAGACACTTTAACCTCTGAGCCATTTGTATAAATGTCCCTGCTAGAACAGGTTTTGCTACATTGCCATAGAATTTTGGATCGTTCTTAAATGTATATTTTGACGTCTTTCATTAGTTTTAGAAAATTATTAGTTATTTAATTCCTTCAAATATTTATACTTCCCCATTTCCTTTTTGGGATACCAATTACATACATGTTAGAACTTTTTACAATGTCATAGCATCCCATATATCTTTCATACTCTGTTTATATTTTCTCATTCTTTCTCTATGTGTTTCAATCTGTGAAATTTTATTTATCCCAGTTTCAATTTGCCAGTCTATTGTTTTGTACTTAAGCTCGTACTTAACTTATACAGATGACCCTTGAACAGTGTAGGGATTAGGACATTGCCTCCTCATTTGGTCCAAAGTTCAGTTCAGTTCAGTCATGCAGTCCTGTCCAACTCTTTGTGACCCCATGAACCGCAGCATGCCAGGCCTCCTGGTCCTTCACCAACTCTCAGAGTTTATCCAAACTCATCTCCATTGAGTCAGTGATGCCATCCAGCCATCTCATCCACTGTTGTCCCCTTCTCCTCCTGCCCTCAATGTTTCCCAGCATAGAGGTCTATTCAAATGAGTCAGCTGTTCGCATTAGGTGGCCAAAGTATCGGAGGTTCAGCTTCAACATCAGTCCTTCCAATGAACACCCAGGACTGATCTTCTTTAGGATGGACTGGTTGGATCTCCTTGCATTCCAAGGGACTCTCAAGAGTATTCTCCATTACAACAGTTCAAAAGCATCAATTCTTCAGCGCTCAGCTTTCCTTATAGTCCAACTTTCACATCCATACATGACCACTGGAAAAACCATAGCCTTGACTAGATGGACCTTAGTCGGCAAATTAATGTCTCTGCTTTTTAATATGTTGTCCAGGTTGCCCATAACTTTCCTTCCAAGGAACAAACGTCTTTTAATTTCATTGCTGCAGTCACCATCTGCAGTGATTGCAGAGCCCGCAAAAATAAAGTCAGCCACTGTTTCCACTGTTTCCCCATCTATTTGCCATGAAGTGATGGGACTGGATGCCATGATCTTAGTTTTCTGAATGTTGAGCATTAAGCCAACTTTTTCACTTTCCTCTTTCACTTTCATCAAGAGGCTCATTAGTTCTTCACTTTCGACCATAAGGGTGGTGTCATCTGCATATCTGAAGTTATTGATATTTCTCCCAGCAATCTTGATTACAGCTTGTGCTTCTTCCAGCCCAGCGTTTCTCACGATGTACTCTGCATATAAGTTAAATAAGCAGGGTGACAATATACAGCCTTGACGTACTCCTTTTCCTATTTGGAACCAGTCTGTTTTTCCATGTCCAGTTCTAACTGTTGATTCCTAACCTGCATACAGATTTCTCAAGAGTCAGGCCAGGTGGTCTGGTATTCCCATCTCTTTCAGAATTTTCCACAGTTTATTGTAATCCACACAGTCAAAGGCTTTGGCATAGTCAAGCAGAAATAGATGTTTTTTTCTGGAACTCTTGCTTTTTCAATGATCCAGCAGATGTTGGTAATTTGATCTCTGGTTCCTCTCTCTGCCTTTTCTAAAACCAGCTTGAACATCTGGAAGTTCACAGTTCACATACTGCTGAAGCCTGGCTTGAAGAATTTTGAACATTACTTTACTAGCGTGTGAAATAAGGGCAATTGTGTGGTAGTTAGAGCATTCTTTGGCATTGCCTTTCTTTGGGATTGGAATGAAAACTGACCTTTTCCAGTCCTGTTGCCACTGCTGAGTTTTCCAAATTTGCTGGTATATTGTGTGCAGCACTTTCACAGCATTATCTTTTATGATTTGAAATAGCTCAACTGGAGTTCCATCACCTTCACTAGCTTTGTTCATAGTTATGATTCCTAAAGCCCACCTAACTTCCCATTCACGGATGTCCGGCTCTAGGTGAGTGTGAGTGATCACACCTTCATGATTATCTGGGTAATGAAGATCTTTTTTGTACAGTTCCTCTGTTATACTTGCCACCTCTTCTTAATATCTTCTGCTTCTGTTAGGTCCATACCATTTCTGTCCTTTGTTGTGCCCATGTTTGCATGAAATGTTCCCTTGGTATCTCTAATTTTCTTCAAGAGATCTCCAGTTTTTCCCATTCTGTTGTTTTCCTCTATTTCTTTGCATTGATCGCTGAGTATAGCTTTATTATCTCTCCTTGCAAAAGTTGTGTATAATTTTATCTCTCACCAGACTGAACTACTAGTAGCCTCTTTTTGGCCAGAGGCCTTACTTATAACATATACTGTTCACAACAGATATTTTCTATGATGCACATACACACACACACACACACACACACACACACATTTTATGCATTCTTGAGACACCTAACTTTTCCTTAAGTTTTTAAATTTAAGTTATATTGTTTACCTGCCTGCAAGTCTTTTCAAATTGTCATGTTTCAAAAAATATTTGTAGTACATTATTGAAGAAAATCTGCAAATAGCTGGACCCATGAAATTCAAACCTGTATTTTTCAAGAGTTAGCTGTAGCTTAAAAAAATATTTTTAGCTCTAAAATGCATTTGATTCTTTTGTATCTGCTTATTTGGGGAGGAAATTTTCTGCCTTTCCCAATATTTTCTGATATACATTAATGCTAATAGTTTTACAGTCCATTCCTATGGCTTCTTTCCATTTTATGTTCTTTGCTGTCTTAGGAAATTTACTTCTATTTAATAGCATTTAAAATTTTTTGATAGCATGAAAGACACTTTTTTGAAACCTGTAGACTTTTACAGTCTCAAGGTAAAACTGTTCACAGAATATGGGCTCACTGACTGAGGCTTCCTCATTCATGGAATTTTGGTCCTCCAGTACCATATGCTATGTCATCCATAAATATAAGTTCTGGCTCCTCAGCCCATGTGAATGTCAATTCTCTTTGGACTGTGTGCAAAGAATTTGTCAAAATCCTCTAGCAGAGCCAATAGTGAAAAAAGTGCTTATAGTACAATATTTCAGTATTCAATAGATGATAACCATGCAAGTCCTGCCTGCTGTAGTTGCTGTTCCATGTTATCAGATGTTTTTATGCTTTTAAACATTTCCAGCTTTCTTAGATTTTTTTTGTTTTTGTTTATTTTGATTTGGGAGGGAAATTTAATAGGATATCTTGGTCAGAACTTGAAGTCTCTTTACTTTTTTTAAAAAATTTATTTATTTATTTATTTATTTATTTATTTTTACTTTACAATTCTGTATTGGTTTTGGCATACATTGACATGAATCCACCACAGGTGTTTGTAAGAAAATTAATGAATTTTGAGGAATGTACAAGCATAGATGTTTTTAACACTGAATTTCTTTGAAACAGATCTTCATGAAAAGGGTCATTTGAGAACCAAGGTGCTCTCTCACATTGATTTTCAAATGTGTGGATGGGCTTTAAAAATATTTTTAGATGGTTGACAGCTTTCTTAGTTCAGTTTGTAATACCTGTGTCTTGATTTCTATATTTTAATAAAATTAGATTTTTGTTATAAAATTTCATTTAATAACTTGCTCTCATAGAACACAGTTAATCTTGTAGAATTTGGAGATAAAAGAATAAGAATGGCTATTCAATAAAAATAGAGCAAATATATTAGAAGCAGAGGAAAAGAATGCTGACATATCAAAGTTGGACATTTCCAGTATTCTGGGAGGTGGATCATAGAGGATCCTGCTGTGATTTATGTCAGAGTGTTTTGCCTATGTTCTCCTCTAGGAGTTTTATAGTTTCTGGTCTTACATTTAGATCTTTAATCCATTTTGAGTTTATTTCTGTGTGTGGTGTTAGAAAGTGATCTAGTTTCATTCTTTTACAAGTGGTTGACCAGTTTTCCCAGCACCACTTGTTAAAGAGATTGTCTTTACTCCATTGTATATTCTTGCCTGCTTTGTCGAAGATAAGGTGTCCATATGTGTGTGGATTTATCTCTGGGCTTTCTATTTTGTTCCATTGATCTATATTTCTGTCTTTGTGCCAGTACCATACTGTCTTGATGACTGTGGCTTTGTAGTAGAGCCTGAAGTCAGGCAAGTTTGATTCCTCCAGTTCCATTCTTCTTTCTCAAGATTGCTTTGGCTATTCGAGGTTTTTTTGTATTTCCATACAAATCTTGAAATTATTTGTTCTAGTTCTGTGAAAAATATCGCTGGAAGCTTGATAGGGATTGCATTGAATTTGTAAATTGCTTTGGGTAGTATACTCATTTTCACTATATTGATTCTTCTGATCCATGAACATGGTATATTTCTCCATCTATTAGTGTCCTGTTTGATTTCTTTCATCAGTGTTTTATAGTTTTCTATATATAGGTCTTTAGTTTCTTTAGGTAGATATATTCCTAAGTATTTTATTCTTTTTGTTGCAATGGTGAATGGAATTGTTTCCTTAATTTCTTTTTCTACTTTCTCATTATTAGTGTATAGGAATGCAAGGGATTTCTGTGTGTTGATTTTATATCCTGCAAAAATAAACAAATGGGATCTAATTAAAATTAAAAGCTTCTGCACAACAAAGGAAACTTTAAGCAAGGTGAAAAGCAGCCTTCTGAATGGGAGAAAATAATAGCAAATGAAGCAAATGACAAACAACTAATCTCAAAAATATACAAGCAACTTATGCAGCTCAACTCCAGAAAAATAAATGACCCAATCAAAAAATGGGCCAAAGAACTAAATACACATTTCTCCAAAGAAGACATACAGATGGCTAACAAACACATGAAAAGATGCTCAACATCACTCATTATCAGAGAAATGCAAATCAAAACCACAATGAGGTACCATTTCACACCAGTCAGAATGCTGCTATCCAAAAGTCTACAAGCAATAAATGCTAGAGAGGGTGTGGAGAAAAGGGAACCCTCTTCCACTGTTGGTGGGAATGCAAACTAGTACAGCCACTATGGAAAACAGTGTGGAGATTCCTTAAAAAATTGAAAATAGAACTGCCATATGACCCAGCAATCCCACTGCTGGGCATACACACTGAGGAAACCAGAATTGAAAGAGATACATGTACCCCAATGTTCATCGCAGCACTGTTTATAATAGCCAGGACATGGAAACAACCTAGATGTCCATCAGCAGATGAATGGATAAGAAAGCTGTGGTACATATTCACAATGGAGTATTACTCAGCCATTAAAAAGAATACATTTGAATCAGTTCTAATGAGATGGATGAAACTGGAGCCAATTATACAGAGTGAAGTAAGCCAGAAAGAAAAACACCAACACAGTATACTAACACATATATATGGAATTTAGAGAGATGGTAATGATAACCTTGTATGTGAGACAGCAAAAGAGACACAGATGTATAGAATGGACTTTTGCACTCTGAGGGAGAGAGAGAGGGAGAGGGTGGGATGATTTGGGAGAATGGCACTGAAACATTTATACTATCATGTAAGAAACGAATTGCCAGTCTATGTTCAATACAGGATACAGGATGCTTGGGGCTGGTGCACGGGGATGATCCAGAGAGATGATATGGGGTGGGAAGTGGGAGGAGGGTTCAGGATTAGGAACTCATGTACACCCGTGGTGGATTCATGTCAATGTACGGCAAAACCAATACAGTATTGTAAAGTAAAATAAAGCAAAAATAAAAATTAAAAAAAAAAGTTGGACATTTACAAGAAGTTGGCACTCTATTTCAAATTTGAATAAGAGTGATAAATGCATTTTTACATCAGAAGCATTTTTTGAAACTATGTATTATTATGTGGACAAATCATTGAAAAACAGAAGTAATAAATCAATTATAGTGAGTGTTATTTAGTTATTTAAATCACAGGATTTATAATTATTTTCTTATCTAGACCTTAAACACTATAATTTAACAGTATAGAGCATGTATATCACACATAAGGACTGTAAACTGCATGGAAAATTAATGATAGTGTTCTTTATTTCTAGATCTATTATGTTATAATTACAATTCTTTTAACTTTCATTAAAGTGCAGAGAGCAAAAAAATTTCTATGTTAACTTTAAAAAGGACTTTCAAAAGACAAGAAAATTATATTTTTCATATTAACTTTTTCCAAAAAATCCTGGAAAGTGACATGAATGAAATTTTGTTTTACAGAAGGCATATACTTCATTCTAACTAGTCAGTGTTTGCCGAGAAACTATAATAATAAAGGCTAGTTCATATCATTCCTCAACTTCTCTGAGTAAGTACCTTGGTCCTTTAATGTTTTACTAATATTTTTTGCATCTTCTGGAAGTACTATGTTTATAAACTTATCTGGTTTAGAATACTTTTTGTAAAACAACATTTTAAGTTTTTATAAGTCAGGTAAGCCAAAAGTTGCAGTGAATAGAGTAAACTGCAACTTTACTGTTCCCTTAAAAATAAATTAAGGCATGTTCACTAAAGAAAATAGATCCAGTATTTGCTGGTAAAATAAGAACTTTAGGCAGAACAGGTTAAAACATATGGCAAATATTAATTCTAACATATTAAAGTTAAAAAGTGCATATTTGTAGTTAAAGCCATAGACTGTATGTAGGAAAGATAGTATTGAATTATTTATAGAGAAAATACAAGAATAGTATTTTCTCTGAAATTATACCAACCAACAAATAATCTATCTGGAAGAACCAGAAGTGATTGAATGTTTATATTTATTAAGATTGAAAGGGAGAAAAAACACCAAATATCACACATTGATATATGTCAAAACATCTCATTACTTAACTTCAGATTCTAAATGAAGATTCCAAGGCTGACCATGGCCTTGAGTCTCTCTTTTATGGTAAGTCTAAGAATACAGAACAAATTAATGAACCATTCTAAAATATCAGAAGGATGTACTGAAATTAAGCAAAATCACATAAAGAGTAAGGACCAATTCAATTCATTTAATAAGGAATTCAGAGCTTGAGGTAAAACTGGTATGAAAGTTCATGGGATAGGAGGACTCCTGGGCCACCTTCTGTGGAATGATTGAAGTTACCAGATAAGGAAGAGCAGGTAGATGTATTAGTTTCTGGTCCTCTTAAGAGAAAACCAATCCTCATCCCAGTTCCTGAGGACAGTACTAAAGAATGTTCAAACCACCAGACAATTGCCCTCCTCTCCCATGCTAGTAAGGTTATGCTCAAAATTCTCCAAGCTAGATTACAGAATTACATGAACTGAGAACTTCCAGACTTCCAAACTAGGTTTAGAAAAGACAGAGCAACCAGAGACCAAATTTCCAACATTCTCTAGATCATAGAGAAAGCAAGCAAATTTCAGAAAAAAAAAAAAAAAAACAATGTTCATCGCAGCACTGTTTATAATAGCCAGGACATGGAAGCAACCTAGATGTCCATTAGCAGATGAATGGATAAGAAAGCTGTGGTACATATACACAATGGAGTATTATGCAGCCATTAAAAAGAATACATTTATATCAATTCTAATGAGGTGGATGAAACTGGAGCCGATTATACAGAGTGAAGTAAGCCAGAAAGAAAAACACTGATACAGTATACTAATGCATATGTATGGAATTTAGAAAAATGGTAATGATAACCCTGTATGTGAGACAGCAAAAGAGACACAGATGTATAGAATGGTCTTTTGGACTCTGTGGGAGAGGGAGAGGGTGGGATGATTTAAGAGAACGGCATTGAAACATGTATAATATCATACATGAAACAAATCGCCAGTCCAGGTTCGATGCATGATACTGGATGCTTGGGGCTGGTGCACTTAGACGACCCAGAGGGATGGTACAGGGAGGGAGGAGGGAGGGGGGTTCAGGATGGGGAACACGTGTATACCTGTGGCAGATTCATGCTGATGTACGGCAAAACCAATACAATGTTGTAAAGTAATTAACCTCCAAAAACAAAAAATCTACCTCTGTTTCATTGTCTAAGCTAAGGCCTTTCACTGTGTGGATCATAACAAACTGTGGAAAGCTCTTAAAGAGAGGGGAATACCAGACCGTATTACCTGTCTCCTAGGAAACCTGTATGCTGGTCAAGAAGCAATAGTTGGAACCCTGTATGAAATAACTGACTGGTTCAGGATTGAGAAAGGAGCTCAACAAGACTGTTTATTGACATCCTGTTTATTTAACCTATATACTGAATACATCATGCAAAATGTCAGGCTGGATGAATTACAAGCTGGAATCAAGATTGCTGGGAGAAATATCAACAACCTCAGATATTCAGATGATATCATTGTAATGGCAGAAAGCAAAGAGGAACTAAAGAACCTCTTGATGAGGGTGAAGGATGGGAGTGAAAATGCTAGCTTAAAACTCAATATTAAAAAATAAACTGACATCATGGCACCCAGTCTCATCACTTCATGGCAAATAGAAGAGGAAAATGTGGAAGCAGTGACAGATTTCCTCTTCTTGTGCTCTAAAATCACTGCAGAGATGACTGCAGCCATGAAATTAGAAGACAATTTCTTCTTAGCAGGAAATTGATGACAAACCTAGACAGTGTGTTAAAAAGCAGACACTACTTTGCTGACAGGGGTCTGTATAGAAAAGGATATGGTCTTTCCAGGAGTCATGCACGGATGTGAGAGCTGGACAATAAAGAAGGCAGAGTGCCGAAGAATTGATGCGTTTGAACTGTAGTGCTGGAGAAGACTCTTGGATCAAGCCAGTCAATATTAGAGTAAATCAATCTTGAATACCCTTTGGAAGGACTGATGCTGAAGCTGAACCTCCAATAATTTGGCCACCTGATGCAAAGAACAAATTCAGTGGAAAAGACCCTGATGCTGGGAAAAATTGAGGGCGGAAGGAGAAGAAGGCAGCAGAGGATGAGATGGTTAAATAGCATCATTGGTTCAATGGACTTGAATCTGAGCAAACTCCAAGAGACAGTGAAGGACAGGGAAGCCCGGTGTGCTGCAGTTCATGGGGTTGCAGAGAGTCGGGCATGGCTTAGTGACTGAACAACAACAAATACACACACATACACACACATACACACCCATAAATAGCATATTTTTCAAGTAAATGTATAAAACTTACATAACTTCCCTATGCAGTTTGCTACATTATTAGCATGTAAGATAAAAGAAAATCACTTAGAAAGATGAAAATAAGTAATATTTTTGGTACAGTATGGAGTAGAGCAGCATCAGCAGAGTTTTTCCATTAAGGGGCTGTTGGGAAATATATTATGTTCTGTTGGACAAATGTCTGTGGTCACAGCTACTGAAGTTTTCTCTTACAGTGAGAAAACACCAACAGATAAAAGAATACATGTGACTTTATTCCAATTATACTTAATTTATATAAGTAGGTGGCTATCAGGCTTTAGTCCATGAACAATAGTTTTCTGACCTTTGAAGAAGAGGATAAAGGAAACTAGGTAGGAAAAAATCCTACAGGCTAAAACAGTGGGTGATTTTACTAAGCTGAAGGGAAATCCAAGCCTCCATTTCTTTTTTTTTTTTTTTAAACATTATTCATTTATTTGGCTGTGCCGGGTCTTAGTTGTGGCATGTGGGATCTAGTTCCCTGAACAGGGATTGAACCTTGGCCCCCTGCATTGGTAGTGGGAGTCCTAGCCACTGGCCTAGCAGGGAAGTCCAAAGTCTCCATTTCAATTAAAAATGTCTTTATATGTGAAATTTATACATAGAGATCAATAGTATATGTAATGGTTACAGGCATGCCTCAGATAATTTGCAATTTCAGTTCAGATCACTGCAATACATTGAGTGTTGTGGTAAAGCAAGTCACATGAATTTTTGATTTCTCAGTATATTTAAAAGTTATATGTATACTATACATAGTCTATCAAGGGTACAATAGCATTATGTCTAAAAGAGAAATGAAAATTAATTTTAAAAACACTTATTGTTAAAAAAAATGTCAACCATGATCTGGGATAATTTTTTTGCAATAGTAAAGCTCAGATATCATTGATCACAGATCATCATAGCAAGGATAGTAATGAAAAAGTTTAAAATACTGAGACAGTTAACAAAATGTGGCACAGAGACACAAGGTGAACAAATGCTGTTGGGAAGTGGTGCCAGTAGACTTGGTGGATGCAGGATTGGCACAAAACTTCAATTTATTAAAAAACAAGCAAAATATCTGGAAAACGAAGTAAAACAAGCTGTGTATGCCTAAAGTGATGTTCACTAAATACGAAGATAAATTATTTCAGTTTGTGGTATTACAGGTTTTATTTGTCCATTATATATATATATATGTAATAGTTTAGTTCTTGAGGTTGTTGGGAATTTTTTGTTTTCTCATCAGTTTTATAAATCTTATTTATTTCAAAATAAGATCAAATATTTTTATTTTTACCTAAATTGAATGTTAAATACTAGAATAGATAGCCTTTTGAGGCTCTAGTTACTACATATTAAATAAGTTTCTCTTTCATATCTGTTGAAAGAAATCATTAATAATTTCAAATAAAATTCATATGTTATTAAAACATGTCATCTTAGACTGACGTACGTGGAATGCAATGTTAAAATGGGGATGACCTTGATCCCTGTCTCCAAGCCAGGCTTCAGCAATATATGAACTGTGAACTTCCAGATGTTCAAGCTGGTTTTAGAAAAGGCAGAGGAACAAGAGATCAAATTGCCAACATCCACTGGATCATGGAAAAAGGAAAAGACTTCCAGAAAAACATCTATTTCTGCTTTATTGACTATGCCAAAGCTTTTGACTGTGTGGATCACACTAAACGGTGGAAAATTCTGAAAGAGATGGGAATACCAGACCACCTGATTTGCCTCTTGAGAAACCTGTATGCAGGTCAGGAAACAACACTTAGAACTGGACATGGAACAACAGACTGGTTCCAAATAGGAAAAGGAGTATGTCAAGGCTATATATTGTCACCCTGCTTATTTAACTTTATGCAGAGTACATCATGAGAAACACTGGGCTGGAAGAAGCACAAGCTGGCATCAAGATTGCCAGGAGAAATATCAATCATCTCAGATATGCAGATGACACCACCCTTATGGCAGAAAGTGAAGAGGAACTAAAAAGCCTCTTGATGAAAGTGAAAGAGGAAAGTGAAAAAGTTGGCTTAAAGCTCAACATTCAGAAAACGAAGATCATGGCATCAGGTCCCACCACTTCATAGGATATAGATGGGGAAACAGTGGAAACAGTGTCAGACTTTATATTTGGGGGCTCCAAAATCACTGCAGATGGTGACTGCAGCCATGAAATTAAAAGACACTTACTCCTTGGAAGGAAAGTTATGACCAACCTAGATATTATATTCAAAAGCAGAGACATTACTCTGTCAACAAAGCTCCATCTAGTCAAGGCTATGGTTTTTCCAGTGGTCATGTATGGATGTCAGAGTTGGACTGTGAAGAAAGCTGAGCACCAAAGAATTGATGCTTTTGAACTGTGTTGTTGGAGAAGACTCTTGAGAGTCCCTTGGATTGCAAGAAGATCCAACCAGTCCATTCTAAAGGAGATCAGTCCTGGATGTTCATTGGAAGAACTGATGCTAAAGGTGAAACTCCAATACTTTGGCCACCTTATGTGAAGAGTTGACTCATTAGAAAAGATTCTGATGCTGGGAGGGATTGGGGTCAGGAGTAGAAGGGGATGACAGAGGATGAGGTGGCTGGATGGCATCACCGACTCAATGGACGTGAGTTTGCATTAACTCCTGCAGTTGGTGATGGACAGGGAGGCCTGGTGTGCTGCAGTTCATCGGGTCGCAAAGAGTCAGACACGACTGAGTGACTGAACTGAACTGAATTGAATGTTAAAATGAATGTGTAACAAACCAACCAAATGATATAGGAATGGGTTTATATTCTTATTTTTTTTTTCCTTACAAAGTTATTTTCCTCAATCTGTAGGCTAAAGTTCTCTTTCAAGGCTCTATAAACTACCAACATTTTCTGATTCAAAATGCACATTTACAGAATGCATACAGGGAGTTGGTTGAGCAGTTTGTGGTTCAGTCCAAACAGAATAATGGCCTAAAAAAAAAAAAGAAAAGAAAAAATCTTAACTGTGTTTTGAGATTAAAATTTCAGTGCATCAAACCTTTACTTTGATATAAAAATCAAATAAATATTTGCCACAGAATATTTCTAAAGGTGATAACAGAAAATATTATATTTTATAAATAGCAAAAATAGTAAATGTCAATAGTAAAGTAATATGTGATATTATGTACTCATTGGAATGCTTTATACTTAATAGTTTTATAATATAAAGTGATATTTCCCTATCATCAGTGGATCTGTGCTTTTATTTATTTCACAAGTCATCATCTTGGGTAGTCACTTATGAGTGCCTCTGTTATAAGAGATATTTATTTTGAAGCTAGTATTTTGAGTCTTGTCTAAAGCTTTGAAAGAGAGAGAAAATCACCATTAGTCTGTGAAGGAAATACAAAGTTCATGCACTGCCCTATGCATTTTTCTTTTCTGAGCCACCAATCTTACTTTTAGTTTTTGGTATGTTTGTTTTAGAAAGCAGAAAAGGACATTTACTATAATCCTTGTTTTCACCAGCAAAAAAGGATTGTATTTGTAACAGTATAAAATGACTTAGCTTACAAAGTTAGCATCCTTGAACCAGTTTACAAAGAACACTTCACGTGATAGTTACTAAGTTATTTTATTACCTATGTCTACAAAATCCTAGCAGTCCCCTCACCCTCTCCCTATCACAATGGAGACATTGAAAGAATTAGAACTGATTTTAATTTGCAGCTCCTAGATGTGAGAAGAGAATGAATATTAAAATCAAGTGTTAAAATAAGCAGTAAAGGCAAATTTATTTTAATTTGTTCTAATTTGTATATTTCTCTATGAAAGTTTTAAAGAAAATATAATTTTAAAGACATATAGTTTAATGATAGCTAATGTACAAATTAAGTAGTCAAGTTTAGCATTCAAGGAACACATGAATTGTGTAGCAGGTCTATACATAAGTAGCTTAAGTCTGACTCACATAAAGTAAAAATATAGGTGTTTCTAATGGGCAGGGAATGCACTAATTTGTAGACCCTCGGTCTTATCATTTTAAGGAGCCAGGAAAAACAGAGATGGAATCTTACTGACCCCATTAGTCAATAAGAGAGGAAAAAGATATGGTCAAGAGTCTGTACTGGGTGGTCGTGATATTTCTTGGACAGATCTGGTTTCAGTTCACATTTACAACTACTTAATCCCTATTCTCAAGGGCTTGGTGATTTAGCCACAGCTAACTGTGGTAAGGTTGGAAAATGAAGTCCAGCTGTCCACAAAAAGAGAAGAGAATATAGCCTTGGTGAAGTGCTGGCCAGTCTCTGCTATACAGAATTTAGCATTTAAAATGTGACTATAATTTGGATATTTTTAACATAAAGTCTTCATACAGTTAAAACTATCAGAATGATAACTCTCATATCTATAATTTCACATTTTTATATTGCAATTCAAAACATTTTCAGTTACCAGTTAAAACATAACTGAATGCAGGTTCTGCTACTGACCACTCACGCAGGTCAGATTCTTTGTCACTTTTCCACTGTGTCTGCAGGCCTGTTGCCTCCTCTAGACCGTCGCTGGGACCCTGTCTTGCTTGTGTGGTCTGCCTACAGTTGCATGTTCTCTAACCACCATAGTTCACCTGCACCCGTGGGGTACACCTGTACATTTACTAAGGGGAAGCTAGGGGTGAAATTCAGTCATTCCTGAATTGTTAAATTCTTCATTGCTTCTAATCTAGGAAAGGAATCAGCCTGTTAGATAAGGTGTTGTGTATATTCAGAAAACCAGAAATCAGGAGCTAAGTTAAAGGTTGCTTGATGATCTCATTTTTATGATTAAGGTAGGAAAACAAGGAGGAACAAACAGAAAAGGGGCAAAGGAGTTGCTTACAAAGCATAGACCTAGATATCACACCGCTTCTTACTGGTGCAAGAAATATAATGTCAAACACAATTTCAGAGCAGATTGAATTTAGCAAAGGCTTTTATAAAAAACTTTTTTTGTGGTTTTATTTTTTTTTTTTTTGCAATCTGGCTTTCTTAGCATTCTGTTATTATGTTCTGATTTGGTTTTGTGATTGTTCAAAAATGGCCTAAATTATAACAACATAGTTTAAGTTTTGTTAGATAAAAGTGAATATTTATGTAATGACACCAATCCATTAATATATTTCTATGCTTTAATTAACCAATTTTGTTGCTTTTGTTCAAAGAACTGTGACCAATTAAGTTTATTATGCAGAAGTTTCAGGAGTCTTAAGTCAAAAAGGCAGCTGGAATCTGAAATGCTTATCTCTACATGCCAATTTAACCTCAAGCAACATGAATAGAGAAATAAGAGCAGGAAATTGATATTATGCACTAAGCAATATTAACTTTGGTATTGATGAGATGTCAGGGATAATGGACATAATCTCAGAGACTTGGGTAATATGATTTTATTGTTTGGTTCCATGCTGAAGGTGTTCTGAGACTCACATAGGGATTGTTCTGTCAATCTTCTAGCAGTTTCCATTATTGCAGTGATAGAAGAGCCTTACTCTAGTGGTTGAGGAGATCAAACAGTGAGCTAACATGTCTCTATGAAATCTAATACACCTTGCTCAAAATTAGTAACAATTTCTACACATCTTGGCTCTATACGTGCAAAACAAAGTGTTCTTCAAACTCCAAAGGGGAAATAAATTTTCCCCCAGTTGCATCTCATGTTCTTTGCTCATATTATACATGGATGAATTAGAGGAAAAGAGAAAGACCAGGAGAAAAAAAATTTGTGTGTTTAAATAAATATGCATATAAATGAATATATTGTAGCTGTATGTTGTGTGTGTTGGCTTGGAGACTCAGCAGTAAAGAATTCACCTGCGATGATAACAATAACAATAATAAATTGTGTGTGTGTGTATATGTATATATATGTGTGTGTGTGTATTCCTTGCAAAAGTTGTCATCAGTTAATCAGTAAATGTTTAATCAGTGTCTTCTCTAAGCTAGAAACAATATGAACCCTAGCATATGAACCCTAACATAGCTTATGGTCTCAAGGAACTTTTATTCTAACAAAGGGAATTTTCCATGAAAAGATAAGGTCCAGACATATTTAATTGTCTTGAAGAAAATAATGGAGAATATAGCAGGACCATGTGAGGAGGTGGGGTTTGAACAGGTATCTCAATGCTGAGGCTCTGTCCCTGAATCAGCAATCTCCGTGGTCAACAAGAAGTGAATTGTAATTTTGATTGTTCTCTGGAAAATATAGGATGACATAGGAATTAATACAACTCCATCAGAGTAGCTAACTGGTGTAGAAAATAAAAGCATGCCTGCTCATATAAAAGCCTTAAGTTAGGAAAACATAGCTGAATGCTCTCTCAGCAATTGTCAGGACCTCTTTCCAATTCTTAGAAATAGACACTTGCAAAACATCTCCCTGTCTTATCAACTCATCTTTAACACATCCATGCTACACAGAATGAAATGAGATTTCAAGAGGGAAAATAGCTTTTTCAGCTACGAAATTCCAAGATCTCGAATTCTAAACCCAGATCCTGTGAATTAAAAACATCTTGCTTTCTTTAAATAGTAATATAATCTAACCTTTGGTTCCAAATGTCCTAGCTTAAATCCTGGTTTTATCACTGACTAGGTATTGACTTTGAACTTGAAACATAACCCTTCAATGTCTCATTTCCTCACTTGGATATCAGGGATGATAAAACTTACCTTAAAGTTTTCTTATGGGAATTTGAGAGGTAAATAATGGATAACATACATAACCTCTTGGCATACCTAGTAGGGAGTAAAATACAACCTTTAAAAGTTATTATGTTATACATTATAATAACATCAATCATTTGAAATATGCTAATTTTGACAATAATTTTATATAGCCCAAGCATAAACTGTGTTATATAAAATTTTAATGAGGAAAAAATACCAATCTGTATTTGCTGATAGCTTGCTATCAGAATCTAGGTACACACAGGAATGTGGGTTTATTTTTTAAATCTATAGAATGGCCCTTCCAAGTTCCATTAGGAAAAAAAAGTTCATCAGTTATCTTTGGCTCTACAATGGAGTAGATTAAGTCAACAACCGCTCCCCATGTCTCATGACTCTGAGCAGCTGGGTAGGCAGCTGGGTGCTCTGGGCAGCTTCCCCAGGCTAAGGATGGAAGCTTTCAGAGTGGCTCTCACACACAAGGCCTGGGGCTCTGCTTGACTGGCACATCTTTGCTAGGAAAGCTGTATTCTCAAGTGTCTCAGCCTACTCTGGGACCAGCTGGCCAGCACAAGTTTGTCCTGGTAGCTGTGGCAGGAATGCAAAAGTGTATACAACATACTACAGATGCGTTTTCACATCTCTGCTCATTTCACACCTGCTAACATTGTATTGTCCAATCATGTCACACAAACAAATGGACCCAAGGGTCCTGAAGGTATCCTATGTCTTTTGAGGGGAGGAGCTGTAACAGCAGAATAAATGGGTATGGACACTGAAAAGGTGGAACTGTCTCCACAAGAAGCAAGCTTTCTCTTGGGAGAAAGGTATAAGAAAAACCCATCTTTGTGGTTTAAGGATGGATTTTTTTTTTCTTGGTAGAAATAAAGTTTAGTGTATGGTTGAATATGTGCGGTGGGACCTTGGGAAAGTTATTTAACCTTACTGTGGTTTGGTGAAACAGGATAATAATTCAACCCATAACTTAAGGTTTCTTTTACAAACAAGGTAATCCATGGGACAGGCTTCAAACAAGATCTGTGTACAGTAAGTGATCAGTAAAACTTTACTATTATTTGTACCTGATCTCTAAGAAGAAAATTAACAATTTTACACAAAGTCTAAAAGCCTCCCGAGACAAGGGGAATCCAAGACTCCAGTCTCTGTTTTAACTTTTGGAAGTGGTAGGGTAAATCTTAGAATTTTTTTGCTGATTACTTTGACTATTCTGTTCCTGGCATTTGCATTTAAATTTTAGACTCAGCTTATCAAAATCTGCCAACAACCTAATGAAATTTTGAATGATATTCTGTTGTTTTCAATAAATTCAAAGAAAATTAGCATGCTACAACACTGTATATCTTTCAACACATGAACGTGGTATATTTGAGTATTTATTTGGGTCTTAATTTCTCTGTGATGCTCTAAAGTTTTCAGTGTAGACATCTTACACATATTTTGTAAATGGAATTATTATTCCATCATTGGAAATTGAATTATTATTTTATTTTTCAATTGTTTAACTATATAAAAATAAAACTGTGTTTTAAAACTTCCAATGCACGTTTTAGAAAGCTTTTTCAAAGATTTCTTAAAATAGTCTACTAAAAAATCTGACTGTTCAAATAATGACAGTTTTAACATTTTTCCTAAAAGTGAATTTTATGTGCTTTTAGAATTATTGAAATGACTAACACCTCCTTTACAATGTCATATAATTTGGGAATACTGGCCGTTCTTGTCTTGAGCCATGTATTTGGTTGGGAGGAAACTGGTTTTTCACTGTTTGGTGATACCTGTAGTATTTATTTATTTATTTTAGATGCCTTTATTGTTTAAGAAGTTCCCTTTTACCAACTATTTTCTGAGAGTTTTCTGAGAGTTTTATCATGAATAGATGGTGAATTTCCAAATTCAATTTATGCATCTATTAAATATACAGCCTTGACATACTCCTTTCCCAATTTTGAACCAGTCCATTGTTCCATATCTGATTCTAACTGTTGCTTCTTGAACTGCATACAGGTTTCTCAGGAGGTAGATAGGGTACTTAGGTAATCCCATCTCTTTAACAGTTTTCCACAGTTTGTTGTGATCCACACAGTAAAAGGGTTTAGCATAGTCAATGAAGCAGAAGTAGATGCTTTTTTGGAAGTCTCTTGCTTTTTCTATGATCCAATAGATGTTGGCAATTTGATCTCTGTTTCCTCTGCCTTTTCTAAATCCAGCTTGTACATCTGGAAGTTCTCAGTTCACATACTGTTGAAGCCTGGCTTGAAGGATTTTGAGCAATACCTTGGTAGCATGTGAGGGCTTCCTTGATAGCTCAGTTGGTAAAGAATCAGCCTGCAATGCAGGAGACCCCAGTTCTATTCCTGGGTCGGGAAGCTCTGCTGGAGAAGGGATAGGCTACCCATTCCAGTATTCTTGGGCTTCCCTTCTGCTCACCTGGTAAAGAATTTGTTTCTATGCAGGAGACCTGGTTCGACTCCTGGGTTGTGAAGATTCCCCTGGAAAAGGGAAAGGCTACCCACTCCAGTATTCTGGCCTGGAGAATTCCATGGATTTGAATATAACTCAGCTGGAATTGCATCACCTCCACTAGCTTTGTTCATAGTAATTCTTCCTAAGACCCACTTGACTTCACACTCCAGGATGTCTGGTTCTAGGTGAGTCCATAGGGTTGCAAAGAGTCAGACATGACTGAGTGACTTTCACTTCACTTCACTTGGTAGCATGTGAAATGAGTGCAACTGTGTATAGTTTGAATATTCTTTGGCATTGAATTTCTATGGAATTGGAATGAAAGCTGACTTTTCCCAGTATTGTGGCCACTTCTGAGTTTTCCAAATTTGCTAGCATATTGAGTGCAACACTTTAAAGGCATCATCTTTTAGGATTTGAAATTCAGCTGGAATTCTATCACTTCCCCAAAATAAACTCTGCCGCTGTTTCCACTGTTTCCCCATCTATCTGCCATAAAGTGATGGGACCAAATGCCATGACCTTTGTTTTCTGAATGTTGAGCTGTAAGCCAACTTTTTCACTCCCCTCTCTCAGTTTCATCAAGAGGCTCTTTAGTTCTTCACTTTCTGCCATAAGGGTGGTGTCATCTGCATATCTGAGGTTATTGATATTTGTCCTGGCAATCTTGATTCCAGCTTGTGCTTCATCCAACCCTGCGTTTCTCATGATATACTCTGCATATAAGTTAAATAAGCAGGGTGACAATATACAGCCTTGACATACTCCTCTTCCTATTTGGAACCAGTCTGTTGTTCCATGCCAAATTCTAGTTGTTGCTTCCTGACCTGCATACAGGTTTCTCAAGAGGTAAGTCAGGTGGTCTGGTATTCCCATCTCTTGAAGAATTTTCCACAGTTTATTGTGATCCATATAGTTAAAGGCTTTGGCATAGTCAATAAAGCAGAAATAGATGTTTTTCTGGAACTGTCTTGCTTTTTTGATGATCCAGCAGATGTTGGCAATTTGATCTCTGGTTATTCTGCCTTTTCTAAAATCAGCTTGAACATCTGGAAGTTCACGGTTCACATATTGCTGAAGCCTGGCTTGGAGAATTTTAAGCTTTACTTTACTGGCCTTTGAGATGAGTGCAATTGTGCGGTAGTTTGAGCATTCTTTGGCATTGCCTTTCTTTGGGATTGGAACAAAAAGTGACTTTTTCCAATCCTGTGGCCACTGCTGAGTTTTCCAAATTTGCTGGCAAATTGAGTGCAGCACTTTCACAGCATCACCTTTTAGGAATTAAGATAGCTCAAGTGGAATTCCATGATCTCCATTGGCGTTGTTTGTAGTGGCGCTTCCTAAGTCCCACTTGACTTCACATTCCAGGATGTCTGGCTCCAGGTGAGTGATCAACCATCATGTTTATCTTGGTCGTGAAGATCTTTTTTGTACAGTTCCTCTGTGTATTCTTGCCATCTCCTCTTAATATCTTCTGCTTCTGTTTGGTCCATACCATTTCTGTCCTTTATTTAGCCCATCTTTGCATGAAATGTTCCCTTGGTATCTCTAGTCTTTCCCATTCTACTGTTTTCCTGTATTTCTTTGCAATGATCACCGAGGAAGGCTTTCTTATCTCTCCTTGCTATTCTTTGGGACTGCATTCAAATGGGTAAATCTTTCCTTTTCTCCGTTGCTTTTCACTTCTCTTCTTTTCACTGCTATTGTAAGGCCTCCTCAGACAGCCATTTTAATTTTTTTCATTTCTTTTTTTGGGGGGGATCATCTTAATCCCTGTCTCTTGTCCAATGTCACAAACCTCTGTGCATAGTTCTTCAGGCAGTCTGTCTATAATCTAATCCCTTAAAACTATTTCTCACTTCCACTGTATAATCATAATGGATTTGGTTTAGGTCATACCTGAATGGTCTAGTGGTTTCCCCTTCTTCTTCAATTTCAGTCTGAATGTGGCAATAAGGAGTTCATGGTCTGAGACACAGTCAGCACCTGGTCTTGGTTTTGCTGACTGTATAGAGTTTCTCCTGGCTTCAAAGAATAAAATCAATCTGATTTAGATGTTGACCATCTGGTGTTGTCCATGTGTAGAGTATTCTTTTGTATTGTTGGAAGAGGGTGTTTGCTATGACCAGTGCATTCTCTTGACAGGACTCTATTAGCCTCTGCCCTGGTTCATTCTGTACTCCAAGGCCAAATTTGCCTGATACTCCAGGTGTTTCTTGACTTCCTAATTTTGTATTCCAGTCCCCTGTAATGAAAAGGACATCTTTTTTTGGGTGTTAGTTCTAGAAGATCTTGTAGGTCTTCATAGAACTCTTCCACGTCAGCTTCTTCAGTATTACTGGTCGGTGCATACACTTGGATTACTGTGATACTGAATGGTATGCCTTGGAAACGAACAGAGATCATTCTGTCATTTTTGAGATTGGATCCAAGTACTGCATTTCCAATTTTTGTGTTGACTATGATTGCTATTCCATTTCTTCTAAGGGATTCTTGCCCATTATAGTAGATATAATGGTTATCTGAGTTAAATTCACCCATTCTGGTCCATTTTAGTTCACTGATTCCTAAAATGTCGATGTTCACTCTTTCCATCTCCTGTTTGACCACTTCCCATTTGCCTTGATTCATGGACCTAATATTCCAGGTTCCTCTGCAATGTTGCTCTTTACAGCATTGGACCTTGCTTCCATTCCCAGTCCCATCCACAACTGGGTGTTGTTTTTACTTTGACTCCGTCTCTTCATTCTCCACTGATCTCCAGTAGCATATTGGGCACTGACCTACCTGGGGAGTTCATCTTTCAGTTTCCTATCTTTTTGCCTTTCATACTGTTAATGGGGTTCTCAAGGCAAGAATACAAAAGTGACTTGCCTTGCCCTTCTCCAGTGGGCCACATTTTGTCAGAACTATCCTCTATGATCCATCCATCTTGGGTGGCCCTAATACGTCATGGCTCATAGTTTCATTGAGTTAGACAAGGCTGTGGTTCATGTGATTAGATTGGTTAGTTAAGAAAAGTTAGCTGAATGAATTAAATAGCTAGAAAGTATAGTTATGAAAATATAAAATGTTCTTAACATAGCATAAATTTGGTGTTCACTATCTCCTGGAATTTGCTCCAATTAATGTCCATTGAGTTGGTAATGCTATCTAACCATCTTATCCTATGCAGCCCTCTTCTCCTTTGCCTTCAGTCTTTACCAACAACAGGGTCTTTTTCTAATGAGTTGGCTGTTTGCATAAGTGGTCAAAATACTGGAGTTTCAGCTTCAGCATCGGTCCTTCCAATGAATATTCAGTGTTGATTTCCTTTAGGATTGACTGGTTTAATCTCCCTGCTGTCCAAGGGACTCTCAAGAGTCTTCTCCAGCACCACTGTTCGAAAGCATCATTTCTTCATTGCTCAATCTTCTTTATCCATACATGACTCCTGGAAAAACCATAGCTTTGATTATATGTACCTTTGTCTGCAATGTAATATCTCTGATTTGTATAAACTGTCTGGGTTTGTCATTGCTTTCTTTCCAAGGAGCAAGCATCTTTTAATTTCATGGCTGTAGTCACCATATGCTGTGATTTTGGAGCTCAAGAAAACATATTTCATCTTTATTTTTTCTGCTTGGTGTTCATGGTGATTTTTGCATCTGTAGGAACTTTCATAACTTCTGAATACATTTTAGCTATTATATATTAAAATGTTGCTTCTTTTCCATTGTTTGATTTTCTTTGATTTTAGTAAGTTGTCCTTTATTAATTTTGCTTCCATCTAATTTTTCCACCTTTTTACTTATTGACTCATTCTGGTTTTTTTTTTCCTGAATTATGTTTCATTTCCTCATTTGTGTGTTGTCTTACACAATGTTAAAAATATTTACTTCCACTGAATTTAAAATATTTGTTTTATTTATAGAATTTCTTTTTTATTACATTGAGCTTTCTTTTTTTTTTTTTTTTTCATTCTATGTCCTTATCTGAAATTTTAGTCCAGATTGCCTAGGGGGTCATTGTCATATTTGGAAATGATGTTATGTTGTCAACATTTTATTTTCTTGTAACTATACTTTTTAGCTATTTAAATCATTCAGCTAACTTTTCTTACTGTTATCCAAATCTGACCAACATTTCAATGACTATAGTTTAAATTCACAAATAGACTCCTGATGGAATATAGAATACTGAACAAAAAACTTGTTAGATCAGCTTATAATTTATGTAGACTTATATTAGTACATTATAGCTTATGTATCAATTTATTATATGCTGGATGATTGGGAGACAGTTTTCTTGCTTTCCCTTGTTTTCAAACAACTTAGATATACAAAATATATAACTAAGTTTTCTTCTTTGCCACTCTAATAACCAGAATTTGTTCTTGGTTATAGTGACTATTTGAAGAAAATATCTACCATCTGGAGGCTTTTTCATTGTCAGGCAGCTAACTTTCCTAAGAAATACTTTCTCCTCTTAATAATTTTCAGTCATTGGTAGGTTTGTAGGAGGTTAATTTCACATTTTTTTGAAAAAAGTTACTCAGTAATTTCTTTCTTAAATATATTTGCAATAGTCTGATCTATTTTCTTTCACATAACACATGATCCAAATAACTGCTGACAAAATCCCCTTTGAATGGTATAGAGGACCTACACTACACAGTCAGGAATAATGTTAACTAGTTAATCAAATGGGCATTTACCTAACACTATAGTCAGGATAAATGGAATCACTGTTACAAGAAAAGGAAGGTTTAAGTTCAGGATATAGCTTAGTTGTCAAATTAGTAACATTATAAATATAAGCATATTTTAAAACAGAAAATGTACTTACACATTTTTGCATATTAAACAGGTCAAGAAAACATCTAAGCCTTTGCCTTATTAAATTGGTAAATGAAAACTTGAGAATATAGATGAAAGGCCATTAGAATCTAACAATAAGAAATGAGAGATAAATGTTCCTTTAAGCACAAAAAACAATATTTAAGACAAAACTAATTCAGTAAGTCATATATATAATAAGACTTCCCTGGTGGCTCAGATGGTAAAGCGTCTGTCTACAATGCGGGAGACCTAAACACCAGCGGAGTTCTGCATTAAACAAGTAACTTAAATGTCAAGAAGCTAATTTAATCTAAGTAGAAATAATATAAAGATAGTAAATAGTGAAGACAGTCTAATTCGACTGCGTTGATTCAGTTCAGTTCAGTTCAATCGCTCAGTCATGTCCAACTTGTTGCAACCCCGTGAATCGCAGCACGCCAGGCCTCCCTGTCCATCACCAACTCCTGGAGTTTACTCAAACCCATGTCCATCGAGTCAGTGATACCATCCAGCCATCTCATCCTCTGTTGTTCCCTTCTCTTCCTGCCCCCAATCTCTCCCAGCATCAGGGTTTTTCCATTGAGTCAACTCTTCGCATGAGGTGGCCAAAATACTGGAGTTTCAGCTTTAGTATCAGTCCTTCCAGTGAACACCCAGGACTGATCTCCTTTAGAATGGACTGGTTGGATCTCCTTGCAGTCCAAGGGACTCTCAAGCGTCTTCTCCAACACCACAGATCAGAAGCATCAATTCTTCAGTGCTCAGGCCTCTTCACAGTCCAACTCTCACATCCATACATGACCACTGGAAAAAGCATAGGCTTGACTAGATGGACCTTTGTTGGCAAAGTAATGTCTCTGCTTTTTTAATATGCTATTTAGCTTGATCATAACTTTCCTTCCAAAGAGTAAGCGTCTTTTAATTTCATGGCTGCAATCACAATCTGCAGTGATTTTGGAGCCCAAGAAGATAAAGTCTGACACTGTTTCCACTGTTTCCCCATCTATTTCCCATGAAGTGATGGGACCAGATGCCATGATCTTAGTTTTCTGAATATTGAGCTTGAAGCCAACTTTTTCACTCTCCTCTCTTTTCTCATAATGTACTCTGCATATAAGTTAAATAAGCAGGGTGACAATATACAGCCTTGACATACTCCTTTTCCTATTTGGAACCAGACTGTTGTTCCATGTCCAGTTCTAACTGTTGCTTCCTGACCTGCATGTAGATTTCTCAAGAGGCAGGTCAGGTGGTCTGGTATTTTCATCTCTTTCAGAATTTTGAACAGTTTATTGTGATCCACACAGTCAAAGGCTTTGGGATAGTCAATAAAGCAGAAATAGATGTTTTTCTGGAGCTCTTGTTTTTTCCATGATCCAGCAGATGTTGGCAATTTGATCTCTGGTTCCCCTGTCTTTTCTAAAACCAGCTTGAACATCTAGAAGTTCATGATTCATGTATTGGTGAAGCCTGACTTGGAGAATTTTGAGCATTACTTTACTAGCATGTGAGATGAGTGCAATTGTGTGTTGATTAGAAACGCCAAAATAATTGTCCTTAATTTTATAATACTTAATTTAAGAAATCCATAGTTGATTAACACTGCCTATGTAGGAGTTTCATTTGGATGAAGAGAAAGCTAGAAAATAATTCATATTATGTATAGAAATTTAGAGGAAATGTGAATTTTTGCCTAAATAAAAGATAAGTATTTGAAAATCTGCCATGCAGAACAGGGGTTTGGGCTTATAATAATGAAGAAGATACTGAAACGTTTCTCTAAAAAGTAATTACTGTTCTGCCATTAAAGTTGTTTAAGCAGAATCTGAAGTGATTTCAGAAAGAATTTTAAGAGGAGATTCAAATATTTGATGAGATACTCAAATAGAAAATTAGATACTCTTTAACATTTCTTTCAATCAAGTGATTGTCTGACTACATGAAAACAGATAAGCAACTTAACTGTTTTTCAAAATCACTGTATCTAGTCTCTTTTTGCTTATGCTCAGTGACATTTATATTTATCATCAGTTCACTTTAGTCACTCAGCTGTATCCGACTCTTTGCAACCCAATGGACTGCAGCATACCAGGCTTCGCTGACCGTCACCAACTCCTGGAGCTTACTCAAACTTATGTCCATTGAGTCGGTGGTCCCATCCAACCATCTCATCCTTTGTCATCCCCTTCTCCTCCCACCTTTAGTCTTTCCCAGCATCCAGATCTTTTCCAGTGAGCCAGTACTTTGCATCAGGTGGCCAGAATATAGGGGTTTCAGCTTCAGCATCAGTCCTTCCAAGGAACACCTAGGACTGATCTCCTTTAGGATGGACTGGTTGGATCTCCTTGCAATCCAAGGGACTCTCAAGAGTCTTCTCCATTACCACAGTTCAAAAGCATCAATTCTATTTTTAATGCTTTAAATATTATACCTTTTAAATAGAAGAATTGTTTTGCTAAACTTTTATAAAATATTTCCTGAAATTAATTTCATGTTACTGTAAGCATATCACTGAAAGAAATTGAACTAAGAGATAGGCTTTGATTCTGCTTCACAATAGTGAGTCACAAGTCATGTATTTTCCCTTCAATAGAGATGCTTAATATTCATCACAGAAACCCCCTAAAAGTGAAGTTCCCACTGAAATGTAAAGCTAGGATTTCCTCATGTCAACACAAGGAATAATAATAGTTGATTAGTGTCTATGAGTTGAATGGGGTAAGTAATTAACAGAGCTTTTATCCAAACTGTGAGTCAAATGGTAAACCAGAAATTGAAATAAAACAATATTAATTGTGCATTCAGAATACACTTGACACCAGAGGACCAATTTTGTGCTGATTGTGCTTTTGAAGAACACATGGGTTCTTAGGTAGTGGATTTGTTGTCTGGTGAGGAGGAGAGGAGGGGATGTCATTTTTATGAGCATTATTTTGAGATTAGGTAGCAAAATCCTCTCTGACATGGTTATTCTGTTCTTCCAAATGAGAACATTCCTTGCAGACCTGAGAATTTTGTCCTTGTTAAGATATATTTCCAATCATATGCAACTTTCTTTAAAAAAAATTTTTTTAACAGGTAGAAGATAAAGACTTGAGGGATAATTTTTTTTCCATATGTTTTTCTCATGCTATGTTAAGTTAATAAATGATACTTTGATTTTTTTGCTGCACTATTATAATCAAGTTTTGGTCCAAAATCAGAATTAAATAAAGTGTGACTCTTTAGGAAATCAGTAACATGTAATATTTCAGAGTGCTAGGGCCACCATCAAGTGCTAGTGAGAAAGCTTAGGAATTGCACATTTAGTCTTTGATTTATGTAGTTTAAACTTAGCTAAGAAAAAAAAATCTTTTACAACTCAGTTTTTAGATTTCTCTGTGTATCTTCTGAAAAATGAAAAATGGCAGTACACTAAGTGCATTTTAATTACTCTTTGAAACCCTGATGAAACATGATACTTTAAACACTCTTGCTTAACATCCGCTTGTAGACTAAGCTCATTACATATGATGTCATGGGATTTGAGTACTGCTCTTTTCTGGCCCTGGTCTATCACATTAAGCACTTTTTCTTGACAAGCGCTTGATAACCTCAGGCTGCCCTCCCCGTCTTCTGGAAATAGTGAGAAAAGAGCAAGATAGAGTATTAACAGGCTTATACACAACATATAATGCAATTGTGAAATGTTTATTTCTGCTTAATCCTGAGACTGGGAATATTGAGTGATAGTCACTCCACAAAATAGAGCAACAGAGGAGCCAGCTCACCTGCAAGTTTCATTCTTAGCTTTGGCTTTCAATCCCTGGTGCATCCCACCATCTCCCCATTAGTGAGTGTGAAACGTGGTCAGCATCGCTGTTCCCTAGCCTTTTGACAATGTCTTGTTTGTCCTTCTTACTTAAATAAATAAAACAAAGTAGACATTTTTCTTCAATAAATAGGATTCAATAGATGGAAACCACTGGTGGGTAACATAGTGGTTACTATTTATTGGAAATAATGAAAAAATTTCACACAGATGCAATGAGAAGGAAGCTGAACATTATTGATTCTTAACTAACCTTGGTGTTTTTATATCCATGAAATTAACTTGGAGTATAAATAAAACACATTGCTTTACTAATGACAGGAATTTAGAAAAACCAGAGCATTAACCGATGTCAAAAACAAAATAAGAGACCCTGCAAAAGAAGTCTGAAGGTTGCACTTTGAAAATTGCCTGAGTAGTCAAATGCAGTAGAACATTTTTCATATAAATACAATGGATGAGGAAATGAGCAGATTACTTGGAAAGAAGATGCTTTGCTCAGATAATTGTTACATTATCAACAGAGTGAGAAATCAAGATTTCCTTATAAATTTTTTCCAAAGAGATTTCAAATTTATCAAATTTATTTCACTAAATAAAAATCTCATTAATTGAATTTAGCTGATACCATGTTTTTTTAAAGTCTCAGATAAAACCTATAATGGAGAATTCTGTGACATTTAGCTTTATTAATTGCAAAGTTAAAATGATTATACAATGATGATTGTACAATGATTATACAATGATCATGCAATATAATAATTATACAATGATTATAAAATGAAGATTTTCAAACTCATATATATATATATATATGAAACATTTGGAGAAAAGAATTGTGCCACAGAGTGTTAAGCAATTTCTTGGTAAAGATGATAATGTGTCAGAATAATGTGGTAAAGATTTTCTGACTAAAAATAGAGAAATGAACTTATTACAGTAAGGATAGCAATGTTTTTGTACATTTTCTATTCCTCTCCAGCCCTCATTCCTTACAATCATTTTCTCTACCTCACCTAATCTGATCTCAGTATTTAAACATTTATCTGTATTATGCTATTGTGCACTTGTTTTTAAGGGCAAACATCCTCTTAAAGCTCAGTTCCAATGCAGAGGTGGTTTATTATGACCTAGTAGAATTCTTAAACAAACAAACAAAAAAAAAATATTAAGAAAATGCACAGAATTGCAATTAAACATTTTTAAAGCACTGTTTTTATTATTTTTCTGCTTTCTTTGGTTGAGAAAATTTAATTTCCCATTTCAAAGTTTTAAATGACTGTTTTAAATGCAAATCATAATCAAAGTTATTATACATATATCTGTACATACATGTAGGAACAATTAAAGTTAAAGTTCCTCCATTGTTTCTGACTGTTTGGGACCCCATGGACTATACAATCCATGAAATCCTCCAGGCCAGAACACTGAAGTGGACAGCCTTTCGTTTCTCCAGGGGATTTTCCCAACCCAGGGATTGAACTCAGGTCTCCCACATCGCAAACGGAGCCTTACCAGCTGAGCCATAAGGGAAGCCCATGAAAAATCAAAGCATGGCGTCAAATTAACATAGGAAAAAGATAAAAGCAACTAATGCGTAAAAACAAAAAGATGTCCAGATCTAAAGACAATGATCTGGCAGAGGCAGATAATAATATAGACAATTATTTTATATTAAAATAACATAGATACTAGGTTTTAGTAAATTTACTGAGGAAGTAATAATTGTTAATGTCCCCAGTAACCTAAAACCAGTGTACAGGTTTAATTTCTTAAGACTATCTGTGCAGTTTAAATGTCCTTGATTCATTAGCATTGCTCTCTATGACAGGAGAAGTGTATGAATCGGTCAAGAGCATTAAGTGTATTTATACTATAGCATCATTAAATGATGACTAAAATAAATGATAACGATTCACAGTGTATCAAGCCTTCCACATTTAGATGTTTATTCATTATGATTATTGTTATTATTGATTACCATTAATGCTCATGATAAAATTTTACAATTTTTTCCCTACTGATGATAATGATGGTTGAGTCTGTCTTATTTATTTTTCCTCGAACTATGTCTGGTATCTGACATAATCAAATGTTGGGAGATGATAAGTTTATTGACAGAACACTGGTTTTTTTTTCAAGCTATAACATCCATTGTAATTTTTTTATCATTTGCCTATTATTTTTCAATTTACTCTGAACTTACAAAGTTCACTCAAACTCTTGATTTATTCTATAGTCAGCTATGTTGGTACGTATGTAAGGATGTTATACAGCATAATTAATTGTGACACAAAGAAGGAAACAAAAAGTTGATCACATTTTGGAACATGTTGGCACTAGCCAGGAAGGACTTAACATTTTCCTCATCTTGAGTAATGTGAAAATAAATTTCTTTGACTTTCCACTTCACAACAATGCTGTCTATTATGCTTTTTATTAGTCACCATTTCACATAACAAATAATACTGCCACTTTTCCATAGCTTTATCAAATACTTTAGATGTTATTTAGTATCATACAGAGTTGCCTCATGTACTGATCAGCATTTCCTACTCCTTTATCTTAAAGTGTAGCATTTTTGATTCATTAACATTGAACTCACAGTCAACAGTATACTTGAAAGAAACTTATCTAACTCACATTTTCTTTCCCTCCTAAGCCATCCTGCTCTTGCAACACTAGAGAATACTTCATCACTATATTTGGGGACTATTTTAAACATAGAAATCATCCAAGAAGCCTCACAAACATGTGTGAAACATCAGTAAATATATTGGAAATAGGACACTTCTTTACAATATGAAATGGAAATGACCAGACATAGTGTTGCTTTGTTGGACTTCAGCTGTGAAGCTGTGGATCACAACTCACATATTTTGCTACTCTGCATATGTCTGCAAATGACCACAAAAGCCTGGCAGTAATTGTCCTGAGTTAAGTATATGCAGGTCAGGAAGCAACAGATAGAACTGGACATGGAACCACAGACTGGTTCCAAATAGGAAAAGGAGTACTTCAAGGCTGTATATTGTCACTCTGCTTATTTCACTTATATGCAGAATATATCATGAGAAATGCTGGGCTGGAAGAAGCACAAGCTGGAGTCAAGATTGCCGGGAGAAATATCAATAACCTCAGATATGCAGATGACACCACCATTATGGCAGAAAGTGAAGAGGAACTAAAAAGCCTCTTGATGAAAGTGAAAGAGGAGAGTGAAAAAGTTGGCTTAAAGTTCAACATTCAGAAAATTAAGATCATGGCATCTGGTCCCATCACTTCGTGGGAAATAGATGGGCAAACAGTGGAAACAGTGTCAGGCTTTATTTGGGGGGGGCTCCAAATTACTGCAGATGGTGACTGCAGCTATGAAATTAAAAGACGCTTACTCCTTGGAAGGAAAGTTATGAGCAACCTAGATTAGCATATTGAAAAGCAGAGATATTACTTTGCCAACAAAGGTCCATCTAGTCAAGGCTATGGTTTTCCAGTGGTCGTGTTATGGATGTGAGAGTTGGACTGTGAAGAAAGCTGAGCACCAAAGAATTGATGCTTTTGAACTGTGGTGTTGGAGAAGACTCTTGAGAGTCCCTTGGACTGCAAGGAGATCCAACTAGTCCATTCTAAAAGAGATCAGTCCTGGGTGTTCTTTCGAAGGACTGATGCTAAAGCTTAAACTCCAGTACTTTGGCCACCTCATGCGAAGAGTTGACTCATTGGAAAAGACTCTGATGCTGGGAGGGATTGGGAGCAGGATGAGAAGGGGACAACAGAGGATGAGATGGCTGGATGGTGTCACTGACTCGATGGACATGAGTTTGGGTGAACTCTGGGAGTTGGTGATGGACAGGGAGGCCTGGCGTGCTGTGATTCATAGGGTTGCAAAGAGTCCGACATGACTGAGCAACTGAACTGAACTAAACTGAACAACTTTCAGAGAGCAGGTGAATCTGTGAATATTGAAGATCTGCTGTAATTTGACTAGACTGGAAGCCTAGGTCAAAGAATACTTTTTTTTAAAGTTTGTTTGTTTATTGTAGAGCATTCATTTTACAACACTGTGGTGGTCCCTGCCACACATTGACATGAATTAAAAAGTGCATCAATTCGATTTGTTCTCCGTAATCAGTAATACAAACTCATGCCTTATTGTACATTGTTCCTGTAAGACAGCTTCTGTTCTCAAAGACTTGTTTCAAATTAATTAAAATATCATGTAAATGAAACAGGGCAAGATTTTGGCATTTTTAATACAGAATTTCAACCATATATTAGTATTCAAGTTAATAGGGAGAGAAAAAATAATACTGGTATTTTGTTTACATTTTTGTGAATTAAGATTATTTTGGCATCTGGTCCCATCACTTCATGGGAAATAGATGGGGAAACAGTGGAAACAGTGTCAGGCTTTATTTTGGGGGGCTCCAAAATCACTGCAGATGGTGACTACAGCCATGAAATTAAAAGACACTTACTCCTTGGAAGGAAAGTTATGACCAACCTAGATAGCATATTCAAAAGCAGAGACATTACTTTGCCAACAAAGATCCATCTAGTCAAGGCTATGGTTTTTCCAATGGTCATGTATGGATGTGAGTTGAACTGTGAAGAAAGCTGAGCACCAAAGAATTGATGCTTTTGAACTGTGGTGTTGGAGAAGACTCTTGAGAGTCCCTTGGACTGCAAGGAAGGATTGGGGGCAGGAGGAGAAGGGGACAACAGAGGATGAGATGGTTGAATGGTATCACCGACTCAATGGACGTGAGTCTGAGTGAACTCCGGGAGATGGTGATGGACAGGGAGGCCTGGCGTGCTGCGATTCACGGAGTTGCAAAGAGTTGGACACGACTGAGAGACTGAACTGAACTGAACTGAACTGAACTGACATTTAGTAAAATTCTCCTTTTGTAGTTTATATTTCTGAGAGTTTGACAAAGTTATACAATCACGTAAACATTATCACAATCAAGATGATGGCAGAGCTCCAACACCATAAAAGGAAAAAATTGCCCATCTCAGATTTATTCAACTATCTCTTCCACAGTCCCAAGTATAGATTTATTTTCTGTCTGTATGAATTTTCCTTTTCTAGGTGTCACATAAATGGAATCATAAGGTACATGGTTTTTTCATTCTGACCATCGTCACTTAGTATTATATTTCTGTGATTCATGTTTAGCAATAAATCATTCTTTTAAATTGCTAGGTATTATTTTCTTGTGTGGATGTACATTGGTTTTATTAATTACTTCAGTAAAGGATATTTGAATGTGGGATATTTACAAGCAAAATATCTATAAACACTCATGTACAAGTCTTTGCAAAAGTATATATTTTCATTTCACTTGAGTACAAATACCTAGAAGTGAAATTGCTGGATATGATTAACATACTTCTGAGTAAAACCCACTTGATCATGATGTATAATTCTTTTTATACATTATATATTAGGTTGGATTGCTAATACTTTTTAAAGGACTTTTGCATCTATGCTCATGAGAGATACTGGTCTGTATTTTCCTTTTCTTGTAATTTGTTTTTTCTGGCTTTGATATTAAGGTAATGTTGACCTCATAGAATTAAGAAGTATTCCCTCTGCTTCTGTCCTCTGAAAGAGGTTGTAAAGGATTGAAATAATTTCTTCCTTAAATATTTGGTAGAATTTACCAATGAACTCACCTAGATCTGGTGCTTTCTGTTTGGGAAGGTAATTAATTATTGATTTAATTTCTTTAAAAGGTAAAGGCCCATTCACATGTGTTGCTTTTTCTTGTGTGAATTTTGACAGATTGTATCTTTCAAGTAATTGGTCCAGTTCATCTAGTCTACCAAAACTGGGGGCATAGAATTATTCATAATATCCTTTTATTATCTTTTAGTGTCTATAGGATCTGTATTTTCCTTCTCTCTAAAGAGCTTCATGTAACATTTTTTGCAAGGCAGGTCTTCTGGAAACAAATTTACTCATTTTGTTCATTTTAAAAAGTCCTTATTTCTTCTTCATTTTTGAAGGATAACTTTATAGACCATAGAATAAGATGTTGGAGTTTCTTCCTCTCAGTACTTTAAAAATTTCAGAATATTTTTTCTTTGCCTATATGATTTCTGCAGAGAAGTCAGTATTATTATTATTATTATTCCTTTATAGATAAAGTGATTTTGTTTTTTTTTTTTTTCTTTGCATTTATCCTGCTTGGCATTATGTATGCTCATTGAAGCTATGATTTGTTGTTTGACATTAACTGGGAGGAGGATTCTCAGTTACTGTTGTTTCAAATATTTCTTCTGTACTTTTCTCTCCTTCTTCTCGTGTTATTGCCATTATGTGTATCTTGCAATTTTTGTAGTTGCTCCGTACTCCTTGAACATTCTGTTCTTTTTTTTCAATGTTTTATTTTTTCCTTCTGCTTTTCTGCTTTGAAGGTTTCTTTTGATGTAACCTCAAGCTCATAGATGCCTTCTTCAACTGTTTCCAGTCTGCTAATAATCCCATCAAAGACATTCATTTCTGTTTCAGTGTTTCTGATCTCTAGCATTTCCCCTTGGTTTTTAGGATTTCTATCTTCCTGATTACATCGCCCAGCTGTTCTTATATGTCTGCTTTATCCATTAAGGCCCTTAGAATAGTAATCATTGATGTTTAAACTCCCAGTCTGACAATGCCATGTCTAGTTCTGATACTTGCTCTGTCTCATCAAGTTGTATTATTTGCCTTTCAGTATGCCTACTAATGTTTTCTTGATAGAAGAAAAAGATACTGCTGTAAACAGACATTTAATATTGTGATGGTAGAGGTGAATCTCTAGTCCTGAGATGATTCTTTTTATGCTTCTATGCTTCTGCTCTGTGAATTGAGCACATGCCTCCCAGTTTCTTTCCACTTCCACTCCCCTTAGGTGGAACAGAGAGGTTAGAGTGGTTTGGAGTTACAAATTTCCCTTCTATGCAGGAAGCTGACACTGGCACCCAAGCCAATTAGACTGATAAAATCCCACGTTGTGTTCTGGTTAAATAGTATTTCTTGATGGATACCTTGTTGAGAACAGGATGCTCTGATGTATTTCAAAATGGTACCATTTCTCTTCCCGTGATGTGAAGCATCAGGGGACTTTTCTCCAATTTCTCTGACAAGGTTCTCCAAAGTTATTGTGAGAACCTTGTCAAGCTTCTGAAGGCAAAACTCACAAATTTATGTGGACCACTGATTATTAGGACCCTGTATAATTCGGTGACTCAGTGGTAAAGAATCCACCTGCCAATGTAGGAGACCCGGGTTCAATCCCTGGGTCAGGTAGATCCCCTGGAGAGGGAAATGGCAACCCACTCCAGTATTCTTGTCTGGAGAATCCCATGGACAAATGAGCCTGGTGGACTGCAGTCCATGTGGTTGCAAAGAGTTTGACATGACCTGGGGACTAAATAGCAACAAATATAATTTGTAACTCAGTCTATACACACTGAGCCTCCAGGAATTCATCAGATATGATTCAGTTTTTCCTTTCTTGGCCCTGGTTCCCATGGCAGTCTCTCTTCATGAGTGTCTGCTCAGGTAAGCTGTCAGCTGTTTGTCTCTACAGTCTAGGAGGCTGTGGTTTCCTTTGAGTCCTCAATTATAAACAGGTCCAAGAACAGTTGATTTATCAGACTGGTCAGCTTTTTATTTGAAGTTAGGAAGGAGGAATAACTTCCAAGCTGTCTGTGTGCAAAACTAGTAACTTCCATGAAAATCCTTTTAAACTTTATTGTAAGGTGCATGTGTGTATGTGTGCTAAGTATAGTAAACATAGATTTTGTTTTCCTCCTATGTCTGATTATTCCAGTTTATAAATATTCATATGTCTGTTTCTCTGTAGATAATTGCATGTTGTATTCTGTTGTCTTGTAATTTTTTTTTTAAAAATTTTAAGCTGTGCACACTCTCCTGGGAAATTATTTTGCAGAGTCAGGTTTTAGTTTTAAGATAATTTCCACCATAAAGGATTACTGTTTGATATGCCAGGCACCAGGGAGTACTACCTTTTGCGTATTTTATATTTAACTCAGAATTTGTATTTTTAACACCTGGGTTGTATAAATTTGATCTGCAAGTGCAGGTGAGGATGAGTTTTTTACTTTAAATTCTCAGATGCTCATTTTGCTTTCTAACTTTGTTGACTACCACACTAACTTTAATATCAGTTCTCTTTGAGTAGGGGCTCAAGAAAATATGTTTCATCAAGCATCAAAAGTGTTTCCTTTTGATGTGTCTCCTTTATTTGGAAGGGTCATCCACCTTGTGGTGGTACTGGGCTTTATCTATGTCTCTCATTTCAGACAAAGCCAAGAAAGCTAAAGTTCAGTTTTCATAAGACTTGGTAAATATCATCAAAATAATATCTACTTCTCTGACTTACTCTTTCACTGAAATTTTAACTTGATATTTTCCTACTGTCTGTCAAGAACTTTGATATTTTTGAGGATATTTTTGGTAGTTCATTTGGTTCAATTTTTGGTCAGAGGGTCAGAGTAAATATCTGAATAGCTCTGCTGCTAGAATCTCCCTTCTGAAGATTGATTCCTTTTTACCTTGTACACTGAGAAGCATATGCTTTGACTCTATCAATAAAGTTTCTGGATTCTTTATACTATTTATGAAAGTGTTTTGCTTTTGGACATTTTTCTCTGGTTTTCCAGAATTCCTATATTATAATATTCTAATATTTCTTATGTTGGCATTATGTAGATCTCTGTTCATTAGAGTCCATTTTCTGTCTTTCTTGCAGTCCTTTAGGTCAAGCTAAAGTATTGATCCCTTGAAGTGAAGTGAAGTGAAGTCATTCAGTCATGTCTGACTCTTTGCAACCCCATGGACTATAGCCTATCAGGCTCCTTCGTTCACGTGATTTTCCAGGCAAGAGTACTGGAGTGGGTTGCCATTTCCTTCTCCAGGGGATCTTCCCTACCCAGGGATCAAACCCGGGTCTCCCGCACTGTGGGCAGACACTTAATCCTCTAAGCCACCAGAGAAGCCCCTTTACAGTACTCTTAGTATTGTTTTCTTTAGAAGGGCTTATAAGAGGTATACAAGTTTTGAATTCTTGATTTTTTTCATAAGTACTTAATCTGCTCTCAGATATGCATTGAGAATACTACCATATATAAATTCTAGATTCAGAATATTTTCTCATTTTGAGGGAATTGCCACATTATAATTTTGTGAATATACCTTCCTATATTGCTTATGTCAATCTGATGTCAGTCAATCACTTGTGTGTTTGCCAGTAGCTTTTGTTTCCTTGTGAGAAGAGAATTCTGTTCTTTTTAGGACTCTTTTTATGACTGATGCAGCTATATATGGACAGTTTGAATTTGTTTGATAATTAATCTGTAAAACTAGTTTTGAAATTCCTGCATGGCTTAGATAATAATAATACCATAGTAAATGTCTATGTTCCTTTCTCTTACCTCATATTTATATTTTTCATTTTGTCTTTATGCTCTGCTGTCTAGAAATTTACCTCACAATTGAGAATGTTTTGATTTGTCATTACTTTTCTAACTTCTCAAACGGTAAAGAATCTGCCTACAATGCAGGAGACCCAGGTTCAATTGCCGGGTCACTAAAATCCTCTTGAGAAGGGAGTGGCTACCCACTCCAATATTCTTGCCTGGAGAATTCCAGGGACAGAGAACTCTAGTGGGCTACAGTCCATGGGGTCACAAAGAGTCAGACTGAGCGATTTTCACTTCACTTGTTTTTCCAGCTTCTGAACTTAGAAATTTGTTAATGATCTTTAATCTGTCTTCTCTAATATACTCATTCAAAGGTATAATTTTATTTCAATTTCTGGCTTAGTTGCATCACAAAATTGATATGTTGCATTTTTGCTTTCTTAAAAATATTTTCCAATGTATGTTTCATGCCTGTGGATTATCTTAAAGTATTTTATATTTCCTTGTAAATTTTCAGAATTTACTAACTTCTATATCATTTGAAATATCAGGACTTGCTTTATGACTTTGCTTGTAACCTATTATGGAAAAGTCCATGCGCGCTTGAGAATAATATATCAGTGTTTGTTGGGAAATATCATGTAGATGAGTCATATCTTTCAGTTTGCATTTCTTTTTGGAAGATGCACAGAATAGTTAAATCAGCTTACTTTTCTGAAAGGTTGTGTTTTGATTTGTTTAGGTCTTCTTTATTTCAATTTGTCCTCCTAGGACATAGTTCTTAATCCTTGTGTGTACCCTGATGCCTTGAGTATATACCTTAATCTCATTTTTTCTGAACTCTGAAATGAATTGATCAAAGGTCTTCTAGCTTAGCAGGATTTTAAACTCAAAGTTTAGTCCCTTCCCTGCTAAACAGCCATTTATACAACTGAATATTAGAAATTAGCTTCTGGGGGAACATACAGGCATGTTGAACATAATAATTACTTCATGTTTTTCCTCCATTCTGTAGGGAAATGGAGCCCCAAGTGCTGACTGAAATGACAGTACTCTAAGCCTTTCTAGTAAGAGGCTTATTTACTAGAAGCTATTTCTATTGTGGGCAGCACCAAAAGTCCTTGGTAGCTTTTTAATATTTTTCTTTTATGATTGTATTTTGAGTATCTTTCATATACTGTATTATAATAGCAGCTGATACAAGATTCTTTTCCTATGTCAAACCCTCTAATAAACTCTTTAAGAATGAATTCATTTTACCTTTATAAAGACCAGGCCTTTTTTTTTTTCTTTTATCAGAGTTTAGTTTTTTTACAATGTTATGTTAGTTTCTGCTGTATAGCAAAGTGGATCAGCCACATGTATACATATACCCCCTCTTTGTCACCACAGAGCATTGGGTAGCGTTCCTTGTGCTGTACAGTATGTTCTCAATTGTTACCTATTTTATATATTATTTATATATATTATACTAATAGTATTTATAAATAGTATAGTTATCTATCATATATATATAGTATATATGTCAATGCCACCCTCCCATTTCATGATATCCCTTCTTTCCCTACTTGTGTCCATATGTTTGCTCTCTGTGTCTGTGTCTCTATTTCTACTTTGCAAATAGGTTCATCTGTACCTTTTTTTTTTTTCTAGATTCCACATCAATGCATTAATATACAATATTTGTTTTTCTCTTTCTGACTTCATTCTATATGACAGTCTCTGGGTCCATCCTTGTCTCTGTAAGTGGCAGTTTCTTCAATACTATTATTATAGTTCTCTTAAGAATAAGGAAACTGAGTCAGAAGCAAAATAATATTTCCAACATTCTAGAACTAGAAATCAGGATCTTGGATTTAAACCTAGGCATGCACCTCCAGAGCACTCTTTCTTCTTTTTTAATTTATTTATTTTTAATTGGAGGATAATTACAATGTTGTACTGGTTCCTGCCACACATCAACATGAATCAGTCATAGGTATATTTATGTCCCCTCCCTCTTGAACTTCCCTCCCACCCCATCCCACTCCTGTAGGTTGTCACAGAGGGCCAGGTTGAACTCCTTGTACCATACAGCAAATTCCCACTGGCCATCTATTTTACATGTGGTAATGTATATGCTTCATTATTACTTTCCCAATTCATCTCATTTTCTCCCTCCACCAGCATGCCCATAAGTCTGTTCTCTATGTCTGTGTCTCTATTGCTTCCCTGCAAATAAGTTCATCAGTACCTTTTTTCTAGATCCATATATATGGATTAATACATGATATATATATTTTTTCTCTTTCTGATTTCACTCTGTATAACAGGCTCTAGTTTCATGTATCTCACTAGATTTGACTCAAATCCATTCATTTTTGTGGCTAATATTCCATTGTATATATGTACCATAACTTCTTTATCCATTTGGCTGTTGATGGACATCTAGGTTGCTTCCATATCCTGGCTATTGTAAATGGTACTGCAATGAGCTTTGAGTAGGTGCAGAGCACTCATTCTTAGCTACTGTATTTATGTGTCTACCATATGGCCTTAAATATTAAACTGAGTGCCCTCAATATCCATGGGTAGTCATGAAGTAACAAAAATAATCTCTCCTGGACTGAAGATAAAGATAATCTTATACTACTGGTGGTTTTATATGGGTGCCTGCCTTTTATGAATTGAACTTTGTTTTGCAAAATTAACACTGAAGTCCTAACTCTCTAGACATCAGAATGTGTGACCTGCTTTGGACTGAGTGTCAAGGAAGATGTAAATAGTTAAGATGAGGTCATACTGGGGTAGAGTGAACCCCAACTCTAATATGACTTATAGTCTTATAAGAAGGAGGTCATATGAAGCCAAAGAACATCATAAGGAGTGCAACATATGACCTTGAATGAGAGAGTGGGGTTATGTAGCTGCAAGTCAGGAACTGCCTAAGATGGCCATCAAAATCCCAGAAGCTAGTAAAATGTAAGAAGTGTTCCTCTGCAGGTTTTGTTTGGAGTTTGTTTTGCTGATAGCTTGATTTTAGAGTTTTAGCTTCCAGAACTGTAAGAAAATACATCCCTGCTGTTTTAAGTCACCCAGTTTATGATACTTTGTTAGGGCAGTCCCAAGAATCTAATACACTAACAATGTATTTATTAAATCTTACTACACGGAGTACATAATTGAATACTCACAACTACTGCTTTGAATCTACTACTTCATGAATCATTATAATATTTAGAAACAAATTGTAGATTTTAGAAAGAAGACTAAAAGTGAATTTCTCAAAAGAACACCACTAACAAATAAAATCTGATAATTTTTCTTAAAACATTTATTAGGAAAAAATGCTACTGTAAAGTTAGAATAAGTCATTTCTCCATAATTCTTAAATGTGGAAAAAACAAGGAATTATATAGCTTGGATTCTAATGATATATTTTTTTAAAGTAATGCTTGAATAAATAAGAAGGAATCCTAAATAATTAACAGTCTTTGTATTTGAAACTATGTATTTATGATTAAACCATAGCTACTACACAGATGCTTCTGTTCCAAAATTTCTGTTTAATGGATACTTTTTTTTCAAGTACACATAGAAACATATACAATGTTTCCTATAGTTTTCTATAAGAATTGTCTTATATTTAAAACACAAATAACATTATTTCCCCTTAGAATTCATAATGTAGATAAAGCATGCATGATTAGAAAACTAAAACAAGATGCTATTTTTTTTCAGAAAACAATGTTTATTATAGAGTTTAACCTTTAATTTGTAAGAGAAATGAATACAAAATGAGAGATTTATAGCTACCATATGGAGATCAGATAGAGTGCTTGAGTTATATCTGGTTTATATAATTATTTTTTAAATTAGCAATTCCATAAACTTCACACACACACACACACACACACACACAGTTAATATCACTATTTTCCTTCATGGGAAAAATAAAGCAGACATTGGTAGTACGTAATTTATTTAAACTTGTAGCAACTATAAGATTGCTAAGAATCTTGTTCTTATTGAACAAGACACACTCATATTGATTTCTATGCTACTTTTAGTTGCTATCTTGTCTATAGTTCTTAAACTACGTTTTTGTTGTTTAGTAACTAAGTTGTGTCCAACTCTTTTGTGACTCCATGAACTGTAGCCTGTCCAATATTTTCCCAGGCAAAAATGTTGGAGTGGGTTGCTATTTCCTTCTCAACCCAGGGATTGGACCTGCATTTCCTGGAAGACAGATTCTTTACCCCTAAGCCACAGAGAAGCCCTTCTTAAGCTACGGTTTTTCTCTGAATAATTGTATCCATTCACAAAAATGAAATTATACTTCTACTGAAGTATGTCATTAGTTTTTATAATAACTCTAACTTGTAATTTTCCCATTGAATGCTAATCATTTACCTAGTATCCTAATTGAAATTGTACATGTGTGAAAAGAATGTCAACCATTCTCCTTTCTTAAAGCCATAAATGGTAGATCTTTTTAAATTTTATTTATATCAGTAAGGGGCGAGGCTCAATCGATTTTTCACAGGTCACAGAACTATCAATCAAACATATGTCTAGTTGCCTCACTCACTGTAGTTAATTTACCATTTTTTCATCCTCAACATTTCTAAGTTCCAATCCACTCTTCTCCCTCTCTGTCAACATTTCAAACTCACAACACCTCCCATTGGGACTTTTACAGTATCTTTCCAAGTGTTTCATTCTGCCATCTGCTCTTGACATTGCAGATACAGGAGTCTTGTTTTATCCCCTCCACCATATGTCTGGTGGAGGTATAAGGTAAAAGTATTCTAAAACTTTAACTATCTCTGAAGAGTCTCATTGTTCTTAGGATAAAAATGAATTTTCCACAACAGGTCTTATAAATTTCTCATAAAAATGTTCATTTCATATTGTTAGATACTTGTAATCTTTCTATTTTAGCCATTCTGACCCTTTTCAGTCCTCTATCATGGGTGATTGCTTATGATTTTCCTGTATCTTGAAGCATAATTACCTCTTTTTTTAATTTAAATGGCCCAGATACAATTCAGCCTAAAATTCTTTTCCTCAGAAAAGCCTTTCCTAACCTCTCTGATGAGATCAAATCACCAATTTTATCCTCTCACATAAACATTTAAATCTCTTGTGTGGCATTATTATGAATTACAATTTCATGTATTTATTTTGAAATTATAGGCTCCCATAAATCGAGACCATGTTTCTTTCCTTGACATATGCATTGCATTTGCATGATGCCTAGTATTCAACAAATATTTTCAATTGTTCAGGCACTTATTGTTCACTATTTTACTAAACACTTTTGTGGTTATAGATGCATGTGGGCCAAGGATGTAATGTCGAAGGAAAACACACATGATCATTTCTGTAGGTGCAGTTGATCCAACTAAACAAACAAAAATCCTTTCTTTTTCCTCTTACAGCTTTATTTTAGTGGAATGAGATTAAAAAAATGGATCATATAAATATGAAATAATCCTATGCATGGAAGAAGTAAAGCCTGGTAGATCATTGTGTGACTAAGAGTCTAAGTATGGTTTTCAAAAAAGGCCTCTTGGAAAAACGGTTTTAAAAGAATGATTGTAGCTGCTGAGTGAAAGATTGTTACTTAAAATGGTAAACTTAGAGGAATTTGTTTATGATCCATCCCAAAGGAGTGGATGATTGAAGAGGATCTTTAAGAAATAAGTTACATACCAGTGAATAATGTTCTAAAGATGAGCTTTATCCTAATAATTAAGTTATAAGAAAGATAACTTTGTAGTAGGAGTAATAGAGGTTTATTTATACCCAAATATTTTAGACATAAAGTATATAAAAAAAAGGTTGAGAAAATAAATGAGTCAGTGATAAAATTAAATTGTTACAGGATAGATTAGGTAAGCTTTAACAGTATACAGAACATAAGGATAGCCCAACTTTAGCAAACCTTGCACTCTAAATAGAACCTGTATCAGTTCTCTAGAACAGTCAGAACAAAGTACCACAAACTAGTACAGACTTTGCTTCTCAGTTCTGGAGCCTAGAAGATCAAGAATAAAGTGTCATTTTGAGGTTAGTCAGCAAGGTTAGTTCATTGTGAGGGCTCTTAAGGGAGAATCTTTTTGATGCCTGTCTCCTAGGTTCTGGAAGTGTACTGGCTTGTAGAAACCTCACAGGTCTCTGCCTTCACCTGCACGTACTGTTCTTCCTGTGTGTGTGTGTCTGTGTCCTCATTCCCCCTCTTTACTAGGACATCAGTCATGTCGGATTAGGGGCTACCCTACTTCAGTATAATGAAATCTTAACTAAAGAGAGCTGCAACAACCCCAGTCCCAGATAAGATCCCACCCTGTGGTAGGTATTGGGCATGAGCACCTAACATTATAAGTCTTGTGAAAACACAGATCAGCCCATAGAAGGCAGTCACACAGACAAAAAGGCAAGTCATTTTACAATTGGCTATTTCTTTTAATCTGATAAGAAAACAATGTACTACTATATTTCTATCACATCACATCTTTTCTAACTCTATCCACAATTTTAATATTTTAAACATTTTCATATAAAATCCCATGCCATCAATGCATAAGTTCTATGTGGTAAATGGTATTTTCTTACTCACATATAAAACTAGGCTTAGAATGGGGAAATAACTTGGTTAGGCATTTTTAGCTACTGAGTGACAGAGGCCTTCTTTCCACTCTAAATTGCCAGTATCCAAAATCCACATAGACCACTAAGGGAACATTTTATAAAGAGAGAAAGGTAGTTCAGGAAGCATAAAGCAAGCATGTAGTGTTTTTCACTGGGATGATACAAAAAAGTACATCAATTTGTCACATTATAAAATCATCTTTTAAAAATAATATTTTATAATCTCGATAATTTACTTGAACAATATTATATTTATTTAAAATTGCCCACACATGGTTTTTTTCCTTATCTAGTTATCAAACTTTTTATTCTGTACATGTAAGTAGTATTTTCCCTCTACTTCAGTTTTTTCACTTGCAATAGGTATCAATGAACTCCTTTCCACTTTTCTCATTTTAAGACCAATCACCAATTTCTTTCACTGCTGTCTTGAAATTTTATAATTTACTTTCTATTCTAGCAGCTCTAGAATTTAGAGTAACTGAAAGAATCTGTCAAATATTCATTCACATCTAGTGACAGGCAATAAACTGCTTATCACCAATTCTTCCTGGTTTCTTAAAAAACAAGGAGATTGGAAAAAAAAAATAAAGGGCTTATTTTCTGTTACCTTTTTCTGATGAGAGTGAGTCCTCTCAGTGTTAATTATATAGTTGGAACCTAAGTTCAATTGTATGTCACCGAAAAACAGCGTCAGCTTAATTGACTATAGAACATTTCAATAAATCTGGCAAGTAATAGAGACTCAGACGTGACAGACAAGAAGACCTTCTTTTACAGAACTGCTCCCAATGAAGCAAGTAATTCCAAGTATAACAGTTGATGATTTTTACTTCTTTATTTTTTGCAATAGCGCTCAGAAAATTGAACGATTTATGTTATTTACTGGGAGAAGGGTTGTGAATATTTTAGACAGCTAACTAAAGAGACAAGATGGATTTTAGGAAAAATGATTACTCTAGATTGAGTAATATCTGTCGCATATCCTTTGGGGTAATGTTTAATATACTTTTTCAATTTGGATTTAAAACTGTCTCAACATTATTTGTTTAATCGATTTTTTATGTAGATATGTGTATTCCTCATAAAATAGCGTTTGACTATTTTTGAAAAACTTTAAAATTATGATTCTAGGATATTCATAAGTAAAGTGAATTTGTATTTATGGAAATAAAATCCAATGTATTTTAATAAAAATTTGGTAAGGATAATTTGCTAATTTCAATATTTAAAACTATATACTTAAAATCACACAAATAAAATGCATTATACATATATATTAAAACAGGTAAATATAATGTTATATTAATATATCTGGGAAAAAAGAAACAAAATAATAATAAAAGAAAGCATATATATATATGATGAAAAATACATTTTCTTTTTCCTAGAATTGTAATGATTTACACCTCTTCTGGCATGCTTCCTGCTTTATTGTTTGTCCTTGAAAGTTTATTCTTAGTGGACTCTCATTTATCTTCTAATTAATTGTTGTACTAAAAAACCCAGGATAACTTGGGGAGACTATCATTTTGTGCTTTTTTCATCTTCTATTGTCTATTCTAATTGTAAATGAAATGCATTTGCAATGACTGGTGTATACTAAGAATCATATTTGACTAAATCTGTTAGACACATATTTGTCTTCACTTATCCTTTTCATACTCAATGCAATTACACTTTCCATTCAATAAAAGCAGGGCATTCACTAAAATATTGAAAAGTTATTGGGATGTGAGTGATCAAGGAGATAATTTATTCTGTTTTCTGATAGGTGTATTTGATAATATTGTGTCTGATAGCCTTTTGATGAAACAGCAGATTGTACTGAGTTGGTTAGATCTGTGTGAAATGACATATGCTTGAAAGAGAAAATAAGCACCCAGCCACTGAATGTGTTGCACATAACATGAACTCTCTTGTCAGTGGCAGTACCATTTATTGTACAATGCATATTTAAATTTTTTAATTAATTTATTTTAATTGTAGGATAATTACTTTACAATATTGTAGTGATTTTTGCCATTCATTGACATGAATCAGCCATGGGTGTACATGTGGCCCCTATCCTGAACCCCCTCCCACCTCCTTCCCCATCCCATCCCTCAGGGTCCTCCCAGTGCACCAGCCCTGAGCGCCCTGTCTCATGCATTGAACCTGGACTGGTGATCTATTTCACATATGGTAATATACATGTTTCAATGCTATTCTCTCAAAGCATCCCACCTTCAACTTCTCCCACAGAGCCCAAAAGTCTGTTCTTTATCTTTGTGTCTCTTTTGCTGTCTCACATATAGGGTCATCATTACCATCTTTCTAAATTCCATATATTATATGCATTAATATACTGTATTGGTGTTTTTCTTTCTGTCTTACTTCACTCTGTGTAATAGGCTCCAGCTTTATCTACCTCATTAGAACTGATTCCAATGCATTCTTTTTAACAGCTGAGTAAATTTATTTTTTATGTTATTACTTGATAATTTGCTTTGTCATTTTGTAATAAATCATGTTAAAATAATGAAACATAGCTAAATATTTAGCGAACAAATCAAATACTGGTTTTTCAGTTTTAAAGAATGTTAATGATGAATGGGAAGTAGTTAAAATTATAACTGTTTTGCAGCATTAATGGGAGAGGAAGCGCACATTAACATCATTGATTACCCTAAGGTTAGGTGACTCAAAAAATACTACTAGAGCTTATAAACCTAAGGTTCAGTTCAGTTCAGTGGCTCAGTCATGTCCAACTCTTTGCGACAACAAGGACTGCAGCAAGCCAGGCCTCCCTGTCCATCAACAACTCCTGGCATTTACTCAAACTCATGTCCCTTGAGTCAGTGATGCCATCTAACTATCTCATCCTCTGTCATCCCCTTCTCCTCCTGCCTTTAATCTTTCCCAGCATCAGGGTCTTTTCAAATGAGTCAGCTCTTTGCATCAGGTGTTCAAAATATTGGAGTTTCATCTTCAGCATCTGCCCTTTCAATGAATATTCAGGACTGATTTCCTTTAGGATGGACTGGTTGAATCTCCTTGCAGTCCAAGGGACTCTCAACAGTCTTCTCCAACACCATAGTTCAAAAGCATCAATTCTTTGGCACTGACCTTTCTTTATAATCCAACTCTCACATCCATACATGACTACTGGAAAAACCATTGCCTTGACTAGAGAGAACTTTGTTGGCAAAATAATGTCTCTGATTTTTAATATGCTGTCTATGTTGGTCATAACTTTTATTCCAAGGAGTAAGTGTCTTTTAATTTCATGGCTGCAGCCACCATCTGCAGTGATTTTGGAGCCCCCAAAAGTAAAGTCACTGTTTCTACCATTTCCCCATCTATTTACCATGAAGTGATGGGACCAGATGCCATGATCTTAGTTTTCTGAATGTTGAGCTTTAAGCCAACTTTTTCACTCTCCACTTTTCACTTTCATCAAGAGCCTCTTTAGTTCTTCTTTGCTTTCTGATATAAGGGTGATGTCATCTGCATATCTGAGGTTACTGATATTTCTCCAGGCAATCTTGATTCTAGCTTGTGCTTCATCCAGCCCAGTGTTTCTCATGATGTACTCTGCATATAAGTTAAACAAGCAGGGTGACAATAGCCCCTGCTATTTACCTGGGGCTAAACTATGGTGGAGGTAATGAAGATAATGTCTACCTCCTTCAAAAGATCCCATGCATATACTGCCACGCTCACTGCCCCAACCCTACAGCAGGCCACCAGCGACCCATGTCTCTGCTGGAGACTACTGAACACTCCTGGGCAAGTTTGGGTCAGTCTCTTTTGGGGTCACTGCTCCTTTCTCCTGGGTCCTGGTGCACTTAAGGTTCTGTTTTTGCCCTCCAAGAGTCTATTTCCCCAGTTCTGTGTGAGTCCTGGCAGCTCTATGGTGGGGTTAATGGCAACCTCCTCGGAGAGGGCTTATGCCATACCCAGGTCTGCTGCACCCAGAGCCCCCGTCCCTGTGCCAGCCCACTGCTGACCCATACCTCCTCAGGAGACATTCAAACACAGTTCTGTTTCAGTCTCTGTGGGGTCCCTGGGTCCTGGTGTGCACAAGGTTTTTCAAATGTAAGTTGTACAAAATGTACTAATCCAGTGTTAGTACATTTAATAAGACTTTCCAAATGATGGTGCTTTAACATGTTTGACTTTCAGGGAAGAATATCTATATAAACTATCTGGAATTCCCCCCAGAAGTTTTGTCTACTCCCCTTTGTTCATTTATTTATTTAATGATTTATTTGCACCACTGTAGACACTTGGATATATATATCTCCATACATTTATAATCCAGGGCTGTTTTATTTATTTTGTTGCTCAAATTGTTCCAGCTTTTGCTATTGGGAACTCTTTCATTAGATATATCCTTTGGGCTTCCCTGGTGGCTCAGAGGTTAAAGCGTCTGCCTCCATTGTGGGGGACCAGGATTCAATCCCTGGGTCGGGAAGATCCCCTGGAGAAGGAAATGGCAATCCACTCCAGTATTCTTGCCTGGAGAACCCCATGGACGTAGACCCTAGTAGTCCACGGGGTCGCAAAGAGTCGGACACGACTGAGTGACTTCACCTCACCTTGGTATGTCCCATAATTATTGTTTCTTTTATTATTTACTTGTGTTTCTTATCTGTTTGTATTTTCAGATTTCCTCATTTTCCTTCACTAAAAGATGTTCCATGTTCATCTTAGTAGTTTCCTGCTTCTTGCCTGGAAAATCACATGGACATAGGAGTCTGGTGGGCTGCAGTCCATGGGGTCGCTAAGAGTTGGACACGACTCAGTGACTTCCCTTCCACTTTTCACTTTCATGCATTGGAGAAGGAAATGGCAACCCACTCCAGTGTTCTTGCCTGGAGAATCCCAGGGACGGCAGAGCCTGGTGGGCTGCCGTCTATGGGGTTGCGCAGAGTCGGACACGACTGAAGCGACTTAGCAGCTCAATCCTAGAATCATTTTCTCCAAGGTACCCTGTTTCTTTTTATTAGATAATGCTCAAAAAAAAAAAAAAAAAAAACCAAAGATCTGCCCAGAACATGTATATCATTGCTCCTGAAGTGCTTTTCTTATTAGGGTTCTAAATTGACAGGACAGGAAATATATAAAATTCATTAGGGCACTGCTGTGATATGAGTAGAGAGCTGGGAATCTACATTTGGGGAACTTTTTGGATTATTCTTATGAACTTTAAATAAAAATAATGCATTTTTTAGCTTTGAGTTTAATATTGTCTATTTTTTAAATATGTATATTGTATATAGTTGACCTACTATGTTTCAGGTGCACAGCAAGGTCATTCAGTTATACAAATACACATATTTTACTTTTGAAATTATTTTCCATCCAATATCTTCCATATTATAAGATATTGAGCGTAGTTTCCTATTCTATGCAATAAACATTTGTTGCTTGTTGCATATCTATTTTTTAATTAGAAATCTAGAATTATATTCATACTAAGTCAAACAAGTGGAATCAAACTGTCATAATTTCTTTAGTTAGGCAAAAATTGATGTTTTCTAAAATATATATATTACACATATATATGTATACAAAAGCTTTTCTACTACATTTGATAAAGGCTTGAGAAAGAACATGAAAAAAAAGAGAAGAGATGGAGAAATTGCAGAACATAAACTAAATGAAATGGGAGTACTGAATATGAAATAGAAAAAGTGAAACAAACTAGATCAAAGTAAAAAGTAATCATATAGTCCAGTCCTTTTCAAACATGACTGTTCATTAGAAACGTATCTGGAGCTTTGGGGGCAAAAGTAATACCTGAGCATTTTTATTTTTCAAAAAATTTCAAGATTATTCTGATATGCACCTGGATTTTAAAAAGTGATTATAGGTTTTTCTATTAAATGCTAGTTTTGGTGATATAGAGTTCTATTATTTTTCTGTTGACCCATCATGATGCAATGGTATTAAGTGAGTAATAGTTACATAATCACAATAGTAAAAGATGTTTATCAGTTCAAACAATTAATAACTAGACAAAAATTAAAAGATCATTACAGTTGCAAACCATAATGGAAACATGATTAACTTAACAATATAAAATAATTACATACAAGTTGGGAGTGTCAAGCAGAGTGATATGGTAAGTGGAAGTGCATACATGCACGTGTTTTCATCCACCCATCCAGTCTATGTCTTTTAGTTGGTGCATTTAATCCATTTACATTTAAAGTAATTATGTATGATCCAATCACCATTTTGTTAATTGTTTTGGTTTATTTTCTGTAGGAATTTTCCTTGTCTTGTGTTTCCTGGCTAAAGAAGTTCCTTTAGCATTTGTTGTAAAGCTGGTTTGGTGGTGCTGAATTCTTTTAACTTTTGCTAGTCTGAACTTTTGTTTTCTCCATCCATTCTGAAGGAGAGTCGTGCTGGGTAGACTCTCCTGGTCTTGTTGTAGTTTCTTCCTTTTCATCACTTTAAATATATCATGCTATTCCTTTCTGGCTTGTAGGGTTTCTGCTAAGAAATCAGCTAATAGCCTGATGGGAGTTCCCTTGTATGCTATTTGTTATTTTTCCCTTGTTGCTTTTAATATTTTATCTTTGTCTTTAATTTTTGTCAGTTTGATTACCACATGGCTCAGTGTGTTCCTCGGGTTTATCCTTCCTGGGACTCTCTGTGCTTCCTGGACTTGGCTGACTATTTCCTTTCCCATGTTTGGGAAGTTTTCATCTATTATCTCTTTAAATGTTTTCTCAGGTCCTTTCTCTCTCTATTCTCCTTCTGGGACCCCTATTATGAGAGTATTGGTGCATTTAATGTTGTCCTAGAGATCTCTTGGGCTGTCTTCTTTTCTTTTCATTCTATATTCTGTTCTGCAGCAGTGATTTCCACCATTCTGTCCTCTAGGTAATTTATCCATTCTTCTGCCTCAGTTATTCTGCTATTGATTCCTACTAGTGTATCATTCTTCTCTGTTTGTTCTTTAGCTCTTGTAAGTCTTTGGTAAACTTTTCTTGCATCTTCTCTCAATCTTTGCCTCCATTCTTTTCCTGAGATCCTGGATCATCTTCACTATCATTATTCTGAATTCTTTTTCTGGAAGGTTGCCTGTCTCCCATTCATTTAGTCGTTTTTATGGGATTTTATCTTGTCCCTTCATCTGGGACATTACTTTCTGATTTTTCATAAGGATTAAGTTTCTATAAAATAACTTTTGTTTTAGCTGCTGTGAGACTGTGCTTCTTGCCTCTTCTGTCTGCCCTCTGATGGATGAGGCTAAGAGGCTTGTGTGACCTTGATGGGAGGAATGGGAAAAACTGGGTCTTGCTCTGGTGGGTAGGACCTTGTTCAGTAAAGCTTTAATCCAGTTACATGCTGATGGGTGGAATTGCACTCCCTCTTTGGTAGTTGGCCTGAGGCAATCCAGCCATGGGGTCATTAATGGCAGGGTTAACTCCAAGAGAGTTTATGCCAAGGGGGACCTTCCAGTACTTCAGTGGTAAGTCCATGCCAGCCCATGCCTCCACAGGAGACCCTGAAACACTAGCAGGTAGTTTTGGTTCAGTCTCCTGTGGGGGTCATTGTTCCTTTCCTCTCTGTCTTGGGGCATGCAAAATTTCCCTTGTGCCTTCTAAGACTGGAGTCTCTTTTTCCCCCAGTCCTCTGAAAGGCCTGTAATCAAATCCCACTGGCCCTCAAGGTCAGATGGCCTGGGTATTCCGAGTCCCTTTGTTGGATCCCCAGGCTGGGAAGCCTGACCTGCAGTTCAGGACCTTCACAATGGTACAAGAACTTCTTGGTATTATTGTTCTGCAGTCTGTGAGTCACCCACAGCCACTACCCCAGCTGGTATGGATTTGATTTTATCATGATGTGCCCCTCATACCATCTCACTGTGGTTTCTTGTCTTTGGATGTGGAGTATCTGTTTTTGGTGAGTTTCAGCATTCTCCTGTCAATGGTTGTTTAACAACTAGTTGCAATTTTGGTGCTCTCACAGGAGGAGAGGAGCACATGGGAAAACCTGGGTCTTGCTTTGGTGGCAGGACCGTGCTCAGTAAAGCTTTAATCAATTATCTGCTGATGGGTGGGGTTGCTCTCCCCTTTCTACTCTGCCCTCTTGACTAATGTTGTCTATTTTTGTAAGGGAAACATATTCACCATTTACTGTATAATAAATATTGAAATAACATCTAATGCTTATGAGTTGCCTCCTATGACTTCAGCATTATTATTCTAATTTCTTTTATATTTTTCTTCATTAGCCCTTATAATTTCATTTAATGTTTACTATGATTTTATGCTTAAACTTTACATTTATTTACCTATATATGTATAGTTATTATATATATATATATCCATATTTTAGACTCTTTGCCATGATGGCAAGAGAATTCAATAGAGTTTCATTTTCCCCAAATGTGTACCAGTGTTGTGATAGAATTGAAAAATCAGGTATGTGAAATTGTTTCAAAACTACTAAAGCTATCTAAATTGTTGATATTCTGATATTATTATTAATAAAAATTAGGTGTATCCTTTCAAAAATTACTCTTACACATGAAGCATATGAGCATTAATTTTAATTAATTTGTAGATATATATTTTAAATTTTGGGATAATGTTGTTTGACATTGTCTCTTCTTTGGGAAACAATTACTTTATTCTCTAAAATAGGCTTCATGGCTGTTACTATCTATATTTTGCAGAATGTAATATCTTGGAGATATATATTTTTTCCTACTGCAAAGAATAAGCTTGAAACAAATTTCTCTCATTCTCTTTCATTCTAACAACATCATGTAGCCTAAGTGATATGTCCAATTTTTATAATAAATACCTAGATTAAAAGTTTGTCCAAGCAAAAATATGTTCATCTGCATTTTCCCCCCACTGTTAGGATCCTGTCTAAAAAACCCTATAGTCTTAGGCGGTTACGAGATTCATCTCTCCCTGGTCTCTGCCCTTTACATGCCAACTTCAGAGCACTCTCTGCAAAGAAGGTTGGACCATATATAAAAATATATATGTCAGATTTTTGCACTCTTCTGCTTAGCAGAGTCCAAACTTCACCAGAATGAAATTTTATGCTCTGTTATAGACAATGACACAGTATAGTTTGGACTTTGCTACACAATATAGTTTGATCTTTGGTTACTTTTTCACAAACACACTGTTCTTTAGTTCTTTTTTGTATAATTATTTCTGTCTAAATATTTCCTCCTGATGACTGAGTCCTTCTCATCATTTAGGTCTCAGTGATAATATGATCTATTAAAAAAGATTTTCCCTCATTAACCAAAATAAGATGATTTTTCCCAGTTGATCTTAGTTCTTTTTCATTATAGCACTGCTGCTGCTGCTGCTGCTGCTAAGTTGCCTTAGTCATGTCCGACTCTGTGGGACCCCATAGATGGCAGCCCGCTAGGTTCCTCTGTCCCTGGCACTCTCCAGGCAAGAATACTGGAGTGGGTTGCCATTTCCTTCTCCAATGCATGAAAGTGAAAAGTGGAAGTGAAGTTGCTCAGTCATGCCCGACTCTTGGCAACCCCATGGACAGCAGCCTACCAGGCTCCTCCTTCCATTATAGCACTAGTTACTATTTATTATGTATTTGTATTTTGTTTATTTTATTCTATAAAGGCATGAATCATATGTAGTCTGTTCCTTGGTAAAAACAGGCAGTGAAGAGGTTGACAAATAATAGCTTCCCAAGAAATATTTGTTCCATGAGTAAATACATTAATGAATAAAAATCAATACGTTAAATAGAAAAATATAGTACATTTCATGAGGATTTTTTTATGTATTTGTTGATTCATGAGGTATTACATAATTCATCTTTCTATTTTCTTTCCAAACAGCTTGAAATACCCACTTATTTGTTTCAAAGATGAAAAGTAAAATTAGATCGCTTGGATTTTTAGGTTGACCTAGTGTGTTAGTCACTCAGATATGTCTGACTCTCTACGACCCCATGGACTGTAGCCCGCCAGGATTCTCTGTCCATGGTATTCTCCAGGCCAGAATACTGGAATGGGTTGCCATTCCCTTCTCCAGGGGATCTTCCAAATTCAGGGATCAAATCTGGGTCTCCTGCACTGCAGGTGGATACTTTATCATCTGAGCCACAATGGAAGCCCTTAGGGTGACTAAAGATTTATACTAAAAGGAAGACAAGTTTCCTACAGTTTTTGATTAGTAACAGTACATAGTTGACTCGATCATTCTCCTCTACCCTTTCCTCTCAAAGATTCTATTTAAATCCAACTGTTATAAAATGAAATAAGTGAATTGCAATACTATTTTAATGGGGAAGCCATAGTGTGTCTGTTAATTGAAATTTCAAGGTGTGTAAACTTTTTCACTGGCTTCTTAGGGCATTAGCTATGTAAAATATTATTTTCCATTTGATCCATAGAATTTATCAGATTGAAAAATATGCATTACCAGAATAACACCAAAATGGAACTTTTCCTTACTCTTTGTGGTGTCACAGTATGATGAAATGAAAACCACACTGATCTCTTTAGATCTATTACATATTTATTTTGCATATTTTAAAAAATAGCAGATGTGACTGCAAGAATCCCTTTATATTTTATGTACTTTTTTTTCACCTCTATAGTCAAACCTTTAGGAAAAGCAAGGCAGCGAAAAGAAATGTAAGATGTTTCATCAGGGTAGCTCTTTAAAGAAAATGTCCTTACATTATAGCCAAATTAAGTTAATCATCACTGCTGGTTGCCTGCTTTTAAAATCATTGCCAGAGTTAACTGAAAAATCTTGTAACCCTGTGTCTGCTAAGTGTTGACTAGCTCCTTTTTGTTTGTTTGTTTTTTAATCCAGAATTCTTGTTTAGATACTTCATTTTTAACTTCAAATTCCATGTTTTCTAAACAGCACTCTAAGTACAAGCTGCATATGTCTGTGCTCAGTCACCCACTCGTGTCCAACTCTGCAACCCCACAGGCTCCTCTGTCCACGGGATCTCCCAGGCAAGAATACTAGAGTTAGTTGCCATTTCCTCCTCTGAGGATCTTCCCAAACCAGGGCTCGAACCTGCATTCTCCTGCATTGCAGGCAGGTTCTTTACCACTGAGCCACTGGAAGGACTATGTCATTTTTGGAGGATCTGATTTAGCTTCTATATGCTATTAAAATAGAAGAGATTTAATTTTTTTCTTTAAGAGAGACACTTATGCATATGAAGGTGACTGACACTCGGGAATATATTCACAGGAATGTATTATTTTAGTTAAGTAGTTGACTGCTCCTGGGCTTCCCTGACAGCTCAGTTGGTAAGAATCCGCCTGCAGTGCAGGAGATCCCAATTCAATTCCTGGATCGGGAAGATCCCCTGGAGAAGGAATAGGCTTCAGTATTCTTGGGCTTCCCTGGTGGCTCAGCTGGTAAAGAATCCGCCTGCAATGAGGGAGACCTTGGTTTGATCCCTGGGTTGGGAAGATCCCCTGGAGAAGGGAGCAGCTACCCACTCCAGTATTCTGGCCTGGAGAATTCGATGGACTGTATAGTCCATGGGATGGCAGAGTTGGACACAACTAAACAACTTTCACTTTCACTTTTCAGTTGACTGCTCCAGAGTGAACATAGCATTTCAACTCCAGCTTTCACTTAATCTGACCACATGGAGCATAATCATTTTTTTCATCTTCTGTTTCTTCATAAGATATGTATATATTGAATTATGTCTCCCTTGCATCTAGGATGATGATGCTAAATTTCTTTGGGAGCATTGAGGAGAGTCACACATACTCTCTTTTCAAGGGTCTAATTCTATTGTATAAATCTTGGTGAGAAATTTGTAACTCTGTTACACAGTGTGTATCAGGGTGGAATCAGCAAAATGTGTATCATCAGAGGATGATAATAAATCAGAATCTTAGGATCTGGCCCTGATGTTCTAAATCAGAATCTGGATTTTAATGAGATCAACAGGAAATCTATATATAACTTTAAGAAGCACTGATGTTTTCTTTAAAACATTTTTATTAAAATTTTATCCCATAAATTAGATTTTGTAGGATAGCAATTACAAAAAAGACAGGAAAAATGCCTTTTCTCAATTCCACAACATTTGAGGACATCTCTGAAAAATTTGATGCTGGAGCAAAATCTTCTGAAGCTGTCTTTAATTACAGGTACATCTCATTCTATTTCACTTCACTTTATTGCACTTTGCAGGTACTACATTTTTTACAAATTGAGATTTGTAGTAACTCCACATCAAGCTACTCTATTGCTGCCATTTATCTAACAGCATTTGTTCACTTTGCTTTTCTGTGTCATGTTTTGGTAATTCTCATGATACTTCAAACTTTTTCATTATTATTATGTTTTTTATGGTGATCTGTGACCAGTGATCTTTGCTGTTACTAATAAAAAATAAATTATTCACTAAAGGTTCTGATGAATGTTAGTAGTTTTAGCAATGAAGTATTTTTATTTAAGGTTTATACATTATATTTAAAGAATAATCCTCTTGCACACTTAAAGAATTAGAGTATAGCATAAGAATAACTTTTATATGTACTGGGGAACCAAAAAAAATGTGATTCACTTTAATGCACTCTTTAATACAATATTCACTTTCTTTTGGTGCTCTGGGTTTGAATCAACAATATCTCTGAAGTCTGTCTTTGCATGTCTGACAATTGACAATAGCCATCAGTTGAGACACAGTTTTATTTTAAATGTATCATACCATAATCAACCCCATTATATTTAATAGTTTGTTCTTTAGCTATTTTTCTCATCTCAGATTTACCATCAGATTTCCTCTCTTCTCAGAGTCTTCTCATTAAGAAGAGGCCAGATGTTGTTTTTTTGCTTTTTCATTTTCTCTAAGGAAATATTTTTAGCTAGATTATTGAGTTCCTTATTTTTGTTTCTTATTTTCACATTACTACAAGTAACATCTTTGCCAAACTCTCTTCTGATACAAAACAAGAAAGATTCCAAGAGACATGCTGGTCTGTGAATATATGAAGATTACTTACACACAAGATGGAAAGTTAGTGCTCCTCAATTCAATAACAATTTAATAAGAGAAAGCACTGGCTTAAGTTGTAATAAAAACAATTTGTGTGTACAATTTCCTAGGCATGGGAAAAGTTAAACAATAAGAAGAATGTTTGGGGGAGATGTTGCCACGGCTCTGATGGTTAATTTTATGTGTCAACTGGACTGAGCTACAGGATGTCCAGTTTGCTGGTTAAGCATTATTTCTGGGTGTATCTTTGAGATATAAGTGAAAGAGATTAATATTTGAATCAATGAACTGGACAGAGTGAAACAGATGTTTCTCCACAGACTGGAGAAGCATCATCCAGTCAATTAAATATTCAAATAGAACAACAAGGCAGAAGAAGGGAAAACGGGTCCTCTCTGGCTGACTGTAGAGCTAGGATCAGTCTTCTGTTCCAGGGCTGGGACTTAGAACATCAGCTACGCTGCTTCTCAGACTTTGCACTTGGACTTCACAACACTCCTGGCTTTCTGGAGTCAGATAGAGTGCTCATATTGATTCAGCTGAGTAGCATTAGTGCTATGAAGCTTAAATGTTTTGTTTTGTTTGGGTAATATAAAGTAGAATTTGAGGATTGGATGATATCAAAAATTCATTTTTCATTCTACAATAGTTTGAGCTACTGCTGAACTTAAATTACAGAAGTATTTTTATACTGCTTTATAGCTTCCCTTGCAACATTTAAAAGCTATCTAACTTAATTCCGAGTATAATTGAAATTATACTCATGGCTTGCTTTCATGAGAAACTAAGTAGCTGTTCAATTTGTAATGTGCTTTTGGAACTACCAGTTAGACAAAAAGATTTCTTTTTTAAGAGAGAAGTTTGTTCAGACTGCAATGCTCTTTTTTTTTTTTTTCTTCTAATTCTGTGTAAAAGAATTTAGATTGTGATAGCTCTGTAAATAACTAATATTTATTTGTATCTATCCTCTGCTGGTCTGTTTAAATAAAATTGTATTAAATAATATGGAGTAACTTGGGTATTTCTTAATCTTCCTTTAGCAATAATATATTTCTACACATTGTAGAATCTTTTAAATATGAATAAACATAAAACTCATCAACATTTATTGGGGGGAGTACCTTTGATATATAATTTTATTTAAATTAAGATCTAAGCAAATGTTGAGGAAACATGAATCACTTCATTACTAATATATGAAAATTATATGTATCTATGAAAATACTGGTTTTTAAACATTAAATATATGCATTTGTGTAAAGAATCGATCTGCAGTGCAGGAGACACAGGCGATGCATATTTGATCCCTGGGTCAGGAAGGTCCCCTGGGATAGGAAATGGCAACACATTCCAGTATTCTTGCCTGAAAAATCCCACAGACAGAGCAGCTTGGAGGGTTACAGTCAGTGGGGTTGCAAAGAGTCAGACCTGACTAAGTGACTGAACACAGACACATGTGTGTGTTTATGTGTTTTCTAGAAAGAGGGGAAGATCCACTTCAGGTGAAACCAAATGTGGGACTGACTGAAAATATAAGAAACTGACTAGTTTTGATGGAAATTTCAGAGGACAACAACTCTCACCCTACTCCTCCCCCAGTTTGCTGTTACACTCACCAACCCATGGGCGTCCACTGAATTCTCTCCTGAGAGTCACATTTCTCACCCTCCTTATAGTATTCTATGTGCCATAATAACTTTATATGTCCTTTGTAAAACTATGAAAAGCCATAATTCCCATTAGTGCCTCTGATTTCGTGAAGCTGAAAGTACAACTCTGTTAATGAACTTTAAAGCAAATTCTCTCATGTTCATGTTTGTGGTAGCAGTGAGAGATATTCCATCTGGCTCCATGAACAAGAAGGAATTTTAAATAATCTATTTCCTTTATAATTACTCATTATCAATACATAGATTATCTAAAAATGTTTCATGTGTGCTCGTAACTGCTCACCTACCAATGAAATGGGTAATTTCCTTCCTGTCCTTTCTAGGGCTTTTTGGTACCGTCTCTGCCATTCCTCTTGCCTAACACTGGGAAACTTTGAAATATCTACTTTTATCATCTCTCCATTGGATCTTCCAATATGCAAATAAAGTCTCTAACTTTTCACATCTATTTGTATTGTTTCCCATGTGTAGAAAAATCTAAAGTGCTGTTTGGTGCTCCTAGTCTGTTGTAACAGTTTTGGTTGTTAATTTTAATACCTCTGTCCTATGGAGAAGTATTAGAGAAATAAATTAGCTGCCTTTTTATCCTCCTGTATTTAAAATAATCCTTTTACTCTGTGACTGATCAATTACTTCTAGCTCTATACTGTTCATGTCTCCTCTCTCTTCCTGTAGCGTGTCGTCTGTCCTGTTACAGGTCTTCAGAAACGGTAAAAACTTACACTCTGGTTGATTGGTCCCAGAAGTGCTCCAAACATGAGTGGGATTATAGAAAGCTTATGTCAGCCCTCTGGAAGCCTACTGTAATACTATGTAATGTGGATACCTAACACCTTGTCTTTTCAAAGAAAGTTTTCTAACATAAAAGTTTGTATTGAGAAATGATTACTAAAACATTTCCACATGGATGGTTTTCAAACTTAGGTGAATACCAGAAAGCCCTGGGAAGATTTTCCTGTATACTTATTAAAATTTGCCCCCAAATAATTTTATTATTACTACTACTGGGAACAGAGTTAGTTGCTCAGTCATGTCTGATTCTTTGCCACCCCATGGACAGCAGCCCCCAGGCTCCTCTGTCCATGGGATTCTCCAGGCAAGAATACTGGACTGGGTAGCCAGCCCCTTCTCCAGGGGATCTTCCTGACCCAGGGATCGAACCCAGGTCTCTCACAATGTAGGCAGATTCTTTACCATCTGAGCCACCAGGGAAGTAGTAACAAGCTATCACATGGGGCACAGCGTCAGAAAATGCAGGTTGGCCTGTCATAGTTGAAAATAGTTACTGGAATGCTGTTAGAACAAAGCTGTTAGAAGTCATTATCCTTTGCTTCTCTGATGCCACACAGTCTCTACTTGTATCATATTTATCCTTTTTCTGGCTCTTATCTCTATTTATCTCCACATTTTGCCATCATGCATACCTCAAAAGAAAGATCTCATTCCTTAAATTTTCAAGTTCTAGTTCTTCAGTCATCTCTACCAATTTAGTCTACTGCTTTTAATCCTATCCTCTCATTGGATTTTTTCTTTTTTAAGGAAAAAAATTGTATTGAGCCAGATTATGTCAGCTGTTAACCAACACAACTGTCAGAGTTACTTAGAAAGAGCATCAAAGGCTATGTTGTTAGGAAGAACATCATAGGCTATGTGTTATTTTCAGGACCATGATAAATATGTGTTACTATAGGAATTTTTCTTAATTTTTTTCAGTGTTGTACATTTACAGGTCAGATAATATGATTTTACTCTCAAATTTCCTAAATAATGTAGTATATTTGAATGCAATCTTTCAATGACATGCAATGCCTTTAAATAATTTTTCCTAATGATATATAATAGATTGAAAATATCCATTGTCAAGCAGTGACACCATTCAAACCTCCAGTGGAAGAGTCCCATGCATGGAAGATAGATAGTGTTGACTTAAAAATAGTCATAACCTAGAAGTTGAGAATTATGTTTCATTTGGTGGGAATTTTTAGGACTTTGAGAGAGTATCTCAAGTAACCCTGAGAGAACTATTCCCAGGAGGCAAAGGGAGGAGCCAGATTATATAGAAGTTTTACAACAAAAGATAGGTAGTCTGAACATCCAAAGATTATTGTTAATTAAAAAAAATATATATCCAAAGTTAAGGAATTTAGCACTTTTCAAAGTATGGGATGATGCGAGAGTCTGGGCTCACTGAAATTATTCTTTTCATATGCACCTTAGCTATTCTGGGGCTAGCATCCTGTGTTTTCACATCCAGAGCTCCCTTGGGGCTCACCACATGGAATAACTACTGTTTGATGACTGTTAGATCACAGGTATTCTTCTCCTTCCTGAGTGCCCTAAGGACTCAGGAACTCACATTTGAGGGCTAAAATCACTGATAACTATGACATCCTTGTATACTGATATGACAGGAAATATGCCATTTCTCAATAGCCAAAAACAAGACAATGCCTGCCATCAGAAGCCACAGTCCCAGGAAGTTGCCCCACTGGGTGGTTTGTAGGTAAGGGGGATCAACAAGAAAGACACAGCCTCCACAGCCACTGGATGGTACAATATTTTACTCACATAGAGAAGATAGGGGAAAATCAGCCCTGAACCATGGGATCTTCTGGAAGCTGAAGCAGGGAGTGACCAGCACCTTTTATGCTGCAAGAGAAGGACCCGGTTCCCTCCCTACTCAAACAGATGAAGTTGTAGGTTTGTACCATATAATGTACAGAAATTGAGCAAAATGAGGAAGAACACTTCAGGTCTAGATTGGGAAAGGTGTTCTCAAAGAAGCTGACCTGCCCAGCACAGGCTGTGAAGACTCTTTATTCCCAAGTAGGGAAATGTTCTTGATCCAAAGCTCACTCTTACGAAGTTGTGCAAGGCTGACTGTCTCTCCCAATGTACATCTAATATTTTGTTAAAACTGATGGTTTTCCATGAGTGTTGTTATGTGTTTAAAAGTGTTTCAAGTATGCTATAAATCTATTTTCCTAATTTCTCATTTTATTCTGAATATAAAATAAATATTAAAATACCCACATGGGTAGTTTAGCCTCAGTATTAGCATCTTTGTGCACTGAAAAGTCTAGTTAATATAGTCTTGGGAAAACAAAGGTAAAGTAAATTAATAATCTTTGCTTTAGCATGTCCAAACACATTATGTTTGCTATGCTCATAGATTTATATCAACTCTTCTCTATGTGTGGCTCTATCTTTTCATGATGTAAGATCAGAGCGACAGCTCTCTAGGACGCAGTGCAATTCAGTTTACTTGTGTTAAAACATGTATAATCGATTCTTGATTTACCATACCAGAGCAGACCCAGATCAAGAGAGAAAAGTTAACAAGTAACCAAAAACTTGTTAAAATAAAATTGATCAATATGTAATATGGAAAAATGTAATCTTTATCTTAATATTTAATCTTACCTGCATATAATACAAAAAGGCATATTGGTAATTTTATGGATACCATGCAAAAGTTTAAGACAATAGAATATAGGAGGGTAATTTATTTGAAATATAACTAGAAAGTCTCCTGATAAATTAGTTTGCAGTTAGTATTTCATAACTATAAAAAGGAAAGAATGAGTTATTTTCTCCCCTACCTAGAAAATATCCTGGCCATTGTATCTAAGGTCCAGACTTCCTTTATAGCCATAAAAAAATACATATCCTCTGTTTGACCAGAGGACTGGCTTGCTGAGTTATGAAGTGCTTCCCAAAAGTTCTTGTGCAAGTGAATGGTTTTGAAAAAACTGAACCAGAGTGGGTTCATAAGGACACAAAAGGAAGAACTCAGGAAACTAAAAGCAAAAACATGAACTCACTAGAATCTCAGACACCGTGGAGTCACAGAGGGAATGTGACTGGGGGAACGAATGGTCATTGCAGGCCACACAACCTAAACCTTGTATAGGCTGCTCTGTATTGAAGCTCCATCAAACCTCTGCCACAATTCCTGGAAGCAGAGCAGAACAGGAAATGCCAAAATTACCCTGAAAAGCACAGACAGATGTGACTGTAGCCTCTGACAGTGGTCATCAGTGGTTAAGTGTGGAGGTGAGATGTGTCTGCAATGGCAGAAATAGTTTATAAAAATATCTCTGCAAAACTCAACATACATTGAGGATCATGATAGAGGAACAGGAGCTTACTTACAAGTTCTCAATAGCAAGCTCAACATCCAGGATACCGATGCCACACACATACAGTGATTGCTCAGATCTTGGAACAGATATTCGTTGTTGTTTGGCTTGACTTGAGTTTTCCTCAGATGTCCCCATCGAGCTCTGTAGCATGGTTGCCAAGTTGTGAGGTTAATTTTGTGACTGTGATGTTCCTCCCGCTCCTCCGGTTCTGACACTCTGTTCACCAACATTAGCGGGTCTGGTGTGGTGCCTCCTGGGCGTGCAGACCTACGCCCCTCAAGTCTACTCTCAGGTGGAGATCTAATCATGCCTGCCTCTTCCTGGACACAATTTGCTTTGGGTAAGGACCATTTTTTATTTTTTTTTATTTTTGGCCAATGTATGACAGAAGTTTAAATAGTCCAAAAAATATGGCTTTCCTGGTGGCTCAGAGGGTAAAAAATCTGCCTCTAGTGAGGAAAACCGAGGTTCAAACAGTGAGTTGAAAAGATCCCCTGGAGAAGGGAATGGCAATCCACTACAGTATTCTTGCCTGGAGATTTCCATGGACAGAGGAGCCTGTTGGGCTACAGTCCATGAAGACACAAAGAGTCAGATGTGACTGAGTGGCTAAGCACATCTGGCATATCAACAGCATAGCATTTTTATCCTCCAATTGTGACCATTTAGATAGGAAAAGTAGTAAACATTTTTCAAAAGAATGCAGAAAAAGCTAAGTGAACATTTTCTATAATGCTGTGATTCTTCATGAAACCTTTAAAGTTTTTAAAGTAAAACCTTTTTCTCAATTCCTGTCATCAAATGATCAATTAGAATAATTCAGATGTTAAACAAAACACGGAGTTTGCTAAAATACAGAGAGTAGTATTGTTTCACCTGATAAAACTTTCCATGAATTAAAAGCTCCTAGCAACAATGTATTTGGGGCATTGTTGTTGTTCCAGTCAGAATTTGCTCAAACTCATGTCCATTGAGTTGGTGATGCCATCCAACCATCTCATCCTCTGTTCCCTTCTCGTACCTACCTTCAAGATTTCCCAGCATCAGAGTCTTTTCCAGTGAGTCAGTTATTCACATCAGGTGGACAAAATACTGGAGCTTCATCCTCAGCATCAGTCCTTCCAATGAATATTCAGGATTGATTTCCTTTTGGATTGACTGGTTTGATCTTCTTGCAGTCCGAAAGACTCTCAAGAGTCTTCTCCAACACAGTAGCTCAAAAGCAATCAGTTTTTGGGAACTCAGCCTCCTTTATGATCCAACTCTTACATCAATACATGACTATTGAAAAAGCCATAGCTTTGACTATATGGACCTTTTTTCACAAAGTGATGCCTCTGCTGTTTAATATATTGTCTAGGTTGGTCAAGAATTGATGCTTTTGAACTGTGGTGTTGGAGAAGACTCTTGAGAGTCCCTTGGACTGCAAGGAGATCCAACCAGTCCATTCTGAAGGAGATTAACCCTGGGATTTCTTAGGAAGGAATGATGCTAAAGCTGAAACTCCAGTACTTTGGCCACCTCATGCGAAGAGTTGACTCATTGGAAAAGTTTCTGATGCTGGGAGGGATTGGGGGCAGGAGGAGAAGCGGACGGCAGAGGATGAGATGGCTGGATGGCATCACTGACTCGATGGACGTGAGTCTGAGTGAACTCTGGGAGTTGGTGATGGACAGGGAAGAGTCAGACACGACTGAGCAACTGAACTGAAACTGAACTGAACTGAGGTTGGTCATAGCTTTACTTCCAAGGAGTAAGCATCTTTTAATTTCATGGCTGCAATCACCATCTGCAGTGATTTTGGAGCCCCCAAAAATGAAGTCTGACACTGTTTCCACTGTTTCCCCATCTATTTGCCATGAAGTGATATGACCAGATGCCAAGATGTTATTTTTTTGAATGCTGAGTTGTTTTTTTTTTAATTTATTTTTTATTTTACTTTAAGCCAGCTTTTTAAAACTCTCCTCTTTCACCTTCTTCAAGAGACTTTTTAGTTACTTTTCACTTTCTGCCATAAGGATGATGTCATCTGCATATGAGGTTATTGATATTTTTACTGGCATTCTTGATTCCATCTTGTGTTTCATCCATTCTGGCATTTTGCATGATGTATTCTGCATTTAAATTAAATAAGCAGGGTGACAATATACAACTTTGATATTTCCCAATTTTGAACCAGTCCTTTTTTCCATGTCCAGTTATAACTGTTGCTTCTTGACCTGTATCTATTTTGAAGGACATAGCAAGATAGCCACAGCATTACCAGGGATGATAACCAGATACCATTGTGTCCAGAAGCAGAAATGCAAACTTTCTGGTATTTGTTTTTGAGAGCAAGCAGGATGGCTTTCACAAAATTCCTTCAGCTAGCCTCACGTTTTATTGAGATACAAATGTGCATCATTTGCTTTCATTCCAGAAGTCTCAATATCACATCTCTGGCACCTAAATACTTTGTTCTGCTTTATATTTCCTTGCCTCAAGGATCTTTGTAGTGAAGAAATGGAAGATTACTTTTAAAATTGGATTTTTACATTATTGTTAAAAGCATTCACACATTGGTATGAATTTGTTAACTGGTGAAGAGAAAGTGAGGAATGATTGAAGGAGAAGGAGAGATTCTAGAAAACTAGGAAAGCAACAAAGTTCATCTAGACTAATAATGAACACCATCCTCTTCTGTTGCACCATTAAGAAAAAAACAAAAATGCCAGGGAGCATAACTGTATGATGAAAATAAGGAAGCTGGCCCACAGGCACAAAATTCTCAGCTTTAGTAAAGCTAATCATGCACATTGATGGTATTAATAACAGAGAACCACCAAATTTCACAGAATAATCTTGGCGTGGGCAATGAGAATTTCAATCTTCACCTTTGAACTGGGTCACAGATCAGATCCATTATTCTAAGGTGTATGACATCATCAAAATTTCTTAATATTCTACAATAGATCACTTGTAAGGGAAATTATATTTTGGTACTATGTAGGCAAAAATCCAATTTTTAATGCATTTCTAGTCTTCTCTAAATATCATTTTATTCATAAGCAAATTGACACTCTTTTGCTTATTAAAGATGGTTAGTCAGTAATGTTATTCATTCATATTCTCTTGAAGTAGCTGAAAGTATAATTTCTCTATATGGTATCACCAACTAGTTACATTTGAACAGACAGTTTAGAGCTTTTGAAGAGCAATTAAAATTATGTGGCAGGTAATTATGCATCACTGCTCCAGTTGTTTGTATAAATTCATCATCAGCACAGTCCTTCACAAACAGAAAAACAACAATCAGAAGCTTCTGCATATGCCCAATTACACTGATAAAATATGTGTAGAAAGTCAGTGCAATTTCATTTAATTTTATCCAAACAACAATTTGTAGCTAACTTTGGAATCTGAGAAATAGTTTATTACTATATAAATCTGTCTTGAGGTTATAACCATTAGATTCAATGTTTTTCCTCAGAATTTCTGTTCTGTTGATACTTTGTAAATGGAGGTAAATTAAACTAACCAATATTTCTGCAAATTTTGAGAAAGAATAACACACTAAGGATATAATGCACATGTATTAGGTATAGTTTCATAACTTTAATGTATGCACTTAGCACTTTTGTTCCATTTTACATATAAAATATACTCAAAATCAGATAGGATAATATTCTCTCTAGCCCTCAGTATAGCCGACTGCAGGATGTGTATGTATTTTTTTTTCCCCTACTGAACTATTTGAGTCCCTAGCAGCTTTCTATAAATTCAACTGCACTCTCTTTAGTTGGCTCCTCTGGGAAAGGGTGTACCCCCCGCCCCCCTCCCAGCTAATCTCATTGTAAATGATTTGGTTTTATGATTTGAGAAATATGTATACACTTAAAAGTTTTACTGTTCTTAATATTAGAAAAGATATAACTTCTTCAGCATTACTAGCCAAAAAAGGAGAAAAATACCAAGTAGTTTAGTAGTCTCATATTATTTATACTTATTTGGTGATTCTGTAATTTTCTGTTCTTTTCCCTTTCATTCTTACAATCATTTTTTTTTTTAATTACCTCCCATTGTCATGTCTTATGCTGCCAGGTGTAATTGTATCTTTGCACTGTTTTCTCTTGGAAGATAATTTCTTCCTTGTATGTTATAGTGTACATTTCATTATTCTCTCTCTCTAGTTTTTAAAGAGCTATAATATTTCTTTTTCTTACCACATCCACAGAAACTATTACATTATCAATGCAGAATGACAGGGAAGACATTTGATTTCCTGATCCTCACCCTATTGAGAAATAAAGGGAAATCATTGACTTGCTTTCTTAGAGGAAGTTTCAAATGAGAGCTCACCAGATTTTGGAGAGATAGTGAAGGAGGAAACAGACTGCACCTTCAAAGCAGGAATCCATCTTGGGCTGGACTATGAACTTTGAGCTATATGCCCAGTATCTAGGGAAACAACATACCAACTGGAAAACCAGACCCCCTGGAAGGAAGATTCCCAGGGCTTGTACCTAGACTCTCCTTCACCTAAAAGAATACCTTAATTATCTGTGTAACTGAATAGAATCATAAATTCTATGATGCTTATTGGGGTATGACCACAGGCCTATTGATAATTGTCCACTGTTAATTACTTAGGCTTAAGGCATATGAATCACAGGTTAACTTTGATTGTATCTTTCTTTTCCTTTGTTCAGACTAGTTTCAGGGAATTTGGGGAGGTGGGTTTGGGCACATTCACTTAGGGTATATAAGGTTTTCACAAAAACTGGTCAGGGTCCTTGGCTAAGAGGAGCCTCTGTATTGGGCCCGCCAGTGTAATAACCTGCAGTCCACTATCTGCATTGTTCTTCTGAGTGAGTTTGTCTCCCGGGACATGTAGCTACAACAGGAGACTTGCTTTTTGTCTTTTCTTTCCCTCAGTATTTGTGAAAACAATGTTCCCAGCCTCCTATACATGCAGTGATAAGTCTGCTCCTGCTGCATTTATAGGAAAAGCACCCGACATAGATAATTTCAGTGACAGCTCATTGAGGTGAAATTTGCATAGACAGAAGGGTAAGAAAATAAAACTAAGGGTTTATTCTTATGTATTTCACACTTCTCTCATGTGCCTCTGTCACTGGGGCATACTTTTTCTAAACTTAAGATGTGAAATAAGAGTGGGAATTTATACATTGTATACAAGGGTTATTTGTGGCAAGGGAAAAGAAATCTTACTTAGGAAAGGTATTTCTGCCATAACAGTTAATAGTGACCATTGCTTAACAAGTGTGTGTAACTTGATGTAGAATGAAAAAGGAAGATACTTCTACAAATAAGGTGGTACAGTTCAGAAGTCGTCTCATTTTAAAACATTCTTAACATGGTCAGCATCATTCTAATTCTCCCAATGGCTTTGATTGAATGTCCCAAAGGGGAAATAAATGACTTAGCTACATATGTACTTACATAAAGTCATCTAGATAAAGAATCCCATGGCAACCAAAATAATCTATATGGTAATGTTATCTCCTAGTCCCAAATATCTGTTCTACTATCTGATGTCTTTATGCATTCAAAAATATTTCCATATCTATTTTTTTTGGTAACATGATACATTATATTTACCTAACTGTAGGCTTCTTGAAGATATAAAATGTTTTCTAGAACTTACCTTAGTGATGAGATTATAATAGACAACGAATATATATTTGGATTGGATTGTATATCATATATAAGATGTGACAAATGGAAATAAATATATGAAAGTTCTGTATTTTATACCTTGACTAATCCATAGATAGAATTTATGTCCCATGGCTTAATATAGAATTAATTCTCACGACTATGCAGTGTTACTATACAGAAAGATAAAGTGGCACTTTCAATTTCATTAAATTTTTGAAATTTACAGCACATCCATTTGCCTTACATCAGTTTTTAGCAATAATACATAAACTTGGGCATTTTTCTTCACATTTTGTCAAATTCCAATTAATCATTTTAACAGCACAGTACATAGTTCCTAAAGGTACTTAATAAATGCCCATCTAGTGTGTGAGAACAGGGGGAGAGAGCTTTTTGATTAGCAGAACTTTGGCAAATCTATCCCTGTCTCCTTTCTTCTGTCTCACTTTGTCTCTACCCGATCCTTCCTAGACAATCTCTGTGAAGCCTTCTCTGATCACCTGAGTTAGAAATGGTCAATAAATTTCTGGAATTTTTAAGGAAATTACTGATTATTAAAATCCCATATAGTTTTTATTTTACTCATGGGGGAAAAAGTGAAAGTGTTGGTCTCAGTAATAGCTGACTCTTTGCAACACCATGGACTGTAGCCTCTGTCCATAGAGTTCTCCAGGCATGAATACTGGAGTGGGTAGCCCTACCCTTCTCCAGGGGATCTTCCCAACCGAGGGATCAAACCCAGATCTCCCACGTTGCAGGCAGATTCTTTACCGACTGTGCCACAAGATGGTGGCATACATATATATATAGTCAGAAAAATATATATTAGATTTTGAAATTTAATTTATATCATGGGAAGAAAAATATGAGGTCATTTTTATGTATCTTTCTTAATAAATTATGCAAATATGAAATTATTGCTAAAAATTTAAGAATGATCAAGAGGAAGTCCCTAATATAAAACTGAAGGTTCAGGGAGTTAAGGTCACTTGCCCAGCTCATGTGGTAACTAAAGGCCTCAGTAAGCTCCCCATTATCGCAGATGGTATACCAGATACTAGGTAGTAGTAGTTTCATTATGCTTGCAATCACATATATATTGGCCAAGATTTCCTCCAGATTATAATTACCATAGTCTTTCCTAGACTCCCTTCTTATAAATGTTTTTGAGTCTGTGATTTGAATAGTGGTGTCATTGATGTGCACAATAGACTGAATAAGAGTCACATAATGATGTATGCAAATCTTAATCTGAGGACCTCTGACCATTTATCTACAAAATGATCTGTAAAGCATAAATATTACCTTACATGGCCAACAGTGTGATCATGTTAAAGATTTTGAGAGGAGACATTTCTTCTGTATTGTCCGCAAGGGCAGTAAATCCAATAAGTGTGAGGCAAAGGGAGATTTGACAAAATCAGAGACAATGTGACCATGGAAGTGGAGATAGGAGTGAAGAGGTCACAAGTCATAGAAAGCCAATATCCTTCCAGAGCTTGAAGAGGCAAAGGAAAAGTTTTTCTCTAGTGCCCCCAGAGGAAGTGCAGCCCTGCCAACATTTTGGTTTGAAATTTCTGTTCTTAGGATTGCAAGAGAACACATTTCTACTGTTTTAACGTGTGTGTGTGTGAGCGCATGCGTGCGTGTGCGCACGTGCACACAGTGTCACGTCTGACTCTGTACGATCCCATGGACTGTTGCCTGCCAGGTTCCTCTGTCCATGGGGTTTCCCAGACAAGAATGCTGGAGCGGGTTGCCATTTTCTACTCCAGGGATCTTCCCAACCCAGAGATTGAACCAAGTCTCTTATAGCTCTTGCACTGGCAAGAAGAGTTTTTACTACTAATGCCACCTCAGGAAGCCATACTTGATAGTAATTTATTACAACAACCACAGGAAATTAACAGAATACAGAAAACCAAATTGTACATGGCAAAATGCAGACATGGAAAAGTAGAGTACTGTCTGGAAAAATTTTCTCTAATTAAAAATTTGAACAAAAGTTTACTGTGCTTTTTATACAATAAGAAATATATATGAAACAACATCACAAGCACTGATAATCATAATTTCATTGATTCATGGCAGAAGGACTTGAAGTACATAATCCACATTGCAAATGAAGGGACTGAGGCAAGAACATCATATACTAGTGAAAGAGTGAAGACCCAGGTGATTAATACATTTGTCTATGGTTTGTCAGTAAGATAAGACTAAAATTTGAACCCATTAGGATTAACGTTCACAGAAACAAGTATGAAGCCACAATTTATATTAAAATTCAAACAAGGTAAAACAGGGCATAGCATCAACAATTCTTGATTATTCCTTGAGGACCTATAGGCTATAAGTGAAGTGAAGTCGCTCAATCGTGTCTGACTCTTTGTGACCCCGGGGACTGTAGCCCACCAGGCTCCTCCGTCCATGGGATTCTCCAGGCAAGAATACTGGAGTGGGTTGCCACTTCCTTCTCCAGGGGATCTTCCCGACCCAGGGATCGAACCCAGGACTCCCGCATTGCAGGCAGACGCTTTAACCTCTGAGCCACCACGTGTCACTACTTTCTTAAGCATTTGCGGGGAGAAGATTTTAAAATAGCATGATTGTTATTGTACTAAGAAGTAAATTATGGCAATCATACTGTTCAGAACACAATCTATGGTAAATTTTTACATCTATAATTAGACATCATTTTCTCTTCTGGGAAAGGAAAAACAATTATGAGAATTTTGACAATGTGAATAATACACAAAGTAATGAATAATGTGCAGCAATATTCTCTGAAGGATGTTAGGCAATTTAACTCTGAAATGGGGACATTTGTATCCTTACATTCAAGTATGTGATGGTATCCCAAATAAAAGAGAAAATACACTTATTTTGACTACTGCACAGAATCTGGACTAAGGTTACAAACTGTAAGAAGATAGGTATTAATAATTAGGAAATTGCTAAGCCTTGTACCAAAGATTCTGAGAAACTGTATAAAACAGAATAATCTATTAGAGGAGAGATCAAATTAACCAAGTGTAAAATGAAACCGTATGGTGATGAACTTGTACAGATAGTATCGAATGACAAGAACAAGGGTTGGAAAGAAGCTTGAAATACCATATGACTAATCGAACAGAAGTTCCAGATGTGAATAATCAAAAAATATGCAAGAAATAGCTTATTTTCAGTTCAGTTCAGTGGCTCACTCATGTCCGACTCTTTGCGACCCCATGAATTGCAGCACACCAGGCCTCCCTGTCCATCACCAACTCCCGGAGTTCACTCAGACTCATGTCCATCGAGTCAGTGATACCATCCAGCCATCTCATCCTCTGTCGTCCCCTTCTCCTCTTGCCCCGAATCCCTCCCAGCATCAGAGTCTTTTCCAATGAGTCAACTCTTCAAATGAGGTGGCCAAAGTACTGGAGTTTCAGCTTTAGCATCATTCCTTCCAAAGAAATCCCAGGGTTGATCTCCTTCAGAATGGACTGGTTGGATCTCCTTGCAGTCCAAGGGACTCTCAAGAGTCTTCTCTACACCACAGTTGAAAAACATCAATTCTTTGGCGCTCAGCCTTCTTCACAGTCCAACTCTCACATCCATACATGACCACAGGAAAAACCATAGCCTTGACTAGATGGACCTTAGTCAGCAAAGTAATGTCTCTGCTTTTGAATATGCTATTTATGACTTTGAGCTCTCCAGGACACTTGGACAGAGCTTCTTTTCTCCCTGCTTATTGCAGTTCATACAAATTTCATTTCTTAATCATAAGAAGACCATGCTTTACACAAGAAGAGACAGGTCAAGGGCAAATTTAGTAGCAGAGTGAGAAAGCAAAAAAAAAAAACAAAATAGGATACATTTGCTCACCATTCACAGAGAGGGTGAAAATGACACAGGGGTTGAGATTTTATTGCTTCATCAAGAAATCAGTTGTTGTGTGCCCCTTGCATGAACGTGTCTTTTATTGAGCATTTCTATCATGTTTAGACAGAGATTTTTCATATAATACATGCTCTGGACATAAACTTCATTTGAAGCTGAATCAAAACAACAATGGGGCATAGTATCTGGGATTACATTTATTGAGATATGATATGAATTTCTAATAAGATTATTTATAAGCATTTAAGAGTGATTGTGATAGGCAATTTTGCACCAAGAGATACCCTTTAAATAATTACTAACAAATCACAGGCCAGGCTGTGGAAGTAACATGTTTATGTCTTTGGAAACCTATACTTAGCTGTGAAGCACTGGATGTTGCTGTCTTATTTGAGTCAGTTTAGGTAGCTGAGCTGTACATAGGCTTGGTTAGAGGGTTAGATATCAGGCTTGGAAAGGAAAGACCTATGTAGATGTCCAAAGCTCTGATTAGCAGGAACAAGAGTTATGAATATAGTTCAGCAGGGATGGTCTAGTTAGGACCCTTCCACTTCTACTCTCAATGCCACTATTATCCATATCGCCTTGATGTCCAGTGTTCCAAGTGTCTCTGCTTCTTGTGTCACATGCTCAAGCAAATATGTCCCAGATGGAGCATCAGATTGAATAACTGTAAGTTGCATGCCTGCATTCTGGCTACCAAGGTTTGGATGAAGAGGGAGTTTCCTTTCCTGTAACATGAGACAGTGGAATTCAGCCCACCAGTAATACACACGATAGGGAATGTTAGTCGCTCAGTCATGTCCAACTCTTTGTGACCTCTTTGTGAACTGTAGCTTGCCAGGCTCCTCAGTCCATGGGATCCTCCAGGCAAGAATACTGGAGTGGGTTGCCATTTCCTTCTCCAGGGGATCTGCCTGACCCAGGGATTGAACCTGATTCTCCTGCATTGCAGGTAGATTCTTTACCATCTGAGCCAGCAGGGAAACCCACACATAATGGAAAGAATGATGCTACATTCACCAACAATAAAATCAATGAGTGAATGATTAGTCAAGTGTTAAATGATACATTCATCCTTTATTGTGAAGTAATAAATCTAGGAACAGGCACATGGTATGCTGAGTCCAGATGTTGAGAACTCTTGATAAACTACATTCCTTGGTAGAATAACGGGGGCACTCTGGAAGAATGAGTGCAATGCATTAGTGGAGATTCTAAAGTAGTCTATTACTAGATTTCCTCCAGCATTTTCTAAATTTTAAGTTATTTCTCCCATGATTCCAAAGACACACTTGTATTTAAATGGCAGGTAGCCGATATCTGTATGATATCTACTGAGCTAGCAAACAGGAAGAAGATGGATTCCATGGTTTCTAATCCTTGAGCCAGTCCTTTCAGGGAAGAGCTCAGAGAAGGCCAGGTGACAGTGTTCCTGGCTGCACTTACATGAAACAACAGCAGTAGTTTAGTAAAATAAAAGTTAGATATGGATAAATTCTCAATCAGCAGGCAAAAATAATATGTTTATTCACAGTTAAAGCCCTCCCTCCTTTCTAATTGTTTTGGGGCTTCTGCTTAGGGCCAATAATACCTCAATTAGCAAAAAACCTAAGTGTATCTCTCCTATTTCCTTTTCTTAAGATGGCAGGGAGAATGATGATAGGAAGGATGTAATGTCTTACCTTAAGGTTCTTTAAAAGTTTTAGTCATATAAATATATTTCTAAAATAACTTATAATCTCTGTGCCTTTATTACAATTTTAGTTTGTTATCAGAAACTGTTAAAGTAAGTTTAAATATTTGCAAAGAATGGATTCCCAATATATTGTAAATATTTATCATTTAAAAATAAATTTGCTATGATATACTTTTTAATGGACCCAATGGAACATATATGCAATTCACTTTGACAAATAAATTCATTAATTTAAAAAATTACATATTATTAAAAATTTGAGTATTTTTTATTTTGAATTTATATTGTTATATCTTTGTTCAAGTCACAATATTTTATCCTCTTGTAATATATTTACATGATGAAAATTTATTTACCTTATGCTTCCTAGAGGGAACAACAGATAATCTAAATTTATCATTTAAAAATTTTTCTGTGGACCCTTTTTTTTTCCCCTGAGGATTCTTTTTTTTTTTTTTTTTCTTGCATTGAGATAACATGAAAAGTTTTAGGAGAACATATTAGCCAATTTATTGGAAATTTATTTCTTTATACCATAGATGAGGTTTATACTTCCAAATATTTCAGGAATTCATAAATAAATATTACATATTGCCAAAGAGAATTTTCAGCATTTCTTCTTATCTTCCTTTATATTGAGAAGTCTTTTTTTTATATAAACAAGTAGGTAGGAATAAAGCAAGTTTTATTCTAACAATGTCATCAGTATTTTGATCTTTTCTTGTTATATGTCAAGATCAAGCATTGTTATAAAATAAAAATTAAACTTAGTAATTGGTCTCCTGTCAAACTGTACATTTCTTTTTAACTTCTTTGAAAACGATGAATCAGAAACCATCTATTTATCACGACATCAAATGATGTAGTTATTCCTGTAATAAATTCATTTCACTTTGTTTAATGAGTTAAAATTTGATGAAACTAGAACAAAAATCTCACCATATTATTGGAAACAGTGCCATTTAAGATCATGACAGCTGCACTGATTGCATGTGGAATAAGTTATGTATTGAGACCTGTTTTCATTTTCTAGATCATTTTAACATGTTGAATGACATGATGTAGGCTTCCAGCTTCCACTTAGGGTGTTGAAAGCTGGAAAGAAAGTCTTTTCTAGCTTTACAAGAATAAAAAGAGACAAATAAATTGCAAAATTACTACTTCTATTGGGCCCATCAGGGAGCTGATGTTGCAGGGCATCCAAATTATCCAAAATCTGAGGAACAACAGTGGCCAAGAGAGATGAGAAGCAAGTGCTATTCACCAGGGAAGAAGACAAATGTCATAGAGACTGTACAAAGACTTTAGCTGAAAGTATTAATTGCTAAAAGTCAAGTCTTTTTTCCACTGATCTCACTGAGTCCTTTGGAGGAAAGTTTGGCTTGGGGCAAAAGTCCTGAGAAAATCTTCCTGGGGGACGGAGCAGAGGCTGCTGAGAGAATGGTACACAGTCCCACCCTTATATACCCTTCCCACCCCCATATTTCCCCAATAAATATGCATTTCCCCATGCTTGCATTTCCCCATGCATATAGATAGCATGACTTGTAGCCTGTTGCCTTGGGTTCAGGTAAAGTTACACTGCTGCTCTGTGTGGAGGTGGGGAGGGAGATGTGGAGAAATCTTTACATCTGCAGGAGAGGGGCAAAAATATATCCCTGGCCCCTGGAGGAGGCAGCATTGCTAAATCCTCATTGGTCACATATTCAGGGACACAGTGCCTAAGAGGATCAATAGAACAGCAAACAGCAGAGAACAATCCAACCACCTGCTGACCTTAAACCAAAAGACCAATAATGGTCAAGTCACAGGTAGCAAATAAGAGCATCCCTCTACAGGTTTCCCAGTTGGCTTGGTGGTAAAGAACCTGCCGGCCAATACAGGAGACACAAGATACGGGTTCAATCTCTGGGTTGGGAAGAATCCCTGAAGAGACAATGCCAACCCACTCCAATATTCTTGCCTGGAAAATTCCATGAACAGAGGAGCCTGGCTGGCTATAGTCCATGAGGTCACAAAGAGTCAGACACAACTGAGCACACACAAGCCTGTAGCAATAGGCTTCTCTGGAACAGACATATGGACATGGGGCAGGGTGGGGGGAAGGGCAGAGTGGGATGTATGGAGAGAAAAACATGGAAAGTTCAGTTCAGTTCAGTTCAGTCACTCAGTCGTGTCTGACTCTTTGCGACCCCATGAATCGCAGCACGCCAAGCCTCCCTGTCCATCACCAACTCCCAGAGTTCACTCAAACCCATGTCCATCGAGTCAGTGATGCCTTCCAGCCATCTCATCCTCTGTCATCCCCTTCCCCTCCTGCCCCCAATCCCTCCCAGCATCAGAGTCTTCCAATGAGTCAACTCTTCTCTTGAAGTGGCCAAAGTACTGGAGTTTCAGCTTTAGCATCATTCCTTCCAAGGAACACCCAGGGCTGATCTCCTTTAGAATGGACTGGTTGGATCTCCTTGCAGTCCAAGGGACTCTCAAGAGTCTTCTCCAACACCACAGTTCAAAAGCTTCAATTCTATGGCGCTCAGCCTCTTCACAGTCCAACTCTCACATCTATACATGACCACTGGAAAAACCATAGCCTTGACTAGACAGACCTTTGTTGGCAAAGTAATGTCTCTGCTTTTCAATATATTATCTAGGTTGGTCATAACTTTTCTTCCAAGGAGTAAGTGTCTTTACCAAATGGAAAATAGATAGCCAATGGGAATTTGCTGTATGATTCAGGGAACTCAACCCGGGGCTCTGAAACAGCACAGAGGGGTAGGATAGGGAGGGAAATGGGAGGGAGGCTAAAGAGGGAGGACGCATATGTATACTTATGGCTGATTCATGTTAATGGCAGGAACCAACACAATTCTGTAAACCAATTACCCTTTAATTAAAAAAAAAAAAAAAATGGCCCTCTCTGAGATTCAGTTGAAATGGGAAGATTTGAAGTAGAGGGTGGAGTAGTCACTGAGACAAAGCCAAAGAACAAGCAATCAAAGTACTCTGCTGTACCCGCCATGGAAAGTGCAGAGCAACAGAGGACCATGCTGAGAGCTCTGTAGGTGGTATCACAGCCCAGGAACCCAGAGCCTGGGAAACTTTGAATCTAACATGGGGCCAATGGTAAATCTTCCCAAACTTTGACTTAGAGGGAGATGTTTCTTCATTATTTTGGTCAGAAAACAAATCTACCTTTCTGTCTGAAAGGAAGACTAACTTTCAAGATTATTTGCTCTATAGACATTCTTAACAAATAATTCTGAACAAAAGTGTATCCCTTCACAGCAAGAAACCAAGAAACCGATGAGGAATTGATTCCCAACATTCTGTTGTGCTCTATTATTTTTACAACCAATTTCTCTAGTAGATTGAATGAATCTGTAGTGTTATCTGTATTGTTGAGCACTGTTCCATTGTATCAGTGGGATACATTGTGTTCGTATGCCTTTGTGTCCATATGCCATGACTTTCTCATTTCACCTGCTGATCTAGCCTTGTGTTGTTTTTGTTCTTAGATAGGATTTTTTTCAATAACTGCTATGAACATTGGTGTACAAATCTTCATATAAACATGCATTTTCATTGTCCTTTGGTAAATATATAGGACTGGGATTTCTGGATCATATAATAACTGTATAATTAACATTATAAGACTTGGAACATGTTTTCCAAAGAGACATCATTATAACCAGAAGTGTATAACATTTCTATTAGTAGTTGGTCCATATGTTCATTACCACTGGTATTGCCTTGATTTGAATTTGAGATATGGTAGTGCTTGTGAAATGGTATCTCATTACAATTTCAATTGACTAATCATACTGAACAATTTTTCATATGCTTGTTTGCCATCCATTTGTCTTTTATTCTGATTTTTTTTCTTTTTTTGCAATCTCTTGTCAATGTAATATTGGTCATTTTTTGTCTTATTATCCTTTGTAAGGGTTCTTTATACAATCATGAATACAAGTCATTTGTATGTTGGAAACATTTTCTCACAGTCTTCATTTTTCTTTTTTTTATTTTCCTGAGAATTTCTTTGGAGTGATTTTATCAGTTTGAAGACATGGTATAGTTATTTTATTTCACCTCAGTTTACTTCCCTCTACAAACATATTTCCCTCTCTAAAAGTTTACTCCTAGAAGTTTTTAATTTTAGCTTTTACAATTAGATCTACAATGTATAAATTAAATATCATTATCACATAAGAATGGGTTTAATATTTTTTCTATTCAAATATATAATTGTCTTAGAATCAATTGTTGAAAGATTATCATTTCATCTTGAAGTATTGTGGTAGATTTTTTTTTCAAAATCAAATAATGATGTATGTGTAGGTCAAATATTGGACTCTCTTTTATTCTATTAATTTCAATGTCAATAATTCATACTGCCCAAATCATATTATATTATTTACTGTGGTTTTTATATTGTTATAAAATCAAGTACTCTATATTCTTGAAGTTTGTTTTTATTTTTAAATAAATTGTTTTGTCCACTCTGAGTCCTCTACATTTCCATATAAATTGTAGAGCTGATTTCTCAATTTTTGCAAAAACAAAAGAAAACAATCTAAAATCACCCACTGGTATTTTTATTAAAATTTCTTAAATCTATAAATCAGTTTAGGAACAATGGACTTCTCTATAATCTTGATTCTTCCAGTCAATAATGTATTATATCTTTACTTGTATGAAGTCTTTTCTCATTTATTTTACTAGTTTTGGTAAACATCAGAGTACACATCTTGAAAATAGTTAGCTCACTATTTTTCTATTTATAAGTTGTTCTCAATTTTTTCTTTAACCATCCACAAATATACAATTTAGTATCAGATAATACATTTGCATTGTTCAACCATCATTATTATCCATTTCTAACACATTTCATCATCCCAGGATGAAACTGCATCCACTAACAATAATTCCCCATTTCATCCTGTCCTTACCCCCTGAGAATCACTCTTCTCCTATCCATCAACATAACTCTTCTATTCCAGGTAACTCATGTGAGTGGAATCATATAACAGTTTAATATTTGTCCTTTGTGTCAATAATGTCACTTATACAGTGACTTCAAGGTTCAACTTTATTGTAGTGTATATCAGAATTGCTTTTTATTTAAAGCTGAATAATATCCTATTGCATGTATATATCACCTTTATTCATTTGTCAATGAACATTTGAGTTGTTTCGACCTTTTGGCTATTGCCAATAATGTTGTGAACATTGGTGGAGATATATCTAATCTGTTCCTGTTTTCAGTTCTTTTGTGTATATACTGAGTATCATAAGTAGATGTACAATATTTTGTGGAACTGCTATGCTGTTTTCCACAGCAGTTGCATCATTTCCCATCCCCACCATCAGTGTACAATGATTCCAATTTCTTTACATTCTTACCAACACATGTTATTATTTATTTATTTGATAATAGCTATCCTAAAGGCTTCCCTGTTGGCTTAGCTGGTAAATAATCTGCCTGCAATGCAGGAGACTTGGGTTTGATCCCTGGGTCAAGAAGATGCCCTGGAGAAGGAAATGGCAACTCACTCCAGTTTTCTTGCCCGGGAAATCCCATGGACGGAGGAGTCTGACAGGCTATAGTCCATGAGGTCGCAAGAATCAGACACAATTAAAGCAACTGTGCACCATACATAACAAAATCATGATGTGGTATCTTATTGTGGTTGTGATTTGCATTTCCCTGATTATTTGTGATGTTGATCTTCTATTTGCTTACTGACCCTTTGAATATCGTATTTGCAGAAATGTTTGTTCATATCCTTTGTTCATGTTTTAATCAAATTGTCATTTTTGTTGTTTTTGCTAAGTTGTGTGAATTCTTTTAAAAGAAGATAATAATCCCCATCCAGTATATAATTTGTGAATATTTGTTACATTCTGTGGATTGCCTTTTCACTCATTTAATATGGTGCTTAGTGTTTTTAAAATTCTATTGTAAATGGCAGCTTTAAAATTTCATTTTATTAATGTTTTTGATTAAAGTCTTGTGTTGCTTTTGTCCACCACCCCCAAAAAGTTGCTTTATGTGTATTGTTCAGATTTATTAATTTTTAGAGAGGAAAGACTCATCTTGTATCTTTATTTCTTATGACCAGAGGAGAAAGTTTAGAAATATGACATGGTTTTTAAGTTCATAGAGTTATCATCCTTTCTGTCCTACTCTGAATTCAAAATGTGGGCCAAAATATTTCTATGTATACAATTTATTCTCAACACAAACATATCTAAGGCAAAGAAAGTACCATGCTTCTTTGATGGGTTTATGGTGACTTAATTGTTTAAGAGAGGCTTCACTGTTATTCACATTTCAAATTTTAGATTTGTCTAAAGTCCTGAAAACAGGAGCAGAAGGCCTTGAAATAATGAACTTCAAGTTTCAGAGCCTCTCCCTTGAATAGATTCCTATGACTGCTTGGAGTTACTGTTAGTTGTAGACTCTTCTAGGAGAGGAAATGAAGACAGATTGCAAGCAAGAAGCATTTCTCTGTAAGCAGTTCTGGTAAATTGCCTAAAGCAATTTCACAAGAAATGGACCTTGAACTCCAATGTTCCAGTAATTATTTATGACCTCTTTTCTTATTGTAAATAAATATTTACTTCCATTCCTAACTTTATATTTATAATTATGTGTTTTCTTAAAGCAAGCTCCTTATCTTGTATAAGTTTCCTTCTCTTTAAAATCATAATTTGTCTTTGCCATTAGAGAAATACTCAGTTGTGAAAGTTAATTAAATGAGAAATATGCCATTATTTTTGAATGTTGGAGAAAGATAATTTAAATAAGGAAGGTAAGATAGAAGACTTGACATGATACCTCAACAAAAGACTTTCTTCTAGGTAGGATATATTTAGCATTTATAAAATTTGAGTATATGAAAAATAAATCCTTTTGAACAGCCTTACTTATTTACCCTTACAAAATCTTCAGGTATCTGGAACATGTGTGTGTCCCAGTTTGAGGATTGCAGTCCTGGGCAACTTTATTGGTGGTAAATAATCCTTTCAATGTAATTACTTGAAACTGTTGTTGTTCAATTTCTCAGTTGTATCCAACTCTTTGAGACTCCATGAACTGTAGCATACCAGGCTTCCCTGTCCATCACTAACTCCCAGAGCTTGCTCAAGTTCATGTCCATCAAATCAGTGATGCCATCCAACCATCTCATCCTCTGTTATTGCCTTCTCCTCCTGCTGTCAATCTTTCCCAGCATCAAGGTCTTTTCAAATGAGTTGGCTCTTCACATCAGGTGGCCAAAGTATTGGAGCTTCATCTTCAGCATCAGTCCTTCAAATGAATATTCAGGATAGATTTCCTTTAGGATTGACTGATTTGATCTCCATATAGTCCAAGGGACTCTTAAGAGTCTTCTCTAACAACACAGTCAAAGCATCAATTCTTTGACCCTCAGCCTTCTTTATGGTCCAACTCTTACATCCATATATGACTACTGGAACCACCATAGCTTTGACTAGATGGACCTTTGTTGGCAAAACAATGTCTCTGCTTTTTAATGTGCTAAGTTTGTCAGTTTTTCTTCCAAAGAGCAAGCGTCTTTTAATTTCACGGCTGCAGTCGCTGTCTGCAGTGATTTTGGAGTCTGCAAAAATAAAGTCTGTTTCCATTTTGTCCCCTTCTATTTGCCATGAATCATTTGAATGGTTTAATCATTTAATGAGGCTGAGATTGTGTAACTCAGATTGGGACTTAAACCCACGGTCTTTTAACTGAGATCATAAACTTGGTGTGATCACACACTTGGCTCAGGTTCTTGATATCTCATCACTGAAGGAATTCAGTGAGAGACAAAGTGATAGGTAAGAAGTGGATTAATTTAGAGAGAAACACTCCACAGAATGAGTGTGGGCCATCTTTGAAGTCAAGAGAGACTCCAGGGTATGGGGTAGTCAGTTTTTAAACGGGTGGGTGATTTCATAGGCTAATGAGTGGGAGGAGTATTCCGGCTATTTTGGGGAAATTGGTATTTCCAGGAATTGGGCCACCACCCACTTTTTGACATTTATGGTTGTCCTTGGAATTGTCATGGCACTGTGGGTGTGTCATTTAGCTTGCTAATATGTTGCAATGAATGTATACTGAGGCTCAAGGTCTGGTAGAAGTCAACTCGTCTCATTTTGGATCTTTTATATTTGATTCCAATCAGTTTATGCCATGTCTCAGGCTATGTCATTATTTTAAAGGTGTGCCCTACCCCCTTCCCTTTTGTTTCATTACTGTGTACATTGTCACCCTGCTTATTTAACTTATATGTAGAATACATCATGAGAAATGTTGGGTTTGATGAAGCACAAGCTGGAATCAATATTTCCAGGAGAAATATCAGTAACCTCAGATATGCAGATGATACCACCCTTATGGCAGAAAGTGAAGAAGAACTAAAGAGCCTCTTGATAAAAGTGAAAGAGGAGAGTGAAAAAGTTGGCTTAAAGCTCAACATTCAGAAAACTAAGATTATGGTATCCGGTCCCATCACTTCATGGCAAACAGAGGGGGAAACAGTGGCTGACTTTATTTTGGGGGGCTCCAAATCACTGCAGATGGTGACTGCAGCCATGAAATTAAAAGATGCTTACTCCTTAGAAGGAAAGTTATGACCAGCCTAGACAACATATTAAAAAGCAGAGACATTACTTTGCCAACAAAGGTCCACCTAGTCAAGGCTATGGTTTTTCCAGTAGTCATGTATGGATGTGAGAGTTGGACTATAAGGAAAGCTGAGCACTGAAGAATTGATGCTTTCGAACTGTGGTGTACAAGAAGACTCTTGATATTCCCTTGGACTGCCATGAGATCCAACCAGTCCATCCTAAAGGAAAACATTTCTGAATATTCATTTGAAGGACTGATGTTGAAGCTGAAACTCCAATACTTTGGCCACCTGATTCAAAGTACTGATTGCTTTGAAAACACCCTGATTTTGGGAAAGACTGAAGGTGGGAGGAGAACGGGACAACAGAGGATGAGATGGTTGGTTGGCATCACTGACTCAATGGACACGAGTTTGAGTAAACTCCAGGAGTTTGTGATGGACATGGAGGCCTGGAGTGCTACAGTCCATGGGGTTGCAGAGAGCTGTACAATCTAGATACTGCTTTTTCATTTTGTCATATAGAATCTGATTTGTGTTCATCAATTCAAAGTAATTTTTCAATGACAAATGTTTTGTTCTTTGGGTGGGGGGAGACAGATACCTGTTCTGTCTTTATGCCTCTTTGTGTGTGATGTGTGCTTAGTTGCTCAGTTGTGTCTGTCTCTTGCAACTCCATAGACTGTAGCCCGCCAGGCTCCTCTGTCCATGGGATTCTCCAGGCAAGAATACTGGAGTGAGTTGCCATTTCCTTCTCCAAGGAATCTTCCTGACCCAGGAATCAAACCCAGGCAGACTCTTTATTAGTGACTGAGCTATAAGGGAATCCCTTATACCTCTTTATATTTCTTTTATTTCTCAATGAATGATAGTTAGTACATTGCAAGCAGCAAAACACTCCCCATAAAGTGAAGCTAGCTGGGGTGGTAACTGACATCTATCCATTAACTGTGTGACATTAGAACAAACACATCCCTCAGATCTCTGTTTTCAGCAGAAGTTACCACTGTTACTTTGAGCTGGCCACCATTAACTTAAACTACATACTGAATACTCTATTGGGGTAAAGATACACTTTCAACTAAGAAAGAAGCTACCTTTTCTCTCTTTGGGGTTTTTACATCTTTATACATGCATGTGAATTAGATGTAAATAATCCCTCAAAGTACATGCACTTACTTGCCCCACCTCTTCCCAGTTTCAAACCTTAGCCTAGACACACAACCACTTTTAACTCTCTTCTGTTTGTTTAACTATTAGTTCTGTAATATGGAGTTTTAGATGTTTCTAACGATTACTCTGGCACTAATAATTTTGCTTCTTGCATTTTTTCCCCCATTGCATGTACCTTGATTTTAGTCACTCAGTAAAATCACTTACAGCTAATTTACTTTCATATCTTCCATACTTTTTTTTTACTAACACTCGATTATAGTTGTCCACTTTTCCTTCATTTTGATTCTGTATTTTTATATCTTATCCCATTCTTTTTGCGACCATTTTATGTGTTTCAGTAGCGAATTGATTTACTATTTATGTTTACCACAGGATTTTTAAACAAGGACTTCTCAATTACAAAGGGTCACTGAGTTCATTCTATTCACTCCTACCCAAAAGCATTAAGTGCAGAAACTGACATTAAAAGATGCTTGATAAATGTAAGTCTCCTTTTCTCCTTCCTTCCTCATCTTACTGGAGATATAAGTACTCTATTAGGTTTGATGAAGCATCTAGTAATGGGGGCTGCATTCATGGATGGGCTCCTTTCCTGACATGCACAACTTAATGAGTTAACATAAAACACAAACCATTTTCTCTGGAATTTAGGTGATTACAGGAAAGACATACATAGCTGATGTTTACTTTCCTTGCTTTAGATCATCTGTAATAAAGCCCTTGTGTCAGTTCACATAAATACTTTCTAATTTAGTAGCTCATTTTTGGATTGAAATAATAATTTCCTATACATTTTCTAACCTAATTATTTCTGTGTGTGACATAAGTGTATAACATTTTTATAATAGGATGATAACATGTCAAGGAGAACCTAATGTATTGATGTTGGAAATTTTCTGGAAAGCCTCATAAATATTGTGACTCAAATGTACACTTAAAAGCTCATGAAGTTTTCACAGATCTAAATTCCAGTACCATCAATTTATTTTTTCCTCAGTAACAAGGAATGAATTTTTATATATGTTTAAAACATAGAGAAAAAACTAATATTTCATCCCCAAAATTTCAAAAACATGAATTGCTGCATATTTTGTTTGTCCACTTGGACAAAAGATCAGCCCAATTAAAATTATGTATTATAGGATTTCAGAAATAATAAAAATAAATGTGATTTATCAAGTAGTATTCTTTGAAGAATTACTTAAATTTACATGGTACTCATAACTGAAACTTCAACTGTGCTTGTATCTTGTTTTATAATCTAATTTCTATGAATTGAATATAGAAGCTAGAAAGAAGGTTAAAATATGAAAATCTTATAATGTAAGAGGAATAATCCTTATACAATAATGATCTGCAAGGAAGGATACAGTATAGGACTATTCCCAATGTTTTGTGGTTTGAAGTTATTTACTATGTTTGTGTTTTAGTTTTGATTCAGGCATAGTTTTTAGGTCAAAGCTTTTATCAGGTATCCATGATTCAAAGGATTTCAGGAGATGGGGTAAATCTATTGACTTTATATGTAAAAAATAAATAAATAAATGCTATACACATTAGAGTTTCTATGTGTTTTAAGATTCTCAGCAAACTCTGTAAAATTACTTTTTAAGAATTGCTGCAAGCAATATACTTTAAATAATCACTTGATGCTTTTATATCATTTACCAATATGAGTTTTTACAGTTTTAGACTTTAATTTTTGCTTTATATTGAAGCACAGTTTACACTTGTTGTACCACTATATAATAGGACTTGAATCCCAAAATCACCACTAAAACATTAAACAAATTACAAATTCAAAAAAAAAAAAAAGAAGCACAGTTGATTTACAATGTTCTGTTTTGTTGAGGTGTACAGCAAAGTGATTAGACTAATTTTATTAATAGCAGTAACTGATAGACATTATCCTACTTCCTGTTAAAAATATTTTTGAAAATGAAAAGTCAAGTATTTTTGCCTTTTGCAAAATGCTTATCTATCTGAACTTTGCATATGAATTTTTTCTATATTTAAATTTTAAAGGTTAAGAACAAATACAGAAACAAAAATCAAGTAATATAGCAGTGTTTGAAAGAGATTTTTCCCACTGCCACAAAATATAATTGAAATTCTCAAAAAAGAAAATGAGATGAATAGTATCATCTGAAAATTAATACCAGTAAGCCATTATAACTTTACCAGGCTTTTCTTGGAAGTAACAGAAGTTATCTAGTTACCATTGCCATATATTTCCAGCTAATGTTAAAAAAAGAAAGAAAGAAAGAAAAACTAGGAAACTAGAAGAGGTATTTATTTGATTTCTAGATTTTAAAGTTCTCATAGTGAAAAGTTACATCTTTACCTCATGTGAGAGAAAAAGGGGGTGGAGTGTGCTTAAACAAGTGGGAAGGATTCTAAAATAATACATTATTAGTGGAGATTGAGAATGTCTTTGAAAAGGAAAATGATTTCCTTCTGTAAATAGTTGCAGAGTTGTTCACATATGCGAGCTCACCATTGTGTAACTAGCAGAATGAAACAGAACGTGGTGGGAAGAACTTGTCACGGATGAACACAGAAAGTTCCTACTTGTCATGTTGCAGTCAAATTCTGCTCACACCATCTCCACATCTGACTTTAGGCAACTAATATGTGTTAAACTAACCCTAACCCTAACTAACCCTAACCCTAGTGAAGTTGCTCAGTCGTGTCTGACTCTTTGCGACCCGTGGACTGTAGCCCACCAAGCTCCTCCATCCATGGAATTTTCCAGGCAAGAATACTGGTAGTGGGTTGCCATTTCCTTCTCCAGGGGATCTTCCCGACCAAGGGGTCGAACCAAGGTCTCCTACATTGCAGGCAGATGCTTTAACTTCTGCACCACCAGGGAAGCCCTAACCCTAACCCTAATTTGCTTCCCTGGTGACTCAGATGGTTAAGAATCTGCCTGCAATGCAGGAAATCTGGTTTTGATTCCTGATTTGGGAAGATGCCCTAGAGAACCGAATGGATACCCACTCCAGGATTCTTGCCTGGAGAATCCCATGGACAAAGGAGCCGGGTGGGCTACAGTCCATGGAGTCACAGAGTCAGACATGAGTGAGTGAATACCATTCTTACTTTCATGCTTTCTATAGGAAGGTCCCTGCTGGCTCAGTGGTAAAGAATCTGCCTGCAATATAGGAGACCTGGGTTCCATCCCTGGGTCAGGAAACTACCCTAAGAAGGAAATGGCAACCCATTCCAGTAATCTTGCCTGGAAAATCCCATGAACAGAGGAGCCTGGCAGGCTACAGTCCACAGGGTCACAGGGTCAGACTCAACCTAGAGACTAAATCACCAGATGCCATTCTGTGACCACAGACACATTGTTCATCTTCTACAGCTGTACAAAAATAGAACAATGTATACAAAGGATACAGAGAAGGCAATGGCACCCCACTCCAGTACTCTTGCCTGGAAAACCCCATGGACGGAGGAGCCTGGTAGGCTACAGTCCATGATGTCCTGAAGAGTTGGACACGACTGAGCGACTTCCCTCTCACTTTTCACTTTCATGCATTGGAGAAGGAAATGGCAACTCACTCCAGTGTTCTTGCCTGGAGAATCCCAGGGACAGGGGAGCCTGGTGGGCTGCTATCTATGGGGTCGCATAGAGTTGGACACAACTGAAGTGACTTAGCAGCAGCATACAAAGTATATCTGTACTTAGTGTAACTTGTTTCCTTACTTTTGTTTAATTTATCATTAGTTGTTTGCTTTCAATTGCTACATAGTATTCTTTGAAGAGTTGTTTAGTCACTAAGTCCTGTCTGACTCTTTTGTGACCCCATGGACTGTAGCCTGTCAGGCTCCTTCGTCTATGGCAAGACTACTGTAATGGTTTGCCATTTCCTTCTCCAGGGGATCTTCCAGACCCAGGGATTGAACCTATGTCTCCTACGTTGCAGGCAGGTTCTTTAACACTGAGCCGCCATAAAAACCCTCCCTTGAATAGATAAACCACACATTGTTTAGCCATTCACTGGTTAATGCACATTTGGATTGTTTCCAGAATTGGGCTACTGATATTAAAACTATTATAAAAACTTATGTATGTAAGTTCTAATCTGTTCACAAGTTTTTATTTTTTGTGTGTAAATAACCAGGAATGAAATTCATAGATCAATTAGAAATTTATAAGATTTTTTCAAAATAATTTTATTATTTTGCACCTAGACAAGTTGTCCATATGTGTTCTAGTAACTTTTTGTCCTCACAAAACCTGATATTATTAGTGTTTTTAATGCTATCATTTTTGCATATGTGTCTTAATACTGCAGTGTTAATTTCCAGTTCCCTGAGTGTAATGATACAAAGGAGATTTCTGTATGTTTATTGGGCATTCATATATTTATACACTGTTTGTTCAAATCTTTTGTCTGGATTGTTTGTTTTATTATCAATATTTCTAGGAGTTTATTATAGATTCTGATGGCAAGCTTTTTGTGTGGTATATGTTCTGTGAACAGTTACTCACAGTCTTTGAAATGTCTGCATATTCTAAGTGGTGGTTCCAAAGAAGATAAACTTTTTACAAGTTGTATATATTCAATTTAGTTCAGTCACTCAGGCGTGTCCAACTCTTTGTGAACCCATGAACCGAAGAATGACAGACCTCCCACTCCATCACCAATTCCCGGGGTTTCCACAAATCCATGTCCATTGAGTAGGTGATGGCATTCAGCCATCTCATCCTCTGTCATCCCTTTCTCCTCCCACCCTCATATTCCCAGAATGAAGGTCTTTTCCAATGAGTCAGCTCTTCGCATCAGGTGGGCAAAGTATTGGAGTTTCAACTTCAACATCAGTCCTTCCAATGAACAGTCCTTTAGGATGTACTAGTCGGATTTCCTTGCAGTCTAAGGGACTCTCAAGAGTCTTCTCAAAACCACAGTTCAAAAGCATCAATTCTTCAGAGTTCAGTTTTCTTTATAGTCCAACTGTCACATCCATATGTGACCACTGGAAAAACCATAGCCTTGACTAGACAGACCTTTGTTGGTAAACTAATGTCTCTGCTTTTGAATATGCTATCTAGGTTGGTCATAACTTTCCTTCCAAGGAGTAAGCATCCTTTAATGTCATGGCTGTAATCACCAGCTGCAGTGATTTTGGAGCCCAGAAAAATAAAGGCAGCCACTGTTTCCACTGTTTCCCCAACGATCTCCCATGAAGTGATTGGACCGGATGCCGTGATCTTCGTTTTCTGAATTTTGAGCTTTAAGCCAACATTTTCACTTTCCTCTTTCACTTTCATCAAAAGGCTCTTTAGTTCTTCACTTTCTGCCATATGGGTGGTGTCATCTGTATATCTGAGGTTATTGATATTTCTCCTGTCAATCTTGATTACAGCTTGTGCTTCCTCCAGACCAGCATATCTTATGATGTACTCTGCATATAAGTTAAATAAGCAGGGTGACAATATACAGCCTTGACATACTCCTTTTCCTATTTGGAACCAGTCTATTGTTCCATGTCCAGTTCTAACTGTTGTTTCCTGACATGCATACAGATTTCTCAAGAGGGAAGTCAGGTGGTCTGGTATTCCCATCTCTTAAAGAATTTTCCACTGTTTATTGTGATCCACACAGTTAAAGGCTTTGGCATAGTCAATAAACCAGAAATAGATGTTTTTCTGGAACTCTCTTGCTTTTTCCATGATCCAACAGATGTTGGCAAGTTGATCTCTGGTTCCTCTGCCTTTTCTAAAATCAGCTTGAACATCTGGAAATTTGCAGTTCATGTATTGATGAAGCCTGGCTTGGAGAATTTTGAGCATTACTTTACTAGCGTGTGAGATGAATGCAATTGTGTGGTAGTTTGAGCATTGTTTGGCATTGCCTTTCTTTGGGATTGGAATGAAAACTGACCTTTTCCAGTCCTGTGGCCACTGCTGAGTTTTCCAAATTTGCTGGCATATTGAGCACAGCGCTTTCACAGCATCATCTTTCAGGATGTGAAATAGCTCAACTGGAATTCCATCACCCCCACTAGCTTTTTTTTTGGTCTGATGCTTCCTATGTCCCACTTTCCTTAATATTGCAGGATGTCTGGCTCTGGCTGAGTGTGAGTGAGCATACCATCATGATTATTTGGGTAGTGAATATCTTTTCTGTATAGTTCTTCTGTGTATTCTTGCCACCTCTTCTTAATATCTTCTGCTTCTGTTAGGTCTATACCATTTGTGTTCTTTATTGAGCCCATCTTTGCATGAAATGTTCCCTTGGTATCTCTAATTTTCTTGAAGAGATCTCTAATCGGTCCCTTTCTATTGTGTTCCTCTATTTCTTTGCATTGATCACTGAGGAAGGCTTTCCTATCTCTCCTTGCTATTCTTTGAAACTCTGCATTCAAATGGGAATATGTTTCCTTTTCCCCTTTGCTTTTCACTTCTCTTCTTTTTACAGCTATTTGTAAGGCCTCCTCAGATAGCCATTTTGCTTTTTTTGCATTTCTTTTTCTTGGGAATGGTATTGATTCCTGTCTCCTGTACAAATCATGAACCTCTATCCATAGTTCATCAGGCAATCTGTCTACCAGATCTAGTCCCTCAAACCAGAATCGTATAGTGGTTTTCCCCACTTTCTTCAATTTAAGTACGAATTTGTCAATAAGGAGTTCATGTTCTGAGCCACAGTCAGCTCCCAGTCTTGTATTTGCTGACTGTATAGAGCTTCTCCATCTTTGGCTGCAAAGAATATAATCAGTCTGATTTCGGTGTTGACCATCTGGTGATGTCCACGTATATAGTCTTCTCTTGTGTTGTTGGAAGAGGGTGTTTGCTATGACCAGTGTGTTCCCTTTGCAAAACTCTATTAGCCTTTGCCCTGCTTCATTCTGTACTCCATGGATAAATTTGCGTGTGAGATGAGTGCAATTGTGTAGTAGTTTGAGCAATCTTTGGCAGTGCCTTTCTTTGGGATTGGAATGAAAACTGACCTTTTCCAGTCCTGTGGCCCCTACTGAGTTTTCCAAATTTGCTGGCATATTGAGTGCAGCATATACTTGGATTAATGTGATATTGAATGGTTTGCCTTGGAAATTAAGAGATCATTCTGTCATTTTTGAGACTGCATCCAAGCACTGCATTTCAGACTCTTTTGTTGACTATGATGGATACTCCATTTCTTCTAAGGGATTCCTGCCCGCAGTAGTAGATATAATGATCATCTGAGTTAAATTCACCTATTCCAGTCCATTTTAGTTCGCTGATTCCTAGAATGTCAATGTTCACTCTTGCCATCTCCTATTTGATCACTTCCAATTTGCCTTGATTCATGGACCTGACATTCCAGGTTCCTATGCAATATTGCTCTTTACAGCATCGGATCTTGCTTCTATCACCAGTCACATCCACAACTGGGTATCGTTTTTGCTTTGGCTCCATCCCTTCATTCTTTCTGCAGTTATTTTTCCACTGATCTCCAGTAGCATATTGGGCACCTACTGACATGGGGAGTTCCTCTTTCAGTATCCTATCATTTTGCCTTTTCATACTGTTCATGGGGTTCTCAAGGCAAGAATACTGCAGTTGTTTGCCATTCCCTTTTCCAGTGGACCACATTCTGTCAGACCTCTCCACCATGATTCGCCCATCTTGGTTGGCCCCATGGGCATGGCATAGTTTCATTGAGTTAGACAAGGCTGTGGTCTTAGTGTGATTAGATTGACTAGTTTTCTGTGATTATGATTCCAGTGTGTCTGCCCTCTGATGCCCTCTTGCAACACCTACCGTCTTACTTGGGTTTCTCTTACCTTGGACTTGGAGTATCTCTTCACAGCTGCTCTAGCAAAGCGTAGCTGCTGCTCATTATCTTGGATGAGGGTATCTCCTCACTACCATCCCTCCTGACCTTGAACGTGGAATAGCTCCTCTAGGCCCTCCTGCGCCCATACAGCCACCGCTCCTTGGACATGGGGTTGCTCCTCCCAGCCACCACCCCTGACCTTGGACGTGGGGTAACTCCAACCAGTAACACTGAAGAAGCTGAAGTTGAACGGTTCTATGAAGACCTACAAGACCGTTTAGAACTAACACCCAAAGAAGACATCCTTTTCATTATAGGGGACTGGAATGCAAAAGTTTGAAGTCGAGAAACACCTGAAGTAACAGGAAAATTTGGCCTTGGAAAATGGAATGAAACAGGGAAAAGACTAATAAAGTTTTGTCAAGAAAATGCACTTGTCATAACAAACACCCTCTTTCAACAACACAAGAGAACACTCTACACATGTTTACCAGATGGTAAACACCAAAATCAGGCTGATTATATTCTTTGCAGCCAAAGATGGAGAAGCTCTATACAGTCAACAAAAACAAGACTGGGAGCTGACTGTGGCTCAGATCATGAACTCCTTATTGCCAAATTCAGACTTAAATTAAAGAAAGTAGGGAAAACCACTAGACCATTCAGGTATGAGCTAAATCAAATTCCTTATGATTATACAGTGGAAGTGAGAAATAGATTTAAGGGACTAGATCTGATAGATAGAGTGCCTGATAAACTATGGAATGAGGTTCGTGACATCGTACAGGAGACAGGGATCAACACCATCCCCATGGAAAAGAAATGCAAAAAAGCAAAACGGCTGTCTGGGGAGGCCTTACAAATAGCTGTGAAAAGAAGAGGAGCAAAAAGCAAAAGAGAAAAGGAAAGACATAAGCATCTGAATGCAGAGTTCCAAAGAATAGCAAGAAGAGATAAGAAAACCTTCCTCAGCCATCAATGCAAAGAAATAGAGGCAAACAACAGAATGGGAAAGACTAGAGATCTCTTCAAGAAAATTAGAGATACCAAGGGAACATTTCATGCAAAGATGGGCTCGATAAAGGACAGAAATGGTATGGCCCTAACAGAAGCAGAAGATATTAAGAGGTGGCAAGAATACATAGAAGAACTGTACAAAAAAAGATCTTTATGGCCAGGAAAATCATGATGGTGTGATCACTCACCTAGAACCAGACATCCTGGAATGTGAAGTCAAATGGGCTTATAAAGCATCACTACAAACAAAGCTACTGGAGGTGATGGAATTCCAGTGGAGCTGTTTCAAATCCTGAACGATGATGCTGTGAAAGTGCTGCACTCAATATGCCAGCAAATTTGGAAAACTCAGCAGTGGCCACAGGACTGGAAAAGGTCAGTTTTCATTCCAATCCCAAAGAAAGGCAATGCCAGAGAATGCTCAAACTAGCACACAGTTGCACTGATCTCATATGCTAGTAAAGTAATGCTCAAAATTCTCCAAGCCAGGCTTCAGCAATATGTGAACTGTGAACTTCCAGATGTTCAATCTGGTTTTAAAAAAGGCAAGAAACTAGAGATCAAATTGCCAACATCCACTGGATCATGGAAAAAGCAAGAGAGTTCCAGAAAAACATCTATTTCTGCTTTATTACTATGCCAAAGCCTTTGACTGTGTGGATCACAATAAACTGTGGAAAATTTTTCAAGAGATGGGAATACCAGACCATCTGACCTGCCTCTTGAGAAATTTGTATGCATGTCAGGAAGCAACAGTTAGAACTGGACATGGAACAGCAGACTGGTTTCAAATAGGAAAAGGAGTACGTCAAGGCTGTATATTGTCACCCTGCTTATTTAACTTATATGCAGAGTACATCATGAGAAACGCTGAGCTGGAAGAAGCACAAACTAGAGTCAAGATTGACAGGAGAAATATCAATAACCTCAGATATGCAGATGACACCACCCTTATGGAAGAAATTGAAGAACTAAAAAGTGTCTTGATGAAAGTGAAAGTGTAGAGTGAAAAAGTTGGCTTAAAGCTCAACATTCAGAAAACGAAGATCATGGCATCTTGTCCCATCACTTCATGGGAAATAAATGGGGAAACAGTGGAAACAGTGTCAGACTTTATTTTTATGGGCTCCAAAATCCCTGCAGATGGTGACTGCAGCCATGAAATTAAAAGATGCTCACTCCTTGGAAGAAAAGTTATGACTATCCTAAGTGGTATATTCAAAAGCAGAGAAATTGCTTTGCCAACAAAGGTCTCTCTAGTCAAGGCTATGGTTTTTCCAGTGGTCATGTATGGATGTGAGAGGTGGACTGTGAAGAAAGGTGTGCTGAAGAATTGATGCTTTTGAACTATGGTGTTGTAGAGGACTCTTGAGAGTCCCTTGGACTGCAAGGCGATCCAACCAGTCAATCCTAAAGGAGATCAGTCCTGGGTGTTCTTTGGAAGGACTGATGCTAAAGCTGAAACTCCAATACTTTGGCCACCTCATGTGAAGAGTTGACTCATTGGAAAAGACTCTGATGCTGGGAGAGATTGGGGGCAGGAGGAGAAGGGGATGACAGAGGATGAGATGCCTGGATGGCCTCATTGACTCATTGGTCATGAGTCTGAGTGAACTCTGGGAGTTGGTGATGGACAGGGAGACCTGGCGTGCTGTGATTCATGGGGTTGCAAAGAGTCAGACAGGACTGAGCGACTGAACTGAACTGAACTGAGTTCAGCACTCTCACAGCATCATTGTTTAGGATTTGAAATAGCTCAACTGGAATTCCATCACCTCCACTAACTTTATTCATAGTGATCCTTCCTAATGCCTACTTGACTTTACATTCCTTGATGTCTGGCTTAAGGTTAGTGACCCCACCTCATGATTGTCCAGATCGTTAAGGCTTTTTTGTATAGTTCTTCTGTGTATCCTTGCCACTTCTTCTTAATATCTTCTGGTTCTGTTAGGTCCTTGCCACTTCTGTCCTTTGTTGTGTCCATCTTTACGTGAAATGTTCCCTAGGTATCTCTAATTTTCTTGAAGAGATCTCTAGTCCTTGCCATTCTACTGTTTTCCTCTATTTCTTGTCATTGATCCTTTAGGAAATCTTTCTAATCTCTCATTGATATTCTTTGGAACACTGCATTCAGATGGGTTTATCTTTACTTTTCCCCTTGACTTTTGCTTCTCTTCTTTTCTCAGCTATTTGTAAGGCCTCCTCAGAGAACAATTTTGCTTCTTACATTTCTTTTTCTTTTCAACACTTTTGGTCACTGCCTCCTGTACAATGTTACAAACCTCCGTCCATAATTCTGGGACTGTGTCTATCGATCTAATCCCTTGAAAATGTTTGTCACTTCCACTGTATAATAAAGGGATTTGGTTTAGGTCATACCTGAATGGTCTTGTTGTTTTCTCTACTTTGTTCCATTTAAGTCTGAATTTTGCATAAGGAGCTGATGACCTGAGCCTACTCAGCTCCAGGTCTTGTTTTTGCTGACTGTAAAGAGTTTCTCCATCTTCAGCTCAAAGAACATATTCAATCAGATCTCAGTATTGAACATTGGTGATGTCTGTATAGAGTGGCCTTTGTGTTTTTGGAAGAGGCTGTTTTCCATGACTAGTGCATTCTCTTGGCAAATTCTGTTAGCCTTTGCCCTTCTTCAATTTTACTCCAATGACAAACTTGCCTGTTACTCTAGGCATCTCTTGACTTCCTACTTTTGCATCCGTTCAGTTCAGTCACTCCATTGTGTCTGACTCTTTGCAATCCCATGGACTGAAGCACACCTGGCCTCCCTGTCCATCATCAGCTCCTGGAGTTTACTCAAACTTATGTCTATTGAGTGACATCCAACCATCCAACCATGGTGATACCATCCAACCATCTCATCCTCTGTCGTCCTCTTCTCCTCCTGCCTTAAATCTTTCCCAGCATCAGGGTTTTTTTCAAATGAGTCAGCTCTTCCTATCAGGAAGCCAAAGTATTGGAGTTTCAGCTTCAGCATCAGTCCTTCCAATGAACATTCAGAAATGATTTCCTCTAGGATGGACTGGTGAGATCTTCTTGCAGTCCAAGGGACTCTCAAGAGTCTTCTCCAACACTACAGTTCAAAAGCATCAGTTCTTCAGTGCTCAGCTTTCTTTATAGTCCAACTTTTTCTTTGTTGTATTGCTATTTAGAGTCAAGTTCAAAATCTACTTTGTGGTTAGTGTTTGTACTTGAATTATGTCTGCTTTTGTGCCAAGTATAGCTAAACATGTCTAATTTAGGGCTTATGCTGCTAAATCACTTCAGTCGTGTCCGACTCTGTGCGACCCCATAGATGGCAGCCCACCAGGCTTCCCTGTCCCTTGGATTCTCCAGGCAAGTACACTGGAGTGGGTTGCCATTTCCTTCTCCAATGCATGAAAGTGAAAAGTGAGAGGGAAGTCACTCAGTCGTGTGACTCCTAGCGACCACATGGACTGCAGCCCACCAGGTCCCTCTGTCCATGGGATTTTCCAGGCAAGAGTACTGGAGTGGGGTGCCATTGCCTTCTCCATTAGGGCTTATAGTTATTTGAAATAAACCATTTTCCCGAACTTACAAGTGGGGAAATGACAGTTAAGGGAAATTATATTTTTTGCATATTATTATAATTTTGTTACAAAGACATGATTAAAATCTAGATTTTATTTCTATGTCTAGTGATTTTTTTCCATTATACTTTTTTTTTTTTTTTGCCATTCCAGTGCATTTTTCCATACCCCTTATAGTATGCTCACTACATTTTATTGTCAGCTTTTGTTTACCTATTGGCCTCTCTCATTAGTTTGTTATTCAGGGAGAGGTTGCTATTTTTGTCTGACTGCTCAATATGTAAGTGGGGGCTCTTCAGTTATTATAAGTCAAACATTTGTGGTAGACAGACTTAATGTGAAATTGATTTGTGATCAAAGAAATCTTACATTTTCACTTCATTCAAGTGAATAGGTATTTGCAAGAAAAAATATCAAACTACATGTACTTTGCTGGCTTGCCTTTAAATCTCACATAACATATTTTGGGCTATTTGCAACAGGACCAAGAATGGAATCCTGTAGAAGTAACAAACCACAAAACAAATTCCACCAAATTGCATGATTGAATCCTTGTTGTCATATTACTCTGTTTTGGTGATAATTCCTATCATCTTTTCTGATGGAATGTTAATTGGGTGAATGGATTTCTTTTGTTCACCACTAACTTATTTATCTTTAACAATGCAGTATATTGATCTATTGCCTAGTCTTACATAGATTGGATTCTAAGTGCTGAAAACATATTAAGTCTGTGTTGCACACTGTTAGTTAAGACTTGACTTAGAATAGATTTAAATAAAAACCCAGCAGTTTGACATCTTGGAAAAGCACTATTGTCAAATAGTAACTTGGAAAATACACAGACATATTTAATAAAAAATATCCTGGAGAATGAAATGGCAATCCACTCCAGTATTCTTGCCTGGAGAATCCCATGGACATAGGAACCTGGCAGGCTACAGTTCATGGGATTGCAAGACTTGGACACGACTTAGCGCTTTCTTTTTTCTATACTATATATGATAGTCCTAAATATATTTAAAAGCTTATTAACTCACAGATCCTTACAATAAATGTATTAAGCATTATACTTTTTTTTGAAGATGACTTTTTCTTATGTTTCTTTTTCCTTAATTTAACAACTGTAGTGACACAAAGTAGACTGCATGAATCATAATCTGCACGTTGTTGAAGGGTGCATTTTGATAAGTTTACATACACACACACAAACATACTCTGAAACAGTGGCCAAAAACAAAATAACTAATATATTCTTCACACCAGAAATTTCCATTTGCCCTTTCAGATTCCACTTTTCACCCAACCAAGAGATCCCCTGATCTTTTTTCTCATTATCAATTAGTCAGAATTTTCTATTGTTGTTGTTCATTTGCTGTGTCTGACTCTTTATGATCCCATGGACTGCAGCACCCCAGGTTTCCCTATCCTTCACTATCTCCTGGAGGTTTCTCAAACTCATGTCCATTGAGTCGGTGATGCCACCCTATCGTCTCATCTCTGTTGCCCACTTCTGTAACGTCAAAATAAACATGATATGAAAATATTCAGATTGCTGTTAGAGACCTAGGAAAATATCAGAAGTTTTACCTAATGATTATAAAGTTTTAGCCATTTTGCTACATTTGAAAATAAAATCTTATCCAATGTTATGAATCATTTTGTATTACATTAAGAAATATGGCACTTTTATTTCAGTTACTCTTTTATACTGACTTTTCATTCACTGCCCAAAAGCCAACTGTCCTAGATATTAAATATACATTGTGGAATTTATTGTTATTACCTTTTATTCTGCATTCTATTCATTAATAATGAGCAATTCTTTGTCTCTGATGGTATAGATTTGACAGGACATTACATCAATATGGAACAGATTTTTTTTTTTTTACAATTTTCAGCCTTTAAATGGGTTGTGTTAATTGCTTTATGATGAACCTAGCATCTGCTTTGCAAAGAGAATGTCATTTTACTGATAATTTCAGTTGAGAAACTAATTGAAGGAATATAAACATGTACTACAGAACATTTGTGAATTTGTTAAATTTAGTTTTCTGAGAAAGTTCAGATTCTTTTAGATCATCTTTTCCCAATCAATACATTCATACAAGATTTTGTTCTTCTTTTTTTTTTTTTTTTTAAGAAATCTTTTGTAATGGAAATCTTATGAACTGTTTTAGAGTAAAAATTGAAAACCTTAAGGCAGATTGAGCTTTGTGGTGCTCCTGAGAATATGCACTGTTTGTAGACATCTCTTTCACAAAAATTATTCCTGTATAACTTTGAACATCAACCTGGGCTGAGACTTAAGTCACAGGGGATTGAAAAATAGTAAAAGCAATGATTTGAGGAGAGCTGGCAAATTAATGTCTCAGTGTTTACCAAGAGAGACAAATTTATTTCATCTGTCACAAAGATTACCTGAAAAATCTTAGGCTACCTTATAAGACATTATATTGCTTAGCAGTTTTAAAAAGAATAAAAGTATAAAATTTCCTCTTCAAATTCTGTTTTATAAAAATTTTTATTATAAAATATAAAATGGTTAGTGTTTAAATACCAAAAAAAAAAAAAAAGGCCAAAAATTAACCTAATAGACTTCAGGCAACCAAACAAAAGTAAAATCTACACAGAGATAATAGAGTTATCTCTGTAAGAATTGTTGCATTTTAAGAGTCAATGTTTGCAAGTAATTGTAAAAAGTAAACTAAAAATCTATGACTTGTGTATCTAAGATGTTTGCTTCATCATCTGAATAACAAAAAAGACACCTTTCCCATTCAACACCTAAAATGAGATTTTTAGAAGTATTAATAATTTGTGAGTGTATAATAGTTTTTACATATACCTCTCAATACCATTTACTTATGTAGTAGTTATAAAAGAAGCTGAATTCAAAATAAAAATTGAGGTATATGAATATCATAATGAAAGATTTATCAGAAGTATATTTAGTAACAGTGAATTGTAATATTCAACATGTATAAATATTTTCTTAGCTTAAGTTACTTAAGAATATGAAATCATACACAGCTAAAGAATTATCAAAATGAAACCTAAGAAAATCCCACTATTTTAACCCCCTAAAGGTCCTTCTTCTAAAGCAATTTTCCTAAATCTTTCCCATTAAATCTTGGCCAAATTGCACAAGTACCAAGAAGAGGTAATATGTTCCTTGGATTCACATTCTTAGAAATTAAACTTTTCTTATCTCTAGTAAATGCTTTACAGAATGTTCTTGTATTTTTTAACATAAAAATTGCTTAAAGTACTTGAATAAAACTATTGCTTATGTAGAAAATGGGTACTTAAAATCTCTGGATGTTTTTAAAGACTGACATTCATTCTACTTTTTTACAATGAAAGGAATGGCTTTAAGGTTACTGAGACTAATAAAGAGTAAATATAAAATATAATTTTCCTGCCAATATGTACTTAGTTAAGCTTATAAATATTCTTAACAGCTTTGCTTGCTAGTTTGAAAGTAAAGTTATTTTATGTATTTTAGAATAATGTTTTTCTTTTAAATTTATGTCGATATTTTTCATAAAAAGGGCATAGATTTTAAGATTGTCAGTGCAGATCCACAAGCCTAAGTTCTTCTACATATTATGATTAAAAGTAACCAGTTTCTTGAAAAATCTAAGTTTTCTCCCGTGACATTTTAGAGTCCCTAAAGGTAATAAGGCTACGCACTCCAGTATTCTGGCCTGGAGAATTCCATGGACTAAGTCCATGGGGTCGCAAAGAGTCAGACATGACTGATCGACTTTCACTCACTTCACTAAAGGTAATAAGTACTTCTCTGTCTTTTTATTATTGACATTCCCATAACAAAAGCTAAAATATACATTATATAGTATTATGTCATATATTAATGGGAAATTTTTTGAATGAGTATGAAAAATTGGTAAGTAGATTTTAAAATAATGAATGAGCTGATTAATTAAAGAAGAAAGTATATTAGTCAATTTTCACTTTTCTTTTTTGATTATATTCTTCCCCTGAAAAGCACATTTACTTAAAACTACAGAAAGAGTGGACTGTGGTTGTTTTCTTTTTTTCCCCATTGGGGTATAGTTGCTTTACAATGCTGTGGTAGCCTCTGCTGTACAGAAGTGAATCAGGTATATGTATCCCCTCCCTTGTGGACTTCCTTCCCACCCACTATCCCATCCATCTAGTAATCTCTGAACAGCTTTAATTGCTCTTGAAGTATATAAGAGTGATTCTGAAGTTCAAATGTCCAGGGATGGTAGCTTGTTCCAGTTTCCTTTGTGGTTTTGATGCTCATTTATCATTTAAAGTTGGGCAGGTCCCGGTGCTTAACTGGGATTTTTAAGGTGTTTAATTGGTAGAAAATACGTGTTCAAGTGGCAGTTATTGTGTGTGGTTGGCTAAAAGCAGTTAGCCAGATCTTTTTCTTATCATCCCCCTTTAGCTAGCACTCAGAACTTAAAGGCACCAAACTGTTACTGCTATGGGCAATGTAGGTGCCTCCTTCATAGCTATTTAAGTAACCCTAGCCATTTAAGTAACCCTAGCCATTTTCACAGAGTGAAAGAAAAAATAACGCTCAGAGTCGGACACGACTGAGCGACTTCCCTTTCACTTTTCACTTTCATGCATTGGAGAAGGAAATGGCAACCCACTCCAGTGTTCTTGCCTGGAGACTCCCAGGGACGGGGGAGCCTGGCGGGCTGCCGTCTATGGGGTCGCACAGAGTCGGACACGACTGAAGCGACTTAGCAGCAGCAGCAGCAAGGTGTAATGATTACAGTTAAATTCCCTTGAAGATTTATAATGAGATGTATGTAAGATTTATACTCCTTGCTATTATAATGCTAAAATTCATTCATATAATCACATGCTGCTGTAACATATTCATTATTAGTTTTGTATAGTATTCCATTGTTTAATATCATTTAATGCACTTTTCTGTTCATAGATACTAGTGTTCGTTCAGGCTTTTGCTAACATAAGGAACAAAAGTGCTGCTATGTGTAAATTTCTGTGAATGTTTCCTGGTGTACATGTATGGCTTTCTTTTTAGTTTATAGCTTCAAGAGAAATTGCTACATTGTATGGAAGGAGTATATTCGGTTTAATAAGAAAACACCAAAAGTTTCGCTTGGGAAACATGTTAAACATATGTTTAACAGTTTTTATTGATATGTTTATAGACACTAATGATTCACTTTTTCAGCAGAAGTTGTTATAACCAGGCTTTCAAAATTTCCCATTGAATGGATAAAAATTGGTACCTATTTTTAGTCTCAGTTTTATTTTTCTGGTCACCAGCAGGATTAAGTGTGATTTCAGCCATATTAATGTTATACAGCTAAACATTTATGACCAATACTTTACCATACTATTCTCTAGGAAAATATAAAATAAATGAATAAAGTACTCTATGTGCCCCTCTAAGGCTGGCTATAAGTGTTAAGTTTGGATTTTTTTCAAGTGCAAGACATTCCAATACTCTGAAAACAGGGATAGTGAATAACAGAGAGACTGTCTATTTTACCTGAATGACTTGGATTTTTTGGCTTTATTTGTTCAATTATTTCTCAAATCTTTCTAGAATTTTCTTTTGTATTTATCATATGGACAATGTACTTATCCATACCTGATGATTTTTAGTCTGGAAAAAACATGTCTTTTCAAGCAATATTTGTAATGCAATTCATCATTGTATTCCTTGTTTTTTTTAATATCTGTTTGAATTTGTTTTATTATTGGAATTAACTTTTTCTTGGCTCATTGTGCCTACATTTTAGACCTCTTAGCACTTGTCAAATTCATAATAAAGATGATTGGGCTTAACAATTGTATTATTCTTCTTCACAAACTTAATAGTGGTGCTTTATTCCTTACCACATCAATTTAAGTGTCCTACATTTTTATTTTATAGATACGTTTATAGAAACGTAAATTTAAGCTTAAAAATTTTTAACCTATTAAGGTTTTCATATCTTGTGGGATTTGAACATCAATGTATTCAATACCAGTGGTACTGAGAGTGTGTGCTTTTGATGAGAGAGATTTTGTCAAACTTTTAATTAAAATATTGCTCTTCTTATGTTGACAGGGTAATAACAATAGCACCAAGAGTTTCTAGAAGATCAAGTTGAGAATTTCAGAAAAAGACAGTAGGAAGCAGAAACAAAAGGAAGCAGCTCTCTGCCCTGATACATTGTTGCATGTCTGCAAGGTTGGTTAAAAGTAATGGTAGATTTACGTGATGAGAGATCAGGATTTTTTCTGCCACCAGAGATGCAAACTTTTGCAGGTGTCAATGTAATCATGTCTGGGAATTAGGGGAATTAGTTGGGTAACAAATAATGTATTAGTCACTGACTGATGTGTACAGCCCTTTAAGGAAAAAACTATACTAGGTCAAGGACCTTTTAAGCATAAATCATAAAGAATTTTTTTCTTAAAAACTAATCCACTATAACCTAAGTTGAACCACAGAATTAAACTCAACATTTTTAACCAAATTTATTGATTCGTTTCTTAATTGGTAATATCTACCCACCCAGCTTCCATTACTCCTAATACTCATGAAAATACATCAGACTGTGTAAGAACTTTCTGTAAGAGGAGGGATTATTTTTGCAGGAATCCAAGTCAGAGCTAAAATTGCCGCAGCCTGGATCATGCAGTTAGGGGCCATGGGAATGGGAAACAAGACAGCCTTTCAGAGGTTTCAAGGGAAGAGGGTATCAGGGCTGGGATGTGGGAGGCGAGAGGTGTAGAGATAGCCCATCTATCACATCATGTATAATGTATCATTTCTTTTTTTGTGCCTGGAATAGTTAAGATCTATACTCTTACCAAACTTGATGATTATAATGTTGTCTATATACACTTTACTGTGCGTTAGATGGCTAGGGCTTACTTAGTTTGTACCCTCTCCAGTCTCTGTACCCGCCCCCTAGTAACCATTTACTCTCTGTTTTGTGAGTTTAACTTTTTAGATTCTACATATGTCATATCATATAGTATTTGTGTTTCTCCGCGTGACTTATCTCACTTAGCATAATATCCTCAAGGTCTATCCATGGTGTTGCAAATAGCAGGGTTTCCTTCTTTCTTATTGCTGTATAATAGATATATGTATGTATCTTCAAAGAATATTTTACCCACATACTTATCTGAGAATGCATTTGAGAAAAGCATTGGGTTAGAGACCATGAGAAGAATAAGAGAGAAAATAGTGGTAAGTGAATTGGGACCTTTTTAAATATCTCTATACTGTGCTGTGCTGTTCTTAGTCCAACTCTTTGTGACCCCATGGACTGTAGCCCACCAGGCTCCTCTGTCCATGAGATTTCACAAGACAGATTACTGGAGCAAGTTGCTACCTCCTCCTCCAGGGCAACTTCCTACCCTTGGGTCAAACCCACCTCTCCTGTGTCTCCTGAATTGGTAGGTGGATTCTTTACCCCAAAGCCATACCACTTTTTAAACAACACAAACCCAGAGTTCTTAAGCATACCCAGTCACAAAATTCTATCACTCGTGTGACCAATATGTCTACATTTTCACATCTACAAAATGATTTACCTAATTTTTCTACTTCCTAGAAGAGTTTACGTAGCATCAAGAAGATTCTTAATCACAGACATACATGACCCAAATGCTAAGTATTTGTTGTGAGCTGTAAGGTCTACAAATTATCTTGGAAAATATTTTATACCCTTAATGTACTGATAAGGAGTAGTATTGCCAGAAAATCAGATGTTCCCTTTGTGTGTGTATGTGTGGGGGGGGGGGGTGGGGCGGGGGGAGGCGGGCATGGTTTAAAGTTGAAATAACTTGACAGTTTTGAATGCATCAAAATGAACAATTTTCAGGGGCAGCCAACTGTATTTTAAATAACTCCATAAGCCTTTTTAGTGGGATATTTTTTCTCTTATTGTACACATGATAATTGTTTCAATTCCTTGTCCTTTGTATTGAACTGATGCTGGAAAATGCTTTTAAGTAAAAAACATGATCAAAACTCATCAGTCTGTTACATTTCAATGAATCAGAGCTTGTGGTAAAGTTTCAGGATATAAATATAAAGCAAAAATTTCACTAAATTATTTTCAGCAGGACCATTCTAAAATAATGTAGATTTCTGCTGAAATATAGCAATCTGTAAAGAGAAAACTATTTACATGGACAATTGCCTCACAGTGGGAATTTGGCAATGAAAACAAATGATTCCAGTAATTGCTTTATATACAAGAAAGTATATTTCCTAAGATAACTTTAGCAAAATAAAGATCGCATAACCTTGTGCCGTGGAAAAAATAGAGCTTATTCAACATTGATTAAGGGAGTTTACAAGTGTATAGTGAATTCATAATCCTTATTTTTGGTTGATTTTTTTTTCAGCACTTAAAGTTATTAGACAATATCCTTGGGAATTTTTAGCTATAACCAAATACAAAAATGGTGTAAACTATAAACCTAGATTTTCTTTCTTTCTTTCTTTTTTTTTTTGGTGCCGGAACCCGGGAACCTAGATTTTCACATGATATATATGTTGGCAGAGTCTCAGTTCAGTTCAGTTTAGTTCAGTCACTCAGTCGTGTCTGACTCTTTGCGACCCCATGAATTGCAGCACGCCAGGCCTCCCTGTCCATCACCAACTCCCGGTGTTCACCCCAACTCATGTCCATCGAGTCAGTGATGCCATCCAGCCATCTCATTCTCTGTCTTCCCCTTCTCCTCCTGCCCCCAATCCCTCCCAGCATCAGAGTCTTTTCCAATGAGTCAACTCTTCTCATGAGGTGGCCAAAGTATTGGCTACCGTATACTAAAACTTAGTTGTCTCCTTAAGTCAAAGCAGTTTTCATATTCATAGAAATAACATTTGATTGATTGGTGCTTTCTAAAATTTTCATAGACCTACTAAAACATAGACTCATAACTTTCAATATTAAAAAAAAGTGTAGAATCATGCTTTTTAATGCAAATACCGACCAATATTATACAATTTATCTGAGAAACCATTGAAATGATCAGAAATACCCTTAATAGTTTTTTCAGCCAGAATGAAGTTGTGATGTAAGACACACAGAAATAGAACCAAGTGATGGGATAGTTCTCGACAAGAAGAGTTAAGTGTAAAAATCCTAGTAGTGTTGAGTTCTCATGTGAAATAACATAGTTGGTGCCAGGTTTCTAGACCTAGCCTTGTGGGCCAAATGAGACACATGAATATGTTTTATATAATATGAACAGTGTGTCACCATGCTTTTAAAGGTTGAATATAAAGAGGGAAATTTCACATCAAAATCATCTTTTGTAGCTGCTTTAAAAAAACAGAAACTTGTAACACTAGCCTCCCACTTTCTAGGATATCAATCAGTTGAAATGCCAGAAGTAAAATCTCAGTTCTGGCACTTTTTATGGGGCTCCTGTCATCCTTCAGGTAGATAATTTCATCTTCTAAACTTGCACTTATTCATTATATCTATTATTGTCTGTTTGTCTCTCCCTGTGAATGTGAAAACTATGGAGTAAAGACCTTTGTTTTGTTACTGATATATCCCAAGAATCTCCAAGAGCATCTGGCACAAAGGAAGAACTTAATAAATGTTTGATGAATAGAAAATTAATTGGCTAATTCATTAAATAACTGAGGAATCATGTTGATGTATGGCAAAACCAATACAGTATTGTAAAGTGAAATAAAGTAAAATTTAAAAAAATAACTGAGCAATCAAACAAGTTTGGCCTTCGCTTATTGATTATTGCTTCCTTGACATTTAAGTCCCCTGCTTAAGCCTTAGTGATCATTTTGTGAAGCAGAAGTTGAGGAGAGAAAGTGACAAGCAATAAACAAATATATATGATAATGAGGCAAAGAAAAATTTACGTGGTCAATAGAGAAATATCTCATAATGAAAGGACTCAATTTTGTAAACAATAAGAAGACTTACAACCATCTTTACTTCTGTGTTTTTAAGACGACAATGTTAAAAAGTATGATTTTCAGTTGGCATTAAACATTGTAAATAGTGAGAATGACAACTACAAAATACAAAGTATGTGACTTTTCTACAGTAGAATTAGGAGTCAAACATGATAATTTTAGTTGTTTATATATAACCTGAATTATTAAAAAATTATACTTCTGCAGTTTTTATTTTTTAAAAACAAAGCCTTTGTAATGATTCGTTTCTATTCTTTGATAGATAATGAGAAGACATACGTGCCACGGATTGCATGTTTGTGTTCCCTGGACTCATATGTTGAAATCCTACCCCTCAAGGTGATGGTATTAGGATATGGGGCCTTAGGAAGTGATCAGGTCACAGGACTCCACCCTCATGACCAAAATTAGTTTCTTCATGAATGAAGCCCCAGAGAGCTCCCTAGTGCCTTATGCCTTGTGAGGACACAAGAAGAAGTCTGCAACCTAGAGGAAGCCCCTACCTAGACCGTGCAAGCACCCTGAGCTCAGTTGTCTAGGCTTCAGAAGTGTGAAAAATAGGTTTCTATAGTTTATGTGCTGTGCTTAATCACTCAGTCATGCCCAACTTTTTGCAACCCCATGGACTGTAGCCCACCATGCTTGGCTCTCCATGGGAATTCTCCTGGCAAGAATACTGGAGTGGATTGTCATGCTATTTTTTTTTTAATAAGATACCCTATAAAGCATGGGTCCCCAGCTTCCAGGATCTAATGCTTGATGATCTGAGGTAGAGAAGATGTAATAACAATAGAAGTTAGTGCACAATAAATGTAATGCATTTGATCATTCTGAAACAGTCCCCACCACTCCACCCTGGTCCATGGAAAATCTGTCTTCCATGAAACAAGTCCCTGGTGCAAAAAATGTTGGGGACCACTGCATCATAAAGGGTTAGTCAGTGGTATTTTGTTATAGCAGCGTGAAAGATTTGAGACAATAGACATTGAAAAAGGATTGCACAGTGGTCTTTGAGGTTTTCTTAACTTTTGCACGGACACTAAACCTGGTATGTGTTGTTAATTTGAGGGCAAAATGGCAGTCTGTGAAACTCAGTGGTAGAAACTGTTGAACTTGGTTTCAAATATTTGATTTCCACCTCTTATGTGATAATAGGACCTTTGACTTTTATCTAGCATTTAATTTAAATAGATGAAACAGTTAAATGTAACAGGACTTGAACAAGTAGAAATCATAGAAGAGGCTTGATAGATATTTTTTGACTCACTGATTAATATTAAACACCACTGAAAAAATCGGAAAAGTTAGCACAAAAGAGTAACTATCGCTCTTTCAGTAAGGATAGTCAGGATAAATTGTTCAAAAATGTCTGTACACCATGGAGAAATTGAAAAGTTTGTCAAATATTTCAAAACTTAATAAACTCTAAATAATGTAATTTTTTAAAAAGGAACTTGAAAATTAAAAACTATAACGAGAATTAAAACTTACTTTATGTACATTAATTTTCTTCATCAATTTATATAACTCCATACTATTTATTTTTAATGAGCTATGCAATGGTTCACTTCATATATGAATTCATCATTAGCCTCTGCTAATGACATTTTTCATCAAAAGATTAGTTTTTAGAAAATCAAATTATGACAATTAATGCACATTAAGAACAACAACAACAAACTCACAATGAATGTGATTATATATGATTTCTGAGCCATCATTTACAAAGCAATGCTGGTGATACTTCATGTTAAGAAGACGGTTTTTCCTGAATAGCTTATTGTACATTTTAAAAATTAAGTGCAAATTAAGAACTATTTTTTTTTCTTAGGAGTTTGCAGTAATATATTTATTGAAAGACACCATGAAGGAGAAATTGAGATATTCTATCAGGTTGGTTCCTAATGATAAGCTGACTTATCAATGCCACATTTAGCCAATCTTGTGTAACAAGCAGGACTGCTCATGAAAAGCAGTATGCTCGTGAATAATAGTATATTTTTCTCATCACAACTGTATTAACTGAATTCCCATTCCAATATCATATTTCAATATTCCTACAAACTCTCCCTTCACTGTAGCCATGATGTATATACAGTGTCACATAGTGAGTGTGGTCTCTGGATTATATCATGGTTTTCGGTATTTGCACTTTAGTCCTTAGTCTCTTGGACTGCATTGCTGCCTCCCACCTTCTCAATGAGATTAGCCATACTTGTCTTTCAAGGGTGCTTGAACATCTTCTTGGAACTACACTTTAAATATGTATTCAGATTTTTCTAATCCAGGTCTATTTTCCATAACAATTTTTGTGTTTAGACATTTTCATAGTACTTTATGGTTCTTGAGTTGTTGCTGATGTTCAGATACTAAATTATGTCTGACTTTTTATGACCCCATGAACAGCAGCACATCAGACTTCCCTGTCCTTCATTATCTCCCAGAGTTTCTCAAACATATGTCCATTGTGTTGATGGTGCCATCCAACAATCTCATCCTCTATCGCCTCCTTCTCTTCCTGCCTTCAATCTTTTGCAGTATCAGGGTCTTTTCCAATGAGTCAGCTCTTCACATCAGGTGGCCAAATTTATTGGAGCTTTAGCTTCAGCATCTGTCCTAATGAATATTCAAAGTTGATTTCCTCTAGGCTTTCTTCCCATCTCATTTTGATGTGGGTACACAAGCAAAAAGCAAAGGAGAAAAGGAAAGATATAAGCATCTGAATCCAGAGTTCCAAGGAACAGCAAGGAGAGATAAGAAAGCCTTCCTCAGCCATCAATGCAAAGAAATAGAGGAAAACAACAGAATGGGAAAGACTAGAGATCTCTTCAAGAAAGTGAGAGATACCAAAGGAATATTTCATGCAAAGATGGGCTCAATAAAGGACAGAAATGGTATGGAACTAACAGAAGCAGAAGAAATTAAGAAGAGGTGGCAAGAATACACAGAAATGTACAAAAATCTTCACCACCCAGATAATCATGATGTTGTGATCACTCACCTAGAGCCAGACATCCTGGAATGTGAAGTCAAGTGGGACATAGGAAGCATCACTATGAACAAAGCTAGTAGAGGTGATGGAATTCCAATTCAGCTGTTTCAAATCCTGAAAGATGATGCTGTGAAAGTGCTGCACTCAATATGCCAGCAAACATAGAAAACTCAGCAGTGGCCACAGGACTGGAAAAGGTCAGTTTTCACTCCAATCCCAAAGAAAGGCAATGCCAAAGAATGCTCAAACTACCACACAATTGCACTCATCTCACATGCTAGTAAAGTAATGGGCAAAATTCTCCAAGCCAGGCTTCAGCAATATGTGAACCGTGAACTTCCTGATGTTCAAGCTGGTTTTAGAAGACAGAGGAACCAGAGATCAACTTGCCAACATCTGTTGGATCATGGAAAAAGCAAGAGAGTGCCAGAAAAACATCTATTTCTGCTTTATTGATATGCCAAAGCCTTTAACTGTGTGGATCACAATAAACTGTGGAAAATTCTTCAAGAGATGAGAATACCAGACCACCTGACCTGCCTCTTGAGAAACCTATATGCAGGTCAGGAAGCAAGAGTTAGAACTGGACATGGAACAACAGACTGGTTCCAAATAGGAAAATGAGTATGTCAAGGCTGCATATTGTCACCCTACTTATTTAACTTCTATGCAGAGTACGTCATGAGAAATGCTGGGCTGGAAGAAGCACAAGCTGGAATCAAGATTGCCGGGAGAAATATCAATAACCTTAGATAGGCAGATGACACCACCCTTATGGCAGAAAGTGAAGAGGAGCTAAAAAGCCTCTTGATGAAAGTGAAAGAGGAGAGTGAAAAGGTTTGCTTACAGGTCAACATTCAGAAAACTAAGATCATGGCATCTGGTCCCATCACTTCATGGGAAGTGGATGGGGAAACAGTGGAGGCAGTGTCAGATATTATATTTTTGGGCTCCAAAATCACTGCAAGTGGTGATTGAAGCCATGAAATTAAAAGATGCTTACTCCTTGGAAGGAAAGCTATGACCAAACTTGATAGCATATTCAAAAGCAGAGACATTACTTTGCCACAAAGGTCCGTCTAATCAACGCTATGGTTTTTTCAATGGTCATGTATGGATATGAGAGTTGGACTGTGAAGAAAGCTGAGCACTGAAGAATTGATGCTTTTGAACTGTGGTGTTGGAGAAGACTCTTGCGGGTCCCCTGGACTGCAAGGAGATCCAACCAGTCCATTCTAAAGGAGATCAGTCCTGGGTGTTCATTGGAAGGACTGACGCTAACGCGAACCAATACTTCGGTCACCTCATGTGAAGAGTTGACTCACTGGAAAAGACTCTGATGCTGGGAGGGATTGGAAACAGGATGAGAAGGGGATGACAGAGGATGAGATGGCTGAATGGTATCACCGACTCGATGGACATGAGTTTGAGTGAAGTCCAGGAGTTGGTGATGGACAGGGAGGCCTGGTGTGCTGCGATTCATGGGGTCACAAAGAGTCATTCATGACTGAGCGAGTTAACTGAACTGAATACATGCCTAAGACCAACCCATAACTGGCTTTATATATACACCTTAAATAAGATAGAGGATGGATAACATTTTAATAAAGAAAATTAGTACACTGAGGATTTAAAAATCTTTACATGGCAATGCACCACTTTTCCCACTGTATTTGACATTTTAAAATTACCAAGTAAGACATGTTCCACCTTACATGTAACAGCAATGTAAGGATGCATAAAGAATAATTGATCACTGGCCTCCCAGTTCTATAGAATAACGAAGCTATGTCAGTTTCCTAATATATAAATCTAAAATTTGTCTGTAGGCACTAGAAATAATATTTTTCTAGAAAAATATAAATGTTACATAGGTAAGTATTACTATGCTTTTTTTTTTAACATTTTTGTATCTAATTTTTGTTAAGCAATTACCACCTTGTTGACATCATACATCTTAAATTCTAAAATAAACTCTTTAGGTGCCTTGCTTTATTTTGATTTTTATATTTGTGTATGGTATGAAGTAGTGTTGTATTTTTATTATCTTTCAGATAGATACTTTAATCACTATGCATTGACAGGCTACTTATTTATACAGTAATTTATGTATTAATAAAGCAACATTTTTTAAATATTTCACTGACTTTTTCCCATTGGTTTGCTATTTCTAGAAGAATAAAAGAAAGTTTTCATATGCTTTGAGACGTTCTGATTACTCTAGAGCCATCATAACAAGTAGCAACCAAAACAAACTTCAATCTGTCATCAAAAACTTGCCCACTTTTCAGCCAATAATGATGTCATTCTCACATCTTCGACTCCTGTTCCTACTTAATCTATGAAAATCAATGAATCAAAGGTGGACACACTCCAAAGGGAAATTTGAGGTGAAAATCCTTCAACAACACTGTTTTTCAATTACCTTACTTCTATAGATGGTGAAAGTGAAAGTGAAAGTGAAGTCGCTCAGTCGTGTCCAACTCTTTGGGACCCCATGGAGTGTAGCCCTCCAGGCTTCTCCGTCCATGGGATTCTCCATCCATGGGATTCTCCAGGCAAGAATACTGGAGTGGGTTGCCATTTCCTTCTCCAGGGGATCTTCCCAACCCAGGGATTGAACCCAAGTCTCCTACATTGCAGGCAGATGCTTTAGCCTCTGAGCCACCAGGGAAGCCCCCCCTCAGCCCATATATATTTCAGATAGTCTTCCAAAAACCCTATATAATAATGCTATCCTGTAGAAAATTCTGCAATGGTGGAAAACATTTACATCTGAATGTTCAGTGTGATAGCTACTAGCTATGCATGGCTACTGAGCATTTGAGATGTAGTTGGTACAGTTCAGTTCATTTCAGTCGCTCAGTCATGTCTGACTCTGTGACCACATGAATTGCAGCACACCAGGCCTCTCTGTCCATCACCAAATCCCGGAGTTTACTCAAACTCATGTCCATCGAGTCAGTGATGCCATCCAGCCATCTCATCCTCTGTCATCCCCTTCTCCTCCTGTCCGCAATCCCTCCCAGCATCAGAGTCTTTTCCAGTGAGTCAACTCTTCACATGAGGTGGCCAGCTCCTCACATGAGGAGTTTCAGATGCCATGATCTTACTTTTCTGAATGATGAGCTTTAAGCCAACTTTTTCACTCTCCTCTTTCACTTTCATCAAAAGGCTTTTTAGTTCCTCTTCACTTTCTGCCATAAGGGTGGTGTCATCTGCATATCTGAGGTTATTGATATTTCTCCCGGCAATCTTGATGCCAGCTTGTGATTCTTCCAGCCCAGAGTTTCTCATGATGTACTCTGCATAGAAGTTAAATAAGCAGGGTGACAATACACAGCCTTGATATACTCCTTTTCCTATTTGGAACCAGTCTGATCCATGTCCAGTTCTAACTGTTTCTTCCTGACCTGCATATAGGTTTCTCAAGAAGCAGGTCAGGTGGTCTGATATTCCCATCTCTTTCAGAATTTTCTACAGTTTATTGTGATCCACACAGTCAAAGGCTTTGGCATAGTCAATAAAGCAGAAACAGATGTTTATCTGGAACTCTCTTGCTTGATCCAGCGGATGTTGGCAACTTGATCTCTGGTTCCTCTGCCTTTTCTAAAACCAGCTTGAACATCTAGAAGTTCATGTTTCATGTATTGGTGAGGCATGTTTTGGATAATTTAGAGCATTACTTTACTAGTGTGCGAGATGAGTGCAATTGTGCGGTGGTTTGAGCATTCCTTGGCATTGCCTTTCTTTGGGATTGGAATGAAAACTGACCTTTTCCAGTCCTGTGGCCACTGCTGAGTTTTCTATGTTTGCTGGCATATTGAGTGCAGCGCTTTCACAGCATCATCTTTCAAGATTTGAAATAGCTCACTGGAATCCCATCACCTCCACTAGCTTTGTTCATAGCGATGCTTTCTAAGGCCCACTTGCCCATATTCCAGGATGTCTGGCTCTAGGTGAGTGATCACACCATCGTGATTATCTGGGTCATGAAGATCTTTTTTGTATAGTTCTTCTGTGTATTCATGCCACCTCTTCTTAATATCTTCTGCTTCTCTTAGGTCCATGCCATTTCTGTCCCTTATCATGAAATATTCACTTGGTATCTCTAATTTTCTTGAAGAGATCTCTAGTCTTTCCCATTCTGTTGTTTTCCTCTATTTCTTTGCATTGATTGCTGAGGAAGGCTTTCTTATCTCTTCTTGCTATTCTTTAGAACTCTGCATTCAGATGCTTATATCTTTCCTTTTTTTCCCTTCACTTTTGGCTTCTCTTCTTTTCACAGCTATCATAAGGCCTCCCCAGACAGCCATTTTGCTTTTTTGCATTTCTTTTCCATAGGATGATCTTGATCCCTGTCTCCTGTACAATGTTATGAATCACTGCCCATAGTTCATCAGGCACTCTATCTATCAGATCTAGTCCCTTAAATCTATTTCTCACTTCCACTGTATAATCATAAGGGATTTGATTTAGGTCATACCTGAACGGTCTAGTGGTTTTCCCTACTTTGTTCAATTTAAGTCTGAATTTGCCAATAAGAAGTTCATGATCTGAGCCACAGTCAGCTCCTGGTCTTTTTTATTATTATTATTATTTTTTTTTTTTGCTGACTGTATAGATCTGCTCCATCTTTGGCTGCAAAGAATATAATCAATCTGATTTCTGTGTTGACCATCTGGTGATGTCCATGTGTAGAGCCTTCTCTTGTGTTGTTGGAAGAGGGTGTTTACTATAACCAGTGCACTTGGCAAAAGTCTATTAGCCTTTGCTCTGCTTCATTCCATATTCCAAGGCCAAATTTGCCTGTTACTTGACTGTTACTTGACCAGGTGTTTCTTGACTTCCTACTTTTGCATTCCAGTCCCCTGTAATGAAAAGGACATCCTTGTGTTTTCCAGTACAGTAGTTAGTTGGTACGGTAGGGAGTTAAATTTTATTTTGCTTTTTAAAATGAATTATTGTTATTTTAAGTTTTATTGGAGTTATGTTGACCTACAATGCTATGTAGTTTAAGGTGTATAGCAAAGTGTTTCAGTTATACCTATACATATATTTGTGAATTCCTCTGTTGATGGGCATTTAAATTGATTTCTAAATTGTCTTGGCTATTGAGAATATTGCTGCAGTAAACACTGAGGTGCATTTAACTTTTTGAATTATGGCTTTCTCCAGATATATGCCCAGAGTGAGATTCCTGGATGATATGGCAATTCTATTTTTATTTATTTTTTTTAAAGGAACCTTGCTAGTGTTCTCAATAGTGGTTGCACCAATTCACATTCCTATCTGCAGAATAGCAGAATTCCCTTTTCCCCACACTCTCTCCAGCATTTATTCTTTGTAGACTTTTTAATGATGGCCATTCTAACTGGTATGAAGTGATATCTCTTTGTAGTTTTGATTTGTATTTCTCTACTAATAGTAATGCTGAGAATTTTTCATGTTCTTGTTACCTATCTATTGGTATTATTTGAAGAACTGTCTGTTTAAGTCTTCTGCCCATTTTTTATTGGATTGTTTTGTATATATATATATTTTTTTTTTACATAGAGCAGCATGAGCTGCTTGTATATTTTGGATATTAATCCTTCATCAGTCACTTCATTTGCAAATATTTTCTCCCATTCTGTGGATTGGCTTTTCATTTTGTTTATAGTCTCCTTGCACAGCTTTGCTGTGCAAAAGCTTTTAATTTTAATTAGGTCCCATTTTTTTAAAATTTTCGTTATGTTAAGAGGTGGATCAAAAAAAATATTGCTGCAATTTATGTCAAACAGTGTTCTGCCTATGTTTTCCTCTCAGAGTTTTATAGTATCTGGCCTTGCCTTTAGGTTTGATCCATTTTGAGTTTATATTTGTGTATGGTGTTAGAGAATGTTCTAATTTCATTATTTTACATGTAACTGTCCAGTTTTCCAAGCACCACTCACTGAAGATTAATTAATTGTTCTTAGGTGTGTGGGTTTATTTCTGGGCTTCTGATCCTGTTCCATTGATTTATATTTCTATCTTTGTGCCAGTACCATACTCTTTTGATTACTTTAGTTTTGTAGTATAGACTAAAGTCATAGAGACTGATTCCTTCATGCCCATTTTTTCTTTCTCAGGATTGCTTTGGCTATTTCAGATCTTGTGTGTTTTCATATGATTATTAAGTTTTTTGTTGTTGTTCTAGTTCTGTGAAAAATACTATTGGTAATTTGATAGCGATTGCATTGAATCTGTAAATTGCTTTGGGTAGCATAGCCATTTTAAATTGTATTTAATTCTGATTTTTATTCAAATTATCACAGCCACATTTGTTAGTGGCTATCATGTTGGATACCATAGCTTAAAAGATTTACAGTTTGTTCTGTTTGAAAAGACTATGCCTGACTAGCATACCTCTCAATCAAAATTTGATTGATTCTAATTCCTGAATTTACTTTCTTAATCCCCAAATTTGTAACCAAATAGACAGTTTTTCTTTGAGCTTTTAAAGACATTATACATATGGCTTTATATAAGATAATAAAACTTACAGTATTCCTAGTTTCAAATATTAGTCTTCATAAATTCTTTAAATTTGTTTCCCATTGTTGTTGCTCTGTTGCTCTGTCATGGCCGATTCTTTGTGACCCCATGGACTACAGAATGCCAGGCTTCCCTGTCCTTCACCACCTCCTAGAGCTTGCTCAAACTCAAGTCTGTCAAGTCAGTGATGCCATCCAGCTATCTCACCCTCTGTCATTCCCTTCTCCTCCTGCCTTCAATCTTTCCCATAAACTGCTTGCTTTGAATTTGCTTTTGTTCATTCATTTGAACAAAGTTGAGTTCTTGTTTTTTTTCTGAATTGTCTAGAAAACTCTTTATATTAAATGTTAACATAGTATTACAGGTGGACTTCATATTAGAAAATATAATAATTTTAAAGTGTTAGGAATTATATTTGATAAGTAGCACAAATTTTCTTTAAAAGATTCAATTTCTTAAAAAAATACAAATTATTAAAATGACTGGACTATGACTCCTTCTAGGGAATGATACTAAATTGAAAAATTACCAAAACAAAATGTAAAAGAAAAAATATATAATGTATATGGTATCTATATTATAGAAATAAATATATAAAAATACATTTGTATACATATGTCATCTTTATGAATAATTCATCTATTCCAATCACTATAAGAGCAAAGATTGCTTAGTAATTTTAAATATAAATAACAAATGTGAATTCCCTGGTTGCTATAAAAAGTGATTTCCATAGCAAAAGTACAGAAATTACTCTACGTATTATAAAAATACTTTAAAATTATTTTATTATGTTATGCTAAACAAGCTGCTCCAAATAGAGTCCTTACCTGCTCAGTCACTTTGGTCATATTGCTTCAGTCATGTCTTATCATTTACAATCCTCGTGATAATGAAAGGCATCTTAATAAAATTGGAGCATTACTCTTAAATGGAGATTTTCTAGAGAAACTCCAGTGGCAGAGGGTCCATAGCAGTTTATTGCTATCCTAAGATCCTCAGAACACACAGATAACTACACAAATTGAAATCTTCCCAAAACTTAGGAGATTAGCTAATATAACTATTTTTTATACACTCTTGTTTATTCATACATTTTTCCTCCACTAATTTAAGGTTATATACTCTGACTTATTCTAACATATTCTGTTTAGTACTTACCATTTTTTGTGTAAGTTTAGGTAGAAGAAAAGTGCAGCAGCAGATAAAATGATTAGATAGCATTACTAACTCAGTGTACATGAATCTGAGCAAACTCCAAGAGATAGTCAAGGACAGGGAAACCTGGTGAGCTGCAGTCCTTAGGGTTGCAGAGTTGGACACAACTAAGCAACTGAACAACAACAAGGCTGTAATTACTCTACAGAAATCCCAATCTAACCCAATACTTCAGTACTCCCAAGTTTATGAGTATAGCTAATTTGAAAATTTTTCATCAAGATATGGTGTGCTTTTACCAAAAATAATGCTTTTATATATAATACATAAATGAAGAAAATATTCTTAAAATTAAATAAAACACAACAGTTACTATGACATACATCTACATTTCCTCCAAGGTTTATTCATCTTTTGTACATTTTTATATATTTTCCCTTTGTGGAAACCATGCTCTTCAACTTAGCCCTAATTAATTGTTCTGTGAGATTATTCCAAAGGGACAACTCACCAAATCTCTTTTCTTAGAGTCCAATAGGGTCAAGTCTTTCTGCAGAAAACTGCTGAGGAAAGTGGTATCACCCAAATTGCACAACTTGAGGTGGTTACCAACCAGTGTATTCCTTCAGGCTGATGTGGTATAGATTAAGCACTGGAAGAAAAAAAAAAAGAAAATGCTAGCATATACTTTATCTCCTAAATTAGAGAAAAATAATAGGCTTGACTTAAAGCTCAACATTCAGAAAACTAAGATCATGGCATCTGGTCCCATCACTTCATGGTAAATAGGTGGGGAAACAGTGGAAACAATGTCAGACTTTAGTTTTGGGGGCTCCAAAATCATTGAGATGGTGACTGCAGCCATGAAATTAAAAGACACTTACTCCTTGGAAGGAAAGTTATGACCAACCCAGATAGCATATTCAAAAGCAGAGACATTACTTTGCTGACTAAAGTCTGTCTAGTCAAGGCTATGATTTTTCCAGTGGTCATGTATGGATGTGAGAGTTGGACTGTGAAGAAAGCTGAGCACTGAAGAATTGATGCTTTTGAACTGTGGTGTTGGAGAAGACTCTTGCGAGTCCCTTGGATTGCAAGGAGATCCAAGCAGTCCATTCTAAATGAGATCAACCCTGGGTGTTCATTGGAAGGACTGATGCTAAAGCTGAAGCTCCAATACTTTAGCCACCTCATTTGAAGAGTTGACTCATTGGAAAAGACCCCGATGCTGGGAGTGATTGGGGGCAGGAGGAGAAGGGGACGATAGAGAATGAGATGGCTGGATGGCATCACTGACTCGATGGACATGAGTTTGAGTGAAGTCCAGGAGTTGGTGATGGACAGGGAGGCCTGGCGTGCTGTGATTCATGGGGTCACAAAGAGTCAGACACGACTAAGCAACTGAACTGAACTGGAATAGGCTTGGACTTAATTTTGGTTAACCTTGGAGGAATCTCTGCTATTGTTAACAATGCATGCCACACCTAGATTGATACTGTAGGTGAAATATCCATCTATAGCAAGTAGAATCAGGAAGTGATAGGACTTGTTTCATTGTTTATGACTGGGAAAACCTGGACCTTTGTTTCAAAATGTTTTTATCCATTTTGTACATTTATTACATAGCCATCTTGTAATTCTTATTTGTTTTGGTATTATTTGATTTCTGCTATCCAGACTCACTAATGGTGTAACATGGCTATGTCTCCAATAGGTGATTTAGGATGAAGCCATGCTGATCAATATGCAAAACAGTACACTCCATCTCCTCAGATGAAAGCTCATTTTCAGTGAATTACAGTAGTAACTGAATTACAGTAGTAAAGATTGGGATAAACTTTGATGTTCATTCCTATGTTGTTGATTCATAAGTGCAAAAAAAGATTCAAAGATATTGAAAGGACTCGTTGTGTGGTTATACAACTATTAATCACCAGATCCAGCTATAAACTTGTTCAATTAGATAAAATCACCTTAGTGAACTGAATTTTGCAAGTGATTAATGTCATTCTCTTACTTCTGAAAGCCAACCAATTGAGGACAGACAAACTCACTCCAAAAGCACACCTCTGTCTGCCACTTAATCAATGATGGTCTCATAGGAGTAGTCACTTTTCTATAGATGGTATCAGTCCACTTATACTTCTGTATGTCCACCAATTTCTAAATTCAGTAGTTCACAAATACCTTTAGGTGAGATGAGTAGACTTACCATCTCAGAGAGACTATCCTTGGCCACTGTTTCTCTCCCTTAGTAGGTCAGGAACGGATTCAGTTTTTGTGTATCTGGTTCAATGCTGACAGTTACCAGGTTTTAATCATCTTTGATGATATTTATTTGATGATACTTGTGCCAGAATAAATTCTTTTTATTTTTTAGGACCACATACCTCTTGAGTTTATTATTTTTCCCTTAATGATTATAGATTATTAAAAAAAATGAACTGTATTTGATTTAAAATACTGTGTTACTTTCTGGTATAGAGAAAAGTTATTCAGTTATACACACATAAAAATGTTTTGTGTTTTCATATGTTTTATTTTTATATTCTTTTCTATTATGATTTATTAAGCATTTGAATATAGTCCCTTTTGCTATACAATAGGAACTTGTATTTTGTTATTATGCATAAAAGAGTTTGTATCTGCTAATCTCAAACCCCTATTTTATCCCTCCCCCAATCTCTTTCCACTTTGGTAACTATAAGTTTGTTTTCTGTTCGTGAATCTGTTTATATTTTGTAAAAAGGTTTATTTGTATCATATTTTTGATTCTACATAAAAATAATACCATACGGTATTTGTCTTCATCTGACATACTTCACTTAGTATGGTAATCTCTAGGTCCTTCATGCTACTGCAAATGGTGTTACTTCATTCTTTTATCTGACTGAGGAGTATTCAAATGTGTACATGTATTTAATTCACTGCATTTAATATAAAAGTGGATAAAATATCTTTAAAATCTTACTTGTGTTTACTGTTCATTTTATATTGAGACTTATCTTTCTAAGTCTTCAGTTCAGTTTCTGAGTCATGTTGACTCCTTTTAACCCCACGGACTGCAGCACCACAGACCTTTGTGTCCATAACCAACTCCCAGAGCTTTCTCAAATTGAGTTGGTGATACCATCAAACCATCTCATATTCTCTCATCCCCTTCTCTTCCTTCCTTCAATCTTCCCCAGCATCAGGGTCTTTTCAAATGAGTCAGTTCTTCATATTATGTGGCCCATGTATTGGAGCTTCAGCTTCAGCAGAAGTCCTTTCAATGGTATTCAGGATTGATCTCCTTTAGGATTGACTGGTTTGATCTCCTTGCTGTCCAAGGGACTCTCAAGAGTCTTCTCCAACACCAAAGTTTAAAAACATCAGTTCTTCTCTGCCCAGCCTTCTTTATGGTCCTGCTCTCACATCATACATGACTACTGGAAAAGCCATAGCTTTGACTAAACAGATATAGGTTGGCAAAGTAATGTCTCTGCTTTTTAATATGCCACCAAAGTTGGTCATAGATTTTCTTTCAAGGAGCATGTAAGTGTCTTTAAATTTCATGGCTATACTTACAATTGGCAGTGATTTTTGAGCCCAAGAAAATAAAGTCTGTCACTGTTTCCATTGGTTCCCCATATATTTGCCATGAAGTGATGAGACTGGATGCCATGATCTTAGTTTTTTGAGTGTTGTTGAGTTTTAAGCCATCTTTTTCACTCTCCTCTTTCACTTTCATCAAAAGGCTCTTTAGTTCTTCTTTGCTTTCTGATATAAGGGTGATGTCATCTGCATATCTGAGGTGATTGATATTTCTCCTGGCAATCTTGATGCCAGCTTGTGCTTCTTCCAGCCCAGTGTTTCTCATGATGTACTCAGCATATAAGTTAAATAAGCAGGGTGATAAGACACAGTCTTGACATGCTCCTTTCCCAATTTGGAACTAGTCTGTTGCTCCATGTCCAGTTCTAACATTGCATCTTGACCTTTACACAGGTTTCTCAGGAGGCATGTAAGGTGGGAGGTTTTCCTGTCTCTTGAAGAATTTTCCACAGTTTGTTGTGATTTACACAGTCAAAGGCTTTAGCATAGTCAATAAAGCAGAAGTAGATAATTTTCTGGACTTCCTTTTATTTTCTATGGTCCAATGGATGTTGACAAATTGATCTCCAGTTCCTCTGCCTTTTATAAATCCTGCTTGAACATCTGGAAGTTCACAGTTTGCATACTGTTGAAGCTTGGCTTGAAGAATTTTGAGCATTACTTTACTAGCATGTGAGAGGAGTGCAATTGTGCAGTAGTTTGAGCATTCTTGGCATTGCCTTTCTTTGGGATTGGAATGAAAACTGAACTTTTCCAGTCTTGTGGCCACTGCTGAATTTTCCAAATTTGCTGCTCTATTGAGTGCAGCACTTTCACAGCATCATCTTTCAGGATTTGAAATAGCTCAACTGGAATTCCATCACCTCCACTAGCTTTATTTGTAGTGATGCTTCCTAAGACTCACTTAACTTCACATTCAGGATGTCTGGGTCTAGGTCAGTGATCACACCATCTTGTTTATTTGGGTCATGAAGATCTTTTTTATATAGTTCTGTGTATTCTTGCCAGCTCTTCTTAATATCTTCTGCTTCTGTTAGGTCCATACCATTTCTGTCCTTTGTCGAGCCCATCTTTGCATGAAATGTTCCCTTGGTATCTCTAGTTTTCTTGAAGATATCTCTGGTATTTTCCTTTCTACTGTTTTCCTCTGTTTCTTCTTTTCTAAATCTACTTCAATATTTTTTTCTAGTTTTATCAGGTTGCTATTTATTTGCATTATTCCTTTATTAATATGGGAGTTCAGCTTCATTTTTAAAATTAATTTCCCTTTTGCTCTTTTCAAAATGAAACATGATTTTCTCTATTAATGTGTGAAAACCAGATGTTGTATTATCACCAACTTCTGTCTTTTACCTGATCTTCAACTTCCATACCAAATAAAACATTTGAGAACTTTTATTTATTGATTCAGTGTAGTCATTACCTCTCTAAATTTATTATTTTCTTAATTCACAACAGTAGTTAATGACAATCTAAATTTTTAAAGACTATCCTTTCTGCATTAAGAATCATGTGCCTGCTGCATGCTCAGTCGCTTCAGGCATGTTCAGCTCTTTGGATCTCTAGGGATTGTATCATGCCAGCATCTTCTGTGCATGGGGATTCTCCAGGCAAGAATACTGGAGTGGCAAGAACACTGGAGAGGTGAATACTTCTCCAGGGGATCTTCCTGACCCAGGATTCAAACCTCCCTCTCATGTGTCTCCTGCACTGGCAGGTGGATTCTTTACCCACTGAATCATTTTTAGTATTAATTATATATCCCTAAGCCCACTCTCTTCATTGCCTCCACCATTGTTTGGACCCAGGTAAATAACAGGAAGGGAACACAGCTCCACCTATCAATAGAAATTTGGATTAAAGATTTACTTAGCATGGCCCCACCCATCAGAATAAGACCCAGTTTCACCCTCAGTCAGTCTCTTCCAACAGGAAGCTTCCATAAGCCCCTTATCCATCTCCATCAGAGGGCAGACAGACTGAAAACCACAATCACAGAAAACTAACCAATCTGATCACATGGACCACAACCTTGCCTAACTCAATGAAACTATGAGCCATGCCATATAGGGCCACCCAAGACAATTCAGTATTCTTGCCTTGAAAACCCCATGAACAGTATGAAAAGGTAAAAAGTTAGGACACTGAAAGGTGGACACCCCAGGTTGACAGGCTCCCAATATGCTACTGGATTTCAGTGGGGAAATCACTCCAGAAAGAATGAATTGATGGAGCCAAAGCAGAAATAAGAGACAGTTATGGATGTGACTGATAATAGAAGTAAAGTTAGATGCTGTAAAGAGCAGTATTGCATCAGTTCAGTTCAGTTCAGTCGCTCAGTTGTGTCTGACTCTTTGCGACTCCATGAATCGCAGCACGCCAGGCCTCCCTGTCCATCACCAACTCCCGGAGTTCATTCAGACTCACGTCCATCGAGTCAGTGATGCCATCCAGCCATCTCTTCCTCTGTCATCCCCTTCTCCTCCTGCCCCCAATCCCTCCCAACATCAGAGTCTTTTCCAATGAGTCAACTCTTCGCATGAGGTGGCCAAAGTACTCAGTTTCAGCTTCAGCATAATTCCCTCCAAAGAAATCCCAGGGCAGATCTTCACAATGGACTGGTTGGATCTCCTTGCAGTCCAAGGGACTCTCAAGAGTCTTCTCCAACATCACAGTTCAAAAGCATCAATTCTTCAGTGCTTAGCTTTCTTCACAATGCAACTCTCACATCCATACATGACCACTGGAAAAACCATAGCCTTGACTAGACAGACCTTTGTTGGCAAAATAATGTCTCTGCTTTTGAATATGCTATCTAGGTTGGTCATAACTTTTCTTCCAAGGATTAAGTGTCTTTTAATTTCATGGCTGCAGTCACCATCTGCAGTGAGTAGTACAACTATAATCAACATACACAAGATCTCTGATTTCATGGAGCTTGCAGCCCTCTGGGAGAGACTAATACAATACAGGTTTATTTACTTAAAATGAGTTAAGAGTCACAAAAGAAAAGTAAAATGGTGCTTTGAGAGTATTTTAAGAGTGGGGGGATTCTACTGAAGAGCTTCACTGAGAGATTTATCAAGATTCAACCAACCTTAAACTAACCATAAACTTGACTAGATGGACTTTTGTTGAGACAGTAATGTCTCTTAAAAAAATGTGCTGTCTAGGTTGTTCATAACTTTTCATTCAAGGAGTAAGTGTCTTTTTATTTCATGGCTGCAGTCAACATCTGCAGTGATTTTGGAGCCCCCCAAAATAAAGTCTGACACTGTTTCCCCATCTATTTCCCATGAAGTGATGAGACCAGTTGCCATGATCTTTGTTTTCTGAATGTTGAGCTGTAAGCCAACCTTTTCACTCTCCTCTTTCACTTTCATCAAGAGGCTTTTTATTTCCTCTTCACTTTCTGCCATAACGGTGGTGTCATCTGCATATCTGAGGTTATTGATATTTCTCCCAGAAATCTTGATTCCAGCTTGTGCTTCTTCCAGCCCAGCATTTCTCATGATGTACTCTGCATATAAGTTAAATAAGCAGGGTGACAATATACAGCCTTGACATACTCCTTTTTCTATTTGGAACCAATCTATTGTCCCGTGTCCAATTCTAACTGTTGCTTCCTGACCTGCATACAAATTTCTCAAGAGGCAAGTCGGGTGGTCTGGTATTCCCATCTCTTAAAGAATTTTCCACTGTTTATTGTGATCCACACAGTCAAAGGCTTTGGCATAGTCAATAAAGCAGAAATAGATGTTTTTCTGGAACTCTCTTGCTTTTTCCATGATCCAGCAGATGTTGGCAATTTGATCTCTGGTTCCTCTGCCTTTTTTAAAACCAGCTTGAACATCAGGGAGTTCATAGTTCGTGTATTGCTGAAGCCTGGCTTGGAGAATTTTGAGCATTACTTTACTAGCATGTGAGATGAATGCAGTTGTGTGGTAGTTTGATCATTCTTTGGCATTGCCTTTCTTTGGGATTGGAATGAAAACTGACCTTTTCCAGTCCTGTGGCCACTGCTGAGTTTTCCACATTTGCTGCCATGTTGAGTGCAGCACTTTCACAGCATCATCTTTCAGGATTTGAAACAGCTCCACTGGAATTCCATCACCTCCACTAGCTTTGTTTGTAGTGATGCTTTCTAAGGCCCACTTGACTTCACATTCCAGGATGTCTGGCTCTAGGTGAGTGATCACACCATCGTGATTATCTGGGTCATGAAGATCTTTTTTGTACAGTTCTTCTGTGTATTCTTGCCAGCTCTTCTTAATATCTTCTGCTTCTGTTAGGTCCACACCATTCTTGTCCTTTATTGAGGCCATCTTTGCATGAAATGTTCCCTTGGTATCTCTAATTTTCTTGAAGAGATCTCTAGTCTTTCCCATTCTGTTGTTTTCCTCTATTTCTTTGCATTGATCGCTGAAGAAGGCTTTCTTATCTCTTCTTGCTATTCTTTGGAACTCTGGTTTCAGATGCTTATATCTTTCCTTTTCTCCTTTGCTTTTGGCTTCTTTTCTTTTCACAGCTATCATAAGGCCTCCCCAGACAGCCATTTTGCTTTTTTGCATTTCTTTTCCATGGGGATGGTCTTCATCCCTGTTTCCTGTACAATGTCACGAACCTCAGTCCATAGTTCATCAGTATTTCATAGGAACCTGGAATGTCAGGTCCATGAATCAAGGCAAACAGGAAATAGTCAAACAGGAGATGGCAAGAGTGAACATCTCCATTTAAGGTATTAGCAAACTAAAATAGACTGGAATGGGTGAAATTAACTCAGATGACTGTTATATCTACTACTGTGGGAAAGAATCCCTTAGAGGAAATGGAGTAGTAGTCATAGTCAACAAAAGAGTCTGAAATGCAGTACTTGGATGTAATCTCAAAAAGAACAGAATGATCTCTGTTCCTTTGCAAGACATACCATTCATTATCACAGTTATCCCAGTCTATGCCCCAACCAGTGATACTGAAGAAGCTAAAGTTGAACAGTTCTATGAAGACCTACAAGCCCTTTTAGAACTAACACCCCCAAAAGATGTCCTTTTCATTATAGGGACCTGGAATGCAAGTGTAGGAAGTCAAGAAACACCTGGTCTAACAGGTAAATTTGGCCTTGGAGTACAGAATGAAACAGGGCAAAGTTAATAGAGTTTTGCCAAGAGAAAGCACTGGTCATAGCAAACACTCTCTTCCAACAACACAAGAGAAGACTCTACACATGGACATCACCAGATGGTCAATTCCAAAATGAGATTGATTATATTCTTTGCAGCCAAATATGGAGAAGCTTTATACAGTCAGCAATAACAAGGCTGTGAAGTGACTATGGTTCAGATCATGAGCTCCTTATTACCAAATTCAGACTTAAATGGAAGAAAGTAGGGAAAACCACTAGACCATTCAGATATGACCTACATTGAATTCCTTACAATTATACAGTTGAAGTGAGAAATAGATTCAAGGGGCTAGATCTGGTAGAGTGCCTGAAGAGCTAAAGATGGAGGTTCATGACATTGTACAGGAGGCAGGGATCAAGATAATCCCATTGAAAAAGAAATGCAAAAAGGTAAAATGTTTGTCTGAGGAGGACTTACAAATAGCTGTGAGAAGAAGAGAAGCAAAAAGCAAAGGAGAAAAGGAAAGATATATCCATTTAAATGCAGAGTTCCAAGGAATAACAGGAGAAATAAAAAAGCCTTCGTCAATGATCAGTGTAAAGAAATAAAGGAAAGCAATAGAAAGGGAAAGACTACAGATCTCTTGAAGAAAATCAGAGATACCAAGGGAATATTTCATGCAAATATGGGCGCAATAGATGACACAAATGGTATGGACCTAATAGAATCAAAAGACATTAAGAAGAGGTGGCAAGAATACACAAAATAGCTATACAAAAGATATCTTCTTCATGACCCAGATGACGAACATGGTGTGATCACTCACCTAGAGCCAGACATCCTGAATGTGAAGTCAAGTGGGCCTTAGGAAGCATCACTGTGAATAAAGCTAGTAGGTGATGGAATTCCACTTGAGCTATTTCAAATCCTAGAAGATGCTGTGAAAGTGCTTCGGTCAATATGGAAGCAAATTTGGAAAACTCAGCAGTGGCCACAAGACTGGAAAAGGTCAGTTTTCATTCCAATCCCAAAGAAAGGCAATGCAAAAGAATGCTCAAACTATTGCACAATTGCAGTCATGTCACATGCTAGTAAAATAATGCTCAAAATTCTTAAAGCCAGGCTTCACCAGTGCATGAACCATGAACTTCCAAATGTTCAAGCTGGATTTATAAAAGGTAGAGGGACCAGAGATCAATTTGCCAACATCAGTTGGATCTCTTTTGAAAAAGCAAGAGAATTCCAGAAAAATATCTACTTCTGCTTTATTGATTATGAGAAAGCCTTTGACTTTGTGGCTCACAATAAACGATGGAAAGTTCTTAAAGAGATGGGAATATCAGACCACCTGACCTGCCTCTTGAGAAATCTGTATGCAGGTCAGGAAGCAACAGTTAGAACTGGACATGGAACAACAGACTGGTTCCAAATAGGGAAAGGAGTACGTCTAGGCTTTGTATCGTCATCCTGCTTATTTAACTTATATGCAGAGTACATCATGAGAAATGCTGGGCTGGATGAAGCACAAGTTAGAATCAAGATTTTCAGGAGAAATACCAATATCCTCAGACATCTAGATAACACCACTCTTATGGCAAAAAGCAAAGAACTAAAGAGCCTATGGATAAATATGAAAGAGGAGAGTGAAAAAGTTGGCTTAAAACTCTCCATTCAGAAAACTAGGATCATGGCATGTGGCTCCATCACTTCATGGGAAATAGATGGGGAAACAATGGAAACAGAGACAGACTTTATCTTTTTGGGCTCCAAAATCACTGCAGATTGTGACTGCAGCCATGAAAATAAAATACACTTGCTACTGGGAAGACAAGTTATAACCAACCTAGACAGCATATTAGAAAGCAGAAACATTACTCTGCCAACAAAGGTCTGTCTAGTCAAAGCTGTGATTTTTCTAGTAGTCATGTATGAATGTGAGAATTGGAATATAAAGAAAGCTGAGCGCTGAAGAATTGATACTTTTGAACTGTGGTGTTGAAGACTCTTGAGAGTCCCTTGGACTGCAAGGAGATCCAACCAGTCCATCCTATAGGAAAACAGTCCTGAATACTCAATGGAAAGACTGATGCTGAAGCTTAAACTACAATACTTTGGTCACCTGATATGAAGAACTGGCTCATTTGCAAAGACCTTTGCAAAGATTGAAGGCAGGAGGAGAAGGGGACAACACAGGATGAAATGGTTGGATGGTAACTCAATGGAAATGAGTTTGAGTAAACTCCGGGAGTTTTTGATGGACAGGGAGGCCTGGCGTGCTGTGGTGCTTGGGCTTGCAAAGAGTCGGACATGACTGAGCAACTGAACTGAACTCAACTGAAGCACACTCTCAGTTATCCATTTTGACTGTTTCCTTTTTTCATCGTTCTCTGTTGAGAACTATATTCATAGTTACTAATTGTGAAGTTAGATGTTTTGGTATTTTTTAAATGCTTATATGCATATATCTTTCAATATAATTCACTGTTAAGTAGTTTATGTTTTGCTGTAATGTAATATTTATCACATATAATATTAAGCATTAATGAATGTAATTTCATTTGTAAAGAACTTAGAACATGACCTAGGACAAAAATTTGTTTATTTTGTTATTCTTATTTTTGTATTAGTTTGAAAAAAAACCTTTGCTTATGACCTTTATAATTATTTTTAGGCTTTAATCCTTTGTATAAATAGATACATTTATATAATACTGTTTTGTAAATCCAATTTTATGTGAGTATATTTGTGTATTATTATGTACTTATACATATATTCTAAATGTGAGTACATAGGCATGCACTCACACATGTATATCAATATGTGTCTATGCTACATACATACATATGTGTTTGTTTTGCACATATGTGTAATCCTGGATGATAAGATTAGAGAACACCTCATTATTTTAATATTTTTGCTACTCTGTAATTTTTGACCAATTGGTTATGAGCATTTACTGAATTAATAATCAGGAGTGTGCCTATTTCCTCAAAATATTATTGTATACAATGTAGAATAATAGAATAAATTCAAGTTCTTTTTTAAGCTTAATAGTTTGGGATTATACATCTCAGGAGGAATGAAAACAAATTTCAGTAAAAGAAGAAACAAAGAATGCAATAAACCTTTACTTTTATAAATAAGGTTATCAGTACCAACTTAAGTTTAATATACTTGGGTAAACATTTATAAAAAGTGATAAATCAAATTAAAAATTTGAGAACAGTGTTAGAAAATTCTTGTTTGAAAAATACTCTACAGGATATCTGGCAGATATTCCATAACACTGTCAATTTCGTGAGAAACAAGAAAGACTGAGCAAGTGTAACATCATGAAAGCTCAAGCCCTCTCTCTTCAAAGCCCATGTTCTTTTTCACAGTATGTTTTCTTTTTATTTCTTTTTATTTTTTATTATAAATTTATTTTATTTTATTTTTTAAAATAAATTTATTTTAATTGGAGGTTAATTACTTTACAATATTGTATTGGTTTTGCCATACATCAACATGTATCCGCCACAGGTATACACGTGTTCTCCATCCTGAACCCCCCTCCCTCCTACCTCCTCGTACCATCCCTCTGGGTCATTCCAGTGCACCAGCCCCAAGCATCCAGTATCATGCATCGAACCTGGACTGGCAATTCGTTTCATATATGATATTATACATGTTTCAATGCCATTCTCCCAAATCATTCCACTCTCTCCCTCTCCCAGAATCCAAAGGACTGTTCTATACATTTGTGTCTCTTTTGCTGTCTCATAAACAGGGTTATCGTTACCATCTTTCTAAATTCCATATATATGCGTTAGAATACTGTATTGGTGTTTTTCTTTCTGGTTTACTTCACTCTGTATAATAGGCTCCAGTTTCATCCACCTCATTAGAACTGATTCAAGTGTATTCTTTTTAAAGGCTGAGTAATACTCCATTGTATATATGTACCACAGCTTTCTTATCCAGTCATCTGCTGATGGACATCTAGGTTGCTTCCATGTCCTGGCTATTATAAACAGTGCTGTGATGAACATTGGGGTACACGTGTCTCTTTCAATTCTGGTTTCCTTGGTGTGTATGCCCAGCAGTGGGATTGCTGGGTCATAAGGCAGTTCTATTTGCAGTTTTTTAAGGACTCTCCACACTGTTCTCCATAGTGGCTGTACTAGTTTGCATTCCCATCAACAGTGTAAGAAGGTTCCCTTTTCTCCACATCCTCTCCAGCATTTATTGCTTGTAGACTTTTGGATCGCAGCCATTCTGACTGGTGTAAAATGGTACCTCACTGTAGTTTTGATTTGCATTTCTCTGATAATGAGTGATGTTGAGCATCTGTTCATGTGTTTGTTAGCCATCTGTATGTTTTTTTTTGGGGGAAATGTCTATTCAGTTCCTTGGCCCATTTTTTGATTGGGTTGTTTATTTTTCTGGAATTGAGCTATAGGAGTTGCTTGCCTATTTTTGAGATTAGTTGTTTGTCAGTTGCTTCATTTGCTATTATTTTCTCCCATTCTGAAGGCTGTCTTTTCACCTTGCTTATAGTTTCCTTTGTTGTGCAGAAGCTTTTAAGTTTAATTAGGTCCCATTTGTTTCTTTTTGCTTTTATTTCCAGTATTCTGGGAGGTGGGTCATAGAGGATCCTGCTGTGATGTATGTCAGAGAGTGTTTTTCCTATGTTCTCTTCTAGGAGTTTTATAGTTTCTGGTCTTACATTTAGATCTTTAATCCATTTTGAGTTTATTTTTGTGTATGGTGTTAGAAAGTGGTCTAGTTTCATTCTTTTACAAGTGGTTGACCAGTTTTCCCAGCCCCACTTGTTAAAATATTGTATTGGTTTTGCCATACATGAACATAAATCTGCCATGGGTATACACGTGTTCCCCATCCTGAACCTCCCTCCTTCCTCCCTCCCCATACCATCCCTCTGGGTCATCCCAGTGCACCAGCCCCAAGCATCCTGTATTGTGCATTGAACCTGGACTGGTGATTCATTTCATATACAATATTACACGTTTCAATGCCATTCTCAGAAATCATCCCACCCTCTCCCTCTCCCACAGAGTCCAAAAGACTATTCTATACATCTGTGTCTCTTTTGCTGTCTCGCATACCATATGTTTTCAAGTGGTCCATTTGAGCTCTGTTATCCAAAACAGTGTTGGGTATTGGAGGCCCTCAGTACCCTGAAACTGAATATAGGTGGGACTAAGTAAAGATTATTTAAATGAATGTAAAGGGAAACTTGAGACCTTAGGATAATTTTTTTTTGGCTTCACAAAGGCCATATGACTTCCCTACTTTTACTCAGATAGGAAATTCAAGACATCACTTTCTAAATTTACAGCAGTAGGAAGATCTGAGGGATATGATATTATAGTGATTATTGAAATATTAATTAAAAATCTACACAATTAAATAATGAAATTCCATCTTCCTACTTCTACTTGGCTACCCTGAACAAAAATTGATTGAAAGGTTTCTCCTTGGAATAACAGAAAAAAAATTAATAATCTCACGGTATCAGTTAATGACCACCTGCCCCTCTCCCCTACCAACCAAGGTAGCATTTCCAGTGATTCTCTGAGGTTTAGCTCACTTGTCAATAAGGCCCACCTGTGCAAATGTAATTTTATTTTACTTCCACATTTCTTCCACTTAAATGTTGTGGACATCCAAAGAAAACTTTTTTTCTTTCCACCTGAAAAGTCAAAAAATAAGAATAAACAAACAGTACTTAGAAAAAAATAGCAAAAAATAAAATAACAAAGTGATTAGAAGAAATCTTTCTTACTTAGATTTATACAATGATTCTGAATAGGAGAATATTGCATCCATTAAACAAGAAGAATATTTTGTTTGTAAAGATTAAAAATTCAGGAAGAAAATCACAAAGAATGCTTAAGGGAAAAGATATAAGAATGGAATTAAAGTAACAATAGCAATGTTGGAAAGTGAAATGGAAAAAATCTCCTAGAAAGGAAAAATGCAAAAATGGTGAAAATTAGAAAAGAAGTAATCCAATTATACAATAGATGGCAGAAACCATTATCTATATCCCAAAGAATGCAAACTTTTAGCTGAGAACAAATTCCTTTTAGCTAGCTAATTAAGTTCTAGATGGTGCAAGGAGAAATACAGTGACTTCCGGGACATCTCAAATGGAATCAATCCATTGTTATTCAAGAATTCCTTATTTTCTCAAGGCTGTATTCTAGTTGTAATTACTGGAGTTCCAGGAACAATATTGAAATATAAGAACCATTAATATAAAGAGCCATGAAATATAAGAAAGTCATAGAAAATGACAAGATAGCAAACATTTATTTCCAGATATTCTAGGAATGACTTTTGAACTGATTGTAGGTAATGGAAGCTGATATGCCTAGTATAATATATATGAAAGAAAAATACAACTTTAATTTTGAAAACTTTTCACATATCATCCATTAACCTTGATTATATTTATTAAAGTTACTAGTGTTCAGTTTCCTTGTCATTTGTCAGGTGGGGAATCAAACAACAGAGAAAATAGGATAACTTCCAATCATTCAATGTGAAAACTGATTGTCATTGGATATACAATTCTGGAATGGTACATTGCCTTAATTAAGTGAAGCTAATAGCAAAATGATGGGTTTTTCAAAATAAGAGAAAAGGGGAAATAACTTCCTTTGTATAATATGTATATAAAACTCACTTAGATAATAGCATTAAAACTCACTTAGATAATAGCAATAAAACTGAACGGTGATCTTAAATTTGCTTGTTTTCATGGGGGTCAATCAACAGGCCCAAGGGGTCTGTGAATCTATCCTGCAAGTTATTTGCCAGCTTTGGAATCTAGAGTTGTAATAGATTTAATGAGCCACTTTCAGAGTACTTTTGTTAGCATTTTCACTTGTAGAGGTTATTTTATTATGGTAGTAAAAGCCATTGAAAACTAGTAGTGTTTTATTTTTCACCATATTAAAAAATTCCACTAGAGGAATACATAGGACATATTATAGGTCCAATTCCAGACCACAAATATCACAGTAAATTGAGTCACCCAAATTCTTTGGTTTCTTAGTGTTCATAAAAGTTATGTTTACATTATACCCCTAGTCTATTAAGTGAGTAATAGTATTGCATCTCAAAAACTATATACTTTATAATTAAAATATTTTATTACTAAGAAATGCTAACTTTCAGGTGAGCCTTTAGTAAGCAGCAGTAGTAACATCAAAGATCACTGATCACAGATCACCATAGCAAATATAGTAATAATGAAAAACTTTAAAATATTACAAGGCTTACCAGAAAGAGACACAGAGACTCAATGAGCAAATGCCATTGGAAACATGAGTGCCAATAGACTTGCTCCACCTAGGGTTGCCACAGACCTTCAATTTGTAAAAAAAAAAAAAAAAAAAAAAAAGTAATTATCTACAGCACAAAGTGAAGTATGGCTGCATTTTTCTGAGCGAATCGGGATTATCTCATTGACCATCAATGACATGTTTGCTTTGCCACTTACCTGTCCTGTGAGAGCACACGCCTGCTTTGGAGAATACTGGTGCATTATTGTAACCTTTACATGGGGAGACTTCATTGCTCTCCCTGTGTTTGGTCCCCTTATTGAAGTCAGTATCATAGACCCAGAGTCAGTCAATGATCTGGATTTTGCTTTTCTTTCTTTTTTTCTGTCACAAATAAGTGACATTTTATAGAGCAGGGAGAGCAACCCATCTGAGCATTCTTGCAATAAAATATTAGTAGAAACCTAGGTCTGTGCTACCAGAAGTTCTTTGGTCATATCACCATTACTGAGAGCCACCATGAAAGTGTTAGTTGCTCAGTGACGTCTGACTCTTTGTGACCCCATGGACTATAGCCCACCAGATTTCTCTGTCCATAGAATTCTCGAGGCAGGAATACTGGAGTGGGTTGCCATCCCCTTCTCCAGGAGATCTCGCTGACCCAAGGATCAAACCCGGGTCTCCTGCATTGCAGGAAGATTCTTTACCACCTAAGCCACGAGGAAAACCTATAATTCCAGTATACTGATCCGCTGTACTGATGAGGTATCCTGCTAGGACCTAGGGAATGAAAAGTAGCAGCCACTCTCACTTCCTAAATAAGAAAAAATAATAATACCAATGCAATTGCAGGGTTCTAATAACAGAGTAGATTTTCTGAAGTCTCCATGGTTTGGGCTATTTCAGCTCTCTTCTCCAAAGCATAAAGCAAGTTTGCTCTACCTTGTACTCTTATCACTAAAGCATATTATACATGATAGACAGGAGGAGCCCCTGGCTGGTATGAGATAAGGTGGAAGAGGATATTCCTGATGGCTCTTATGACTTGTATCTAGCAGTGCAAAAAACAAACAAACAAACAAAAAAACTCTGCTATGATATCAGCAGGATATATAGTGATTGTGGAAATCCCCTATAGGAGAATCAGATCGGATGGTTCCAAGGTTTTGGAGCACTTTCTCTTCCAGAAATTAACTTTTTCCCTTCAGGAATAGATCTTGGCTTTCTCCTACACCCTTGATGAAAATATAAACCCAAATGTAGAAAACTAATTGGCCAAGTGAGCTAAAATGCCTGTCACAGATTGATATTCATTCATCAGGTTATAATCCTAGAGTAGCCAACAATACTCAACACTTGTCAGCAGCCCACATGTTCAATGTGCCACCTCCTGCCCCACTGACATTCTTCCTTAAACAAATGCCTGTTATATTTTTAAAACAATCCCATGATAAACCCCATGTGTTTAGCCACTATACCATACTACAAGAATATATAAACCCTAAGATCTGGGGACTTAATGTACTCGGTGCTACTAGAGGGTTGTTAACTCTAACTCTCAGCACATAGAGAAAGAAATATATATAAATATATGTGGGACAAAATAATATATATACACACAAACACACACACTGGTGCTTCAAGTATTTCCCCTAGGACCAGAACACCTGGAAGGAAAAAGTCAAAAATACAGGTAGACTGGCACAAAATTCTGATGTCAGGCACAAGAAGACTTTTGCAGTAGATCCATAAGTGGCTCAGAAGGTCAGAAGGAAAAACAGTAGCGACTCCGCCACCCTTCTCCCCTTCCCCCGTAGTCAATTCTTTAGTATCACATTACCTTTGTTCTAAATAGAGATAGCCTTAGTTGTATTTCTAACAAATTTTGTTCAGTATCAAACATTTGAACTAGAAGAGAATTAGAAACTATTTGACACAGAGCAGCATTTCAAAAAGTCAGACATGACTGAGCACACACACAGACACACACACTGACACCCCACACACCCCTACACTCCCACACCCCCAGGACATAGAAGTGAGGAGGATCATTTTTAAAATTACCACAGATCACTTCTTCTTAATTTGCTTTCCATTTCTGTCATAACTCTGTCATTAATATCTTTTTAGTATTTAGTTCATATATTTTCAATATCACTCAACATTTTGCTTCTAATTATTGCCTTCATTTTTTTATGAGCAGACATAAGGCAACTTTAGGGGGCTGATAAAACAAACTGATTGTGCCATATACCCTTTCATCCAAAGGCAACTGTTATTTGAAAATCATTAAATGATTTATTAAACTCTGAAACCCAACTCAGTTCAGTTCAATTCAGTTGCTCAGTCGTGTCTGACTCTTTGCGACCCCATGGACTGCAGCACACTAGGCTTCCCTGTCCATCACCCTCTCCCAGAGCTTACTCAAACTCATGTCCGTCAAGTCGGTGAAACCAAACTAGCTGTGCTAAAAACCTTGTAAAGTTGGGGTGAATTATCAGCCGTATAAAACATCCTTTTTCCTATGATGAGACTATATATGTCTGGGGACCAGGTGGTTGGCATAGCTTTCAGTTAATGTCAACATAGGATATGAAACTGAGAGTGGAACCTTGCACCATTATGTCTAACAACACTTGAAAAAGGTGTTCCCTGTAGTCATGAGTTGAGGCTATATCTCTATGTGTATGGAAGTTGATGCGAAGACCTAGAGTACACTGAGCACTTTTGCAATGTGTTCCAAGTGATGTCCACAGAGAATGGTCCACTTAACTAACCTGAGACCCACACAAGGGGTCATTGTTAACACTTAATTTTACAGTGAGGAAACTGATGTACAGCGGGTTAGCAATTTATTCAGACACATCTCTTATATTTTAAAGACAATCTCATTTTCGACTCCATGTTTTCAGGTGCTATACCAAACTACTTTAAGCATTGTGTTTTGTCGCGTGTGAGAATTTCACTGTTGGCTTTATCGCTATTTGGGAGGAGGGAGATTAAGTGTGTAAAAGCAGTGTGCACAAAATTGAATAGTCACTGACTAGACAATAGTGATCAATCATATATCTTTTTTTTTTCTCTGTACATCTTTTGAATACACTTATTTGGGGAATTTTCCCATTTTACTAGAAATCTGCTTCGCTTGGGTAGAAGGGAAATTTGCTTTCCTTTCTCCTTAGAAAATAGGATGCAGGTGTGTGACCTAAGTCTATGCATCAGATACACACTTGTGAAGCTTCACCTGAGAAATGAGCAATGTGAGAGAGCAGATGTCAGGCAGAATCTATTTTGTGAGAAAGAGGTGATGGTGACATTTAACTTGGAATATCAGCATTAGTGGTATAAATTGTACTAGCTCGTTGCCACTGTCACCAAGTAAACATCTACAGTGTTGACTTTGTGGCTTGCATGAAGATTCTTGGGGTTTCCTAACAGTCTCCACTAAATTATTTTTCTACTGGGATTAACTGCGATGGGTTCTATTGTTTACAGTCTTGAATATCGTCTGATAGTGTCCACTTGTCTTCATGAAAACAGCTGGTTGGTTTTAATATCAATTCATAAGATATAGGGAGCATGAGACAGCTTCACTAGCTTTTTATTTCACACAGTCTGCTGAACATGTAACCATGTCAAACCTATGCATAATTATGACTATTAAATTAGAAATCACTTTACACAAATAAATCATTTTATCATATAATGTAAGTGTAAACTTGAAGATGAGTGATTAATAATGTATTCAATCCTTTGGGAACCACACAGCTGGAATTACTTTGGGTCCCAGATAACCCAAGTTCTTTGTCCCATTCTTGCTCTCACTCTGATTATGATTTTTCCACCTTAATATGTTGCTTTTGCTCATATTTATGCATCTTTGTTATCACAATAAATACACAGATTCCTCTAAGATCAGATGGATGTCAGAAGTTAAGAAATCAAAACAAATTGCAAAAGTCAATTTTGCCATATTTTCAATGAATGTAAATGGAGCTAGCCTGAGACTTTATGTTACATTTGCATTAATTTGCCTTTTTCTGTATATTTGCTTCTTGGTCATTCTTTTACCCTACTTTCAATTTCTCTTGCTTTCAGGGCCAGTTCTCTTGAATTTTGCTTATTTTTAGACCCCCATCTTCCTTCCTTTTGCAATTCCTTAAAAATAACTATAAATGTTGTGAATTTGTATCACAAAAACCCCAATGTTTAACATATGGTTCAATCTCTGACAGTGTTTATTTGAATTAATTTCAAATGCCTTGAAGAGAAAACAAATTCATTTCATTTGTATTTTTAACCCTTAAACTTTATGTACATATATATATGTAATATTTAATTTATTGAAATGCTAAGATATAGAGACAATTAAAATGTTTGAGACATGAATGTGTAAAGAAAATGTGATATACATGCTTTCACTACAGAATCATTCAATCTTGCAAAAAGGCTGAATAATATAAAACAAAATGGATAATATATAAAACAACATGGATAAATGGGGGGACATTATTCTATGAGAGAGAATCCATGTCATAGAAGAACAAGCTGTATGATTCTCCTTACATGAAATGTTTGAAGTAGTCAAGCTTACAGAAACAGACTAGAAAGTTAGATTCCAGGGGCCAGAGAGAGGGGGAAATGGGGAGGTGCTGTTTAGTGAGTATAATGTTTCAGTTTGCAAGATGAGTAGGTTCTAGAGATTTGCTGTAAGATATTATGTGCCTATTATGTTAACAGTATTCCATTGTACATTTAAAACTTTGTTAATAGAATGGATCTCACATTAAGTATTCTTACCAAAACAAATAAATACATAGCTTTGGTTTATGGACTATTGCCAGTCCATAAAAATATTTATGGTAAGCAAAAAAGATGTTAATATTTTTCTAAAATTTTTAGGAATTTACAAATTATATTTCTCTGTTTTTATGGACCCGATTGTTTTGTCATTTGTTACAGTCAATTGTTTAGATGAAATTATTTTGAAAAATATGCACAGTGATAAAGAGAAGGAATAACACATGTATTGTTTGCATAATCACAATTAGGTCTTCATATCTAGTTTAGAATACACGTTGCATGTAAATTCATGTACCTCTTGAAGATAACAGGAGTATATGAGAAAGCAATTTGAGCCTGAATTTGTGTTAGGGGAGGGAGATTGTCTTAGAAAAGGAGACCAGAAATGGTTTTCATTACAGGAATTTAAAATTTTAAAAGTCCAGATGAAATCATCTGAAACTGAAAGTTAAGTAAAATAAATCTTTTCATTTTATCCTGGGCAATGGTAGAATTGTGGTCAATTATTTTTCTTTAGAGACTGAAGAAGGAATTTCTGATTCTTTCCTTCTTTATATATCCTCTCTGTCTCTCTTTCTTGGGCTTCCCTTATAGCTCAGTCAGTAAAGAATTTGCCTGTAGTGCAGGAGACCTGGGTCCGATCCCTAGGTTGGGAAGATCCCCTGGAGAAGGAAATGGCAACCCACTCCAGTATCCTTGCCTGGAAAATCTCATGGACATTGGAGGCTGGTGGACTGCAGTCCATGGGGTCACAAAGAGTCAGGCACGACTGAGAGACTAACACACACACACGCTGTCTCTCTCTCATTTCTCTCTGTATCAGATTGCTATTTAATAAATGGTCTTCGGTGTATCTGCTAAACAATCATTCATCCTACTTTGTCTTATTTTGAGAAAATTAAGTAGAACTTTTAAAATTTCAATCAATTAAATACCTATGTTATCCAAACCACATTAAAATGAATGTATAAAATTCCCATGTGCCTATTTTTATGTATGCTATTAATTAGTGTGTGGTGTTTCTACAAACTCAGAATTAGGTATTCCAGTAATGTTTCTACAAATGACCCCCAGTGGATGATCTTATTAAAAAGGGAACACAGAGAATTAAATAATTTTCTCAAATTAGTTATACTAAGTATCAATTAGGCTTTAGCTCAGAGCAAGCATGTGTATTCTAAGTATTTGTGGAGGGATATAAAGATTAATTGTATTAGCTAAAATTTTGTAGATATCAAAAATGTGTCATAGGATCTGAAACCCACATACTGATGGATCATGAAATACAGCTGGCAAGGGAGAGAATTGTTATCCCCATACCTCTTAACATTTCACTCAGATTTTACTTTCCTTCACGTATGCTCTTGAGTGTCACCTTCCTACAGATATAATCATAAACAAATATCTGTTTTGCTTTTATTTTATGTTATAGGTTTCAGTTTCTGTCCTTTGCTTTTATAGGCTTCTTATATTTATGTGACCCTAAAAAATATTTTCCCGTTTGACCTGTTGTAAAATATATAGAGATGGAAATAGGTTGTGAATTCTGTGACATTCTTCTTTTCAATGTGATACTATTGAGCCACCTTTCTGAAGGCAACGTTAATTCATTTATTTTCATTATATGCCAAACCTATTTTTAACTTAATACAGTCTATCCGTTCTGCTTTTTATGAGTATTTGGGTTGTCTCATGTTTTTCCTATTGTGGACCGCTATTTGAGAAACATTCATATTCATAGATTGTAGTGCGCATGTGCATCATGGTTCCTTGGGTAGTGCAATTGGGGAAACATTTTATGTACGGCAATGGACATGGATAGTATATTCAAAAGCAGAGACATTACTTTGCTGACTAAGGTCCGTCTAGTCAAGGCTATGGTTTTTCCTGTGATCATGTATGGATGTGAGAGTTGGACTGTGAAGAAGGCTGAGCACCAAAGAATTGATGCGTTTGAACTGTGGTGTTGGAGAAGACTCTTGAGAGTCCTTTGGACTGCAAGGAGATCCAACCAGTCCATTCTGAAGGAGATCAGCCCTGGGATTTCTTTGGAAGGAATGATGCTAAAGCTGAAGCTCCAGTACTTTGGCCACCTCGTGCGAAGAGTTGACTCATTGGAAAAGACTCTGATGGTGGGAGAGATTGGGGCAGGAAAAGAAGAGGACGACTGAGGATGAGATGGCTGGATGGCATCACGGACTCGATAGACATGAGTCTGAGTGAACTCCGGGAGATGGTGATGAACAGGGAGGTCTGGCGTGCTGCAATTCATGGGGTCGCAGAGTCGGACACGACTGAGCGACTGAACTGAAGTGAACTGAACTGAATGGACATGGAACAACAGACTGTTTCCAAATCAGGAAAGGAGTATGTCAAGGCTGTATATTATCACCCTGCTTAATTAACTTATATGCAGAGTACATGATGAGAAATGCTGGGCTCAATGAAGCACAAGCTGGAATCAGGATTGCCAGGAGAAATATCAGTATCCTCAGATATGCAGATGACACCACCCTTATGGCAGAAAGTGAAGAAGAACTAAAGAGCCTCTGGATGAAAGTGAAAGAGGAGAGTGAAAAAGTTGGCTAAAAACTCATTCAGGAAACTAAGATCATGGCATCTGGTCCCATCATTTCATGGCAAATAGATGGAGAAACAATGGAAACAGTGAGAGACTATATTTTTGGGGCTCCAAAATCCCTGCAAATGGTGACTACAGCCTTGAAATTAAAAGATGCTTGCTCCTTGAAGGAAAAGTTATGACCAACCTAGACAGCATATTAAAAAATAGAGACATTACTTTGTCAACAAAGGTCTGTCTAATCAAAGCCATAGTTTTTCCAGTAGTCATGCATGGATGTGAGAGTTGAACTATAAAGAAAGCTAAGTGCCAAAGAATTGATGCTTTTGAACTGTGGTGTTAAAGAAGACTCTTAAGAGTCTCTTGGACTGCAAGGAGATCTAACCAGTCCATCCTAAAGGAAATCAGTCCTGAATATTCATTGGAAGGGTGGATGCTAACAATGAAACTCCAATACTTTGGTGACCTGCTGCAAGTCATTGGAAAAGACCCTGATGCCTGGAAAGACTGAAGGCAGAAGGAGAAGGGGACGATGGAAGATGACATGGCTGAATGGCATCACCAATGCAATGGACATGAGTTTGAGGAAGCTATGGAAGTTGGTGATGGACAGGGAAGCCTGTCGTGCTGCAGTCCTTTGGGTCACAGAGTCAGACACTACTGAGCAACTGAACTAAACTGAACTGAACTGATGAATATTTTACTAGAAAAAACTAATTGTGCAAACTGCTTATAACCTCCTATGAGTGAAATTTTTCCACAATTTTACCAACATTTAGCATTTTACTATTGTATTAGTCTGATGAATGTGAAATATCTTACTTGAATTAATTAGCATGTCCATAATCTCCACTAATTCTGAGCATCCTTTTATCTCTCTATGGCTGCTCATAGTTGTATCTGTCTGACATGTCTGTTCATGTTTCTGTTTCTTGTTAATTATTTTATTGAACTGTTAGTTGTTTCCTTAAGAACTCTTGGTTATTACAATTCTGAATACTAAATAATCTTTGGTTTTATGTATTATTAAAGATGTGCATATATGTTATACTAATAGTAAACACATTTTGATATATTTTAAAGAACAAAATTCTTAGTAGAATATAGTTTAATTTGCTTACCTGTTGCTGTATAATTTGTGCTTTTTGTCTCTTATTTTAAGGAATATTTTCTTATATTGTGATATAAAGATATTTGTATATTATTTTCAAAAGATTTTTATGTATTTTTTTATATTGAAGGCCTTAATAACTCTGTAACTGATTGTGTACAATGTGAAGTAATAATCCATTTTCACTATAATTCAATGTGGATAGCTTACTCTTCCAGTAACTTCTCTGGGTCATTGCATTACTTCCCAGCTGAATAGCAGTGGTCCCTAATGATATATCTAGTTACTATATGAGTGCATTGTTGAGGTTGTTGCTTCCAGTTTTTCTGTTCTGTTTCTCATTTTAGTTTCCGATTCTGGCACTAATGTCACACTGTTACAATAACTTTGGTTTGGCAAGTGATTCTATTTTTGTCCCCTGTAATAGAAGTATATGGTTTGTAGCATCCAGTTTCACAACTGGGAATGAGAAACAACCTCCCAGCCTGTTGTGGATTGTGCATATTTGCCCTCCAGTCCTGCAAAGCTTTTCACAGTCCCAAGACTCCAGATTTTAGGCATTGGAGAAAATTTTAATTTAACTCAGGTTCTGATTACCACTGAATTTAAGGGTTTTTTTGGAGTTTTGTGTTCACTGCTTTTTTTTTTTTTTTCCTGTTAGAGATGTCTATTTTGGACCCTGACAATTTGTCTTCCTTATTTTCATCTGTGGGTTATCATCCGAAGTAAGCAGAGGTGAGAGATTCAAGATACACTCAGTCTATCACCTTAAAAGCAAAGCCATTGTAAACTTTACTCTCAGTATATTTACTTCTAGTATATATACTCTCAGATTAAAATTTGGTTATATTTATAGAATATTTCCAAATACAATTTAAACATGTTTTTGGTAGTAATCACACTGAGTTAATACAGCTTTATTACATTCCTAGTAATAAATCAATCAATACTTTTTTCTCATATGTGATTGAGCCTTGCAAAAACATTGTTATTGTTACTTTATAGTCATATATTATTTTTATTAAGAATAGAACCATCCAGCTTCCTAGTTCACTTTATTAGCCTTCCTTTTTCAATTCACTCCATCAATATCTATTGAACTTGAGCTCTAAATGTCTTTAGATTGCATCAGAACATTACAATTCTCATGAAAGACAGATTTCCAGCTTCTGAATATAACCTTATACTTTAATAAAGAGAGTGAAAATTTATTCAATATTTGTTTTAAGTAAAGTTAAAGCATGGGAAAAGATAATATAGCACCTTACATGAACTATTTTAAGGGAACTAGTATATACTTAGATATATACTTTCAAACGTGTGATTTTTTTTAAGTCTTCTTACTTTATAATCAAGTGTTCAAAAAATTGGAAAGAGCATTAATGTGTTGTTCAATCTTTTGCCACAGTTTTAAGAAGAGGTGTTATTTTGTTAAGATTGTTATTTTCTCAGAAGGAGCAGAATGTCTTCAATCATTTAAATCCAATTATGTGTATTTTACATCTGGTTCATCTTCAAAATAAAAACAGTAAATCAGAGGTGTTATTGTAACTAGATAGAGATTTCTCAGCTAGCAAGGGAGACCTGTTCCATCATCGAGGATAAGAAATATCAAGCACCACTTTCCAGTAATAGATCCGCTTTCCTTCAGATTGATTTCACACTGACTTGACCTTACATTTATACCCAAGCCATTTAAAATGAAAATCTCATTTATTCTGGAAAGAGATGTGAATTCAGTGTGTGGATAATGTTAAAACTGAATGTCATGAAGAGCAAAAAATGTTTTTGAGAAATAGTATGATAGTGTATAATATATATCATTGTTAATTTCTCACTGAAATAATGGGACTTTTTTGTGATAGCTTATTTATATGTATCTTTAAATTTCAAATGGCTAACTTATTCAAGTTCAACAGTAAAAATCTGTATCACTATGATCACAAAAATTACAAATTTTGTTCCTAAGAATAACTAATAATTCCACAAGTTTTGGGGCTTTTGTTTTTTTGTGTGTTTTTGGTAACTTACATTTGAAACTATAATGATAGTCCAATTTTATAAAATGAACATTGTTTTTAATTTTCAATCATTCACTTTTCACTTTCATGCATTGGAGAAGGAAATGGCAGCCCACTCCAGTATTCTTGCCTGGAGAATCCCAGGGACGGGGGAGCCTGGTAGGCTGCCGTCTCTGGGGTTGCACAGAGTCGGACACGACTGATGTGACTTAGCAGCAGCAGCAGCAGCAGTAATACATTATAAATATGAAAGTTAGTTATGTAAGTTTCTTTATTATTAACAATGGGTCTTAATTATAAAAAAATGTTATAAAGAAAACTGGAAGAAAAAAAATGCCTTTAGTTATCTACACAGCAATTAGGAAGCAGTTAAAGGAGTCTTCCCTTGCTTTCATAGGTGCTATTAAATGAGAGAGCATTTTTTCATTAGTGGACAATTTTTATCCCAGGAAGAAATGGAGATATTTTAGAGTAAAGAAACAGCCACAAAAGAAAGAGATAATATTCCAGGCAATAATCTATCAGAAAGATTTATGTTTTGTGTACTAAGCCAATAAAACCTCACAAGTCCCTCTCTGTAATTCAGGGAGAGTGACGGAGGATGTATGTTGTTTATGAAAGTTAGATCACCTGAAGTCCATATGTCACAGTGATTCTATTGCAGTAAGGGATTATCCCTATTATTATTTTCATTAAAAGTCACAAATCTCTGAAAGCTTGATTATGATCCCAGAAGTGTGCCACATGCATCATCTCACACAACACTGTCATATTAATCTCACAGTGCTGTGTAAATAAATAACATTATTTCCTTCATTTCATAGGTGAGCAAAATGAGCCTCTGAAACACTAAATCATTTTTCTAAGACACATGGCTAATGAATATTACACAGAGATCTCACACCCAGTCTAACCCTAGGCCTCTTTAAGATGTACAAAACAAGAGGAACTGCAACAGAGTAGCTGAACTGAGACAGAAAGAGCATCAGCTGTGTTACTTATGTTAGTTATGGAAAGGCAGTCATAAAACCTGTCTGATGTAGACCTACATACCACACAGGAATGATGAGTATACACTGTGGTTGACTGTGGTTGACTCTTGAAAGCTTACATCAGAACTAGACAATGAAATTATCATTCTTTATCCAAGCACAAAGATATTACTTCTGAGAAGTGGTATCTTCTGCCACATGACATTTTCACATGCAGTCTCCTAGCCTAAAGGACTCTTCCTTTCTTTGCCTGGTGATCCCAATTACTCATGTAAACAGTTAGAACATAAGTTCTAGCTCAGAGGAGTCTCGGGAAAATCAGAGGTAGGTTACACTTGGAGTTGGCATTTTTCATCTTTTATCCCCCTCCCCTCCTTTAATTTTCTTATCTCTTTTTGCTGTTCAGTGGCTCAGTTGTGTAGGAATCTTTGTGACCCCATGGACTGTAGCACGCCAGGCCTCTCTGTCCCTCACCATCTCCTGAAGTTTGCCCAAGTTCATGTCCATTGCATCAGTGATGCCATCCAACCATCTCATCCTCTGACGTCCTCTTCTCCTTCTGCTCTCAATCTTCCCCAGCATCAGGGACTTTTCTAATGAGTCAGCTGTTTACAGCAGATGACCAAATACTGGAGTTTCAACTTCATCATCAGTCCTTTCAATGAGTATTCAGCATTGATTTCCCTTAAGATTGACTGATTTTGATTACCTTGCTGTCCAAGGGACTCACGAGTCTTCTCCAGCACCATTGTTGGAAAGTATCAATTCTTCATTGCTCCACCTCCTTTACGATCCCGTTCTTCACAGCTTTCCTGCCAGGAAGCAAACATCTTCTGATCTTATGATTGCAGTCACCATCCGCAGTGATCTTAGAGCCCAAGAAGAGGAAATCTGTTATGAATTCCACCGTTTCCGTATCTATTTACCATGAAGTAATGGGGCCGGATGCCATGATCTTAGTTTTTGTAATATTTGGTTTTAAGCTGGCTCTTTCACTCTCCTCCTTTACTCCCTTATCCCTTATCACCACATATTTTATGTATTTCAGTTATTTCAGTCTTGGGACATTACACCTAGAATGTAAGTTTCATGATCACAGGTAAATTTTGTCTGTGTTGCTTCACAACTGCATCTGAACCACCTTGATTGTGCCTGACAAATACTGAATATTCAGTGAAGCGTTTGTCAAAGGAATCAGTTAATGGAAGTAATTGTGTGATATTTGACACAAACATCTATTTCTTCTGTTATCTATAGCTCCAGGAAAAGAAAAAGACTACATCAGGTTTTGCTCACTAACTATAATGCCAATCATATACTAAACCTTCAGTAAATATTTAATAAAAGCATTTTTTTTTCAGACTCAAGACTCCTCTGTTTTGACTGAGAGCACCAAAAAATCTGAACATATCCCCTTTAGATCTGTACCATCCAGCACTGATTTATTTTTAAGTTGTTTAGTGCCACAGTGAACACAGCAAAATCAATAACAGGAATTTCTTCCATCCAGCATATTTTACATACTTATTTCTTACGTTTAATTTTAAGTACTCTATTTCTTAGCACTTTGTGAGTGCACTTAACTTTTAGAGAAGGAAGTATGTTCATAAATTAAATAGTCATCATTCCAAAATATAGCTAATGGTATCATTGTAAGGACACCCTTGGCAATAAAATATAATGACTAAGCTATTCAAAAGAATGGCTCTTTAGGTAGTGAATTAATGAATATTTATTTGTTTTATGGACTGTTACGATAAATTTTAGTGTTTTGGATTTATAAATAAGATATAAAATCTATATTGGATTCCTGGCTGGCATAGTATGTCTTGAGGATTTACTATTGTCAATGGCACCCCACTCCAGTACTCTTGCCTGGAAAATCCCATGGACAGAGGAGCCTGGCGGGTTGCAGTCCATGGGGTTGCTAAGAGTCGGACACGACTGAGGGACTTCACTTTCACTTTTCACTTTCATGCATTGAAGAAGGAAATGGCAACCCACTCCAGTGTTCTTGCCTGGAGAATCCCAGGGACGGGGGAGCCTGGTGGGCTGCCGTCTATGGGGTCTCACGGAGTTGGACACGACTGAAGCGACTTAGCAGCAGCAGCAGCAGTGTGTCAAATTTATGAAATATTTCATATCAAACATGTACATACAGGGAGAAAAATTGAGTATGCGTTAAATGAATATTTGCTATTTTTTTAAACTGTTCAAAGACTATTCATTTCAAACATACTTTGTATTTTTGTTAACAGATACACTTTTATAACATGATGTGTAAAAATGTCTAGAAGGACAGACACAAATAATAGCAAAAAACAAAACAAAACTTTGCAGAAATACAATATTTGACATTTATATAATGCTAAATGATATAATGTGTTGGTCCCAGAATGGAAAACAGAAAGAATGAATATAAATTCATCTCTACTTGCTAAGAATGCAACTTAATTGCTAGGTAATCCTCATAGAAATTATATTGGTGATGTTTAAACACTGGGTTTTAATCTTTGATATGAATTTGAAGATAATATTCTCAATTTTCTGATGTTAAGTAATTAGTATACCTTGAAATGAACAAAATTGCTACCCATCATACCAAGTGATTAAATATTCAAGCTAGATGACAGAAGATTCTCATTTTAAATGGATCCTCTCAAGGGTCCACAGAAACGGATTTTCTTTTACTTTTGTCTTATTAAGTTCCAATTAATTCTTAATCAGTAGATTTTTTGTGGAAACTAGTGAAGTCCCATGTTATCCATGTAAGACATTTATTTTGCACATAAGGCATTAAATTTTTATGGATATAATGTTGTTCTTATGAGAGAAAGATGTAGCTGTCTTCCTTGCTTCTCAGGTTTGATGCATCATCACTTAGTGCACAAGGAAATCTACACAATAAAATAAAAGGTATTACTTAGCTTCAGTGATATTAGTTACAACATTGTACCAAAAAATCTTATACAGGAAAAGAAAAAAATAAGAAAATTATATAAAATTTTAATTTAGTGAGTTGAGGAAAATATACTTCTTTCTTGTATTGCAAATGCCAGCATTTCTCTACAATAGAGTATTAGATCAAGCTGAAACTGAGTTCATAAAGTTATGATTTTGACAACTTATTGTGTAGAAATAGTCATGATATTGTATAGCTTGCTATTAAAATAAATTTATTGGTTCATTTTAGTATAAGCTATGTTTTAATATGTCAACCCTACAGAAAATAGTGATATTATGCATTCAAACAAATATTCATTTAATTTATTTGCTTTATTATATTTATTACATTTATTTGCTTTATTACATGCTTCATGTGGCAAACAACTGTCTGGTCTCTGTACCTTCAAATAATATTGTGCAAACTCAGCATCATATCTAGGGTCATCACCGTTACACATTTATCTTTTTTAAATTTTATTAATAAACAACATTTTTATTAGCTTTAATTTTTTTATTTTTTAAGCAGTTAAAATTAGAAAAATGATACTTTATCATTTTTCAAAATTCAATTTCCAACCTTCTTTGTTCCTCTGTTTATATTCAATTTTTAATCCACATTAAATTCCTTCTCCCTGAAGCATTTTCATTAAGCAATTTCAGGAAAGTCTGTAGTCAATGAATTCTCTAATTTTTTGCATTTGTCAGAGAGAATCTTTTTCATTTATATTTAATTTCTAGATTGAAGCTTGTTTCTTTCTTTCATCACTTTACAGATGTCCCTCTATTGTTTCCTTTCTGGCAAAACCTATAAAGCTATATAACTTTTTTTATCCTTTGTTCTATATATAATAGCATCAACTACAGGAAAGATGTTTCAGATTCAAAAATATCAGGAAAGGACAATTTCATCTTGAATGAATTGACCATCTGTGGAATAAACATGTCTAGATAGGAAGGGACATATAAATCATTTTTTTTCTTTTTTTGCAGAAAATTTAATTATGATAACCAAGGGGTGAAAGAATGCAGGTCAAGCAGGTTATGTTTATTTACTATATGCTTCATCATGTGAAGTCCCACTAAAATTTAATGTTTTTGTCGTTGTTCAGTTGCTCAGTCGTGTCTGACTCTTTGTGACCCCATGTACTGCAACATACCAGGCTTCCCTGTCCTTCATCATCTCCCAAAGGATGCTCAAACTCATGTCCATTGAGTTGGTGATGCCATTCAACCATCTCAGTCTCTGTGCTCCCTTTTCCTCCTGCCTTTCTTAGCATCAGGGTCTTTTCTACTAAGTCAGCTCTTTGCATCAGGTGGCCAAAGTATTGGAGCTTCAGCTTCAGCATCCGTCCTTCCAATGAATATTCAGGACTGATTTCCTTTAGGATTGACAGTGCTCAGCCTTCTGCCTTATTTATGAGCCAACTCTCAAATCCATATATGACTGCTGGAAAAACCATAGCTTTGACTAAATGAACCTTTGTTGGCAAAGTAGTGTCTCTGCTTTTTAACGTGATATCTAGACTGATCATAGCTTTTCTTTCAAGGAGCAAGCTTCTTTTAATTTCATGTCTGCAGTCACTGTCTGAGGAGATTTTGGAGCCCTCCAAAATAATATCTGCATATCTGAGATTATTGATATTTCTCCTGGCAATCTTGATTCCAGCTTGTGCTAGGCATTTTGCATGATGTACTCTGCACATAAGTTAAATTAGCAAGGTGACCATATACAGCCTTGATTTACTTCTTTGCCAACATGGAGCCAGACTGTTGTTCCATGTCCAGTTCTAACTGCTGCTTCTTGACCTGCTTACAAGTTTCTTCACCTTACAGAGTCTGATAAGGTGGTCTGTTATTTCCATCTCTTTAAGAATTTTCCATAGTTTGTTGTGATCCACACAGTCAAAGGCTTTGACATAGTCAATGAAGCAGAAACAGATATTTTTCTGGAATTCTCTTGTTTTTCCTATGATCCAGCGGATGTTGACAATTTGATATCTGGTCTACTGTTTTGTGTTTAATATTCTATTTGTCTTTGAAATCTGCAGGTCTGATATCATCTAGTAGTCTTTGTGGTCAGGAATAGATCTCAGGATTCATGGCAGGTCTAGATTTTCTTTCACGTAAGCCTTTGAGTAGATGAGTTACCTAATAGTAATCAACAGATAGTGAATAATGAAAATATGCTTAATCAGTGAATTAAGCCATATCAATTAATATGTTAAAATAAAATAAGGTTATTTAGATTCTGTGCCATTCTCCTTTTTTTGCTAAAAGTGTAACATAAAAAAAATGTATCGAAGTACAGTTGGTTTACAATGTTGTGTTAATTTCTGCTGACAGAAAAGTGATTCAGTTACACATATATACTTATATATACACAGTCTTTTAAATATTGTTTTCTATGACTCTTTATCACAGGATATTGGATATAGTTCCTTGTGTTATACAATAGAAACTTGTGTTTATTCATTCTCTACATGGTGGTTTGCATCTGCCAATCTCAGCCTCTCACTACATCTCTCCCCCTGGCAATCACAAGTCTGTTCTCTATGTCTCTGAGTCTGTTTCTGTTTTTTAGGTAGGTTCATTTGTGTAGTGTTTTAGAGTCTATGTATATAAGATATCATGTCTTTCTCTTTCTGACTTACTTCACTTAATATGATAATATCTAGTTCCATCTCTGTTGTTACAAAAGCCATTATTTCATTCTTTTTTTTTTTGACTGATTATGTATACACACTGTATTCTTCTTTATCCATTCATATCAACAGACATTTAGACATTTAAGTTCCCTGTCTTGACTATTGTGAATTGTGCTGCTATGAACATAGGGGTGCTTGTATCATTTGAATTATACTTTTATCTGGATATATTCCCAGGAATGGTATTGCTGGATCTTATGATAATTCTCTTTTTAGTTTTTTGAGGAACTTCTATACTGTTTCCCTTGGTGGTTGCACCAATTTACATTCCGACCAACTGTTTAGAAAAGTTCCCTTTTCTCTACTCCCTGTATAGCATTTGTTATTCATAGACTTTTTAATGATGGCCATTTTGACTGTGAGGCAACACCTCACTGTAACTTTTCTTTGCATTTATCTAATACCTGTATAGCATATTAAAAAGCAGAGACATTACTTTGCCAGCAAAGGTTATGGTTTTTCCAGTGGTCATGTATGGATGTGAGAGTTGGACTGTGAAGAAAGCTGAGTGCTGAAGAATTGATGCTTTTGAACTGTGGTGTTGGAGAAGACTCTTGAGAGTCCCTTGGACTGCAAGGAGATCCAACCAGTCCATCCTAAAGGAGATCGGTCCTGGTGTTCATTGGAAGGACTGATGCTAAATCTGAAACTCCAAAACTTTGGCCACCTCATGAGAAGAGTTGACTCATTGGAAAAGACTCTGATGCTGGGAGGGATTGAGGGCAGGAGGAGAAGGGGATGACAGAAGATGAGATGGCTGGATGGCATCACTGACTTGATGGACATGAGCTTGTGTGAACTCCAGGAGTTGGTGATGGACAGGGAGGCCTGGCATGCTGTGATTCATGGGGTCGCAGAGTTGGACATGACTCAGCAACTGAACTGAACTGAACTGAATACCAAGGAAGCAATTTAAAGTGTTAGCTTCTATTTGACACAGATATTACAATTATTCTGTAGAGTCAAACAATTTATAATTCCTATAGACACATTTAATATCTCATTACTGTATATTTAGAATCTTCTCTAGGACATAATTTTTTTCTAAAGCCCACATAGAAAGCTTACTGCTATTATAAACCTCCACTGTAAAATTTTCTTCTGAAATCTGAAACATCACATAGACCTGGACTGAATGAACATCAGTTCTTGTAGTTCAATAAACTGTGTCTGCTTACTAGCACCTCAGAATAATATGATCTATATTTTTACAACTATTCTTTCTCTAACTCTATTTACAACTATTCTTTCTCTAACTCTTCCTTCCTCCAAGCAAAGACCACTCTGCGAAGTTTGAAAACCATGAAATACAATATTTCAGTTCACAAACGAAGGGAGAGTGTGGGGTCAGTTCATTTTCAGATAGTTCCTTGGTCCTGCTTATATTTCTCAAGACCTATAGGCCCCTTCCTATGTAGTCGGTACTAGCTACAGGGTTTTAACCTATTGCACCTGTCACTACCAAGGCGGCTCCCTCTGTTTTAGCTTCTTCTGTTTGCTGGTCTCTTCACTGTCTGATTTCCACCCTGACACAAGGCAGGCAGTGGTGGACAATTTTTTTTTAGGCTCACTTGCTCAGTTGTGCTGTGGGGAGGGAGGGGTGCTGCAAACAAATAACACTGGTGTGTGCTCACAGTGTCTCAGCCACATTGGGTTTGCCCCCACTCACAGTGCGTGTGCCCTCCCTGCCCACACAGCTCAGGGTCTGGGTTGTTCTGCTGGGAACTGTCCGAGGCCAGCCCTGGGCTGCATGCACCTCCCAGGTCTAAGCCACTCAGATTCAGGCACTCGGGTAGTCCTCAGAGGCACAGACTCCTTTGGGCCTCCGTTTTGTGCCCTTCCCAGGTCCGAGCAGCTCAGATGATGAGATGTTTGGCAAGCGTGGTCGCTGTTACTTATCGCCTCTCCTGTCCCTGTTACTCGGTTTTCTGGGTGTACAACCAGCCCACCTTCTCAGGTGGATGATGACTGTCCAGAACCCCAAGAAGTCTTAGTTAGCAAAGAAGCCTGCTTGCAGTTTGGTAGATAATGTCTCATTATCAGAGAAATGCAAATCAAAACCACAATGAGGTACCACTTCATGCCAGACAGAATGGCTGCAATCCAAAAGTCTACAAGCAATAAATGCTGGAGAGGGTGTGGAGAATAGGGAAACTGCCGGGGTCCAGTCCCGGTGGATCCAGGGTAATTCAAAGTGGGGACGGAGTCGGTGTCCTAGGAAAAAACTTATTTAATTACAGATATAAAGAGAGATTAGAAAAGAATAGTGTAGTAGGAAAATTAGTGGAGAAAAAGATGCTGAATAACTTTGTTTACATGGAAAACCAGTAAAACTCCAAGACAAGGAGTTTGCACCACCTACGAAGGCCACTGGTGCCCGCTTAAATAGTGGAGGGTGCCCCACCTTGGGCTCCCTCTTGCGTGGGTCTTAGAAGCCAGGGCAAGTAAGTAGACATGGTGAGCCTCCACGCTCCAGATGGGAATTCAGCCAGAAAAGAAGAGAATGAGAAAGACCACATGGGGGGAAACCAGTCTTTCCAGGAACTGGTCCATTTTGTTTATTTTTCAGGTTCACTTGTATACTTTTTGTTACACATAAAGATAGAATACCCTTGTCAAAATCAGGTGCTTCATACAAATGTATACAAAGGTCTTAGGAGCTTTACATCATCTTCTGGCCATGAGGCCTTCTGACGTTTTATGGCCCTTTCTTCTGATAATGGTCAGTCAACCAGAAAACTTATTCTTCCAGGGGTGACTTTTCTTAAGCCAGATGCCACCCTCCGAAGGCACCAGATAAAGTTGCATTCCTATAGGGTGAAGGTGCAGTGGGTTACAATCGAGAAAGGAATTTACTTAGCCTAAGGTTTAACATGATTAATCTTAAAGGTTAATACTTATTTCTCCTATATGCTAGTTGTATTCATTAATGTGTATAAGGGCAGGGGATATGGAGACTTAGCAGCAAATATTGGCCCAACAAATGAAAAACCCTTCACCAACATAATTCCTAATCAACCCACTATACTATACTAATAAATTTCTAGCTTCTCAAAATAATCTGTATTTAGAAAGTTTAAAGCATCTCGTGCCTCTCACAGTTGGGAGGCTGTGAACAATCACATGTGGCCGGATGAGCCTGTCAGGCAGGCTAGAGAAATTTCAGAGGAGTTTGTGAACTGAAACACTCTTGTCACGCCCAGGAATTTTATTAGCTGGAGCCCTAAGTTAACTCCATCTCCGAGAGAGGTGGTGGGGGACAGCCCCCCGTAAAGTCAGAGGTGTAGGTGAAAGCATAAAGCAGTAAAGTAGGCAGACTCTGGTTTTGGGGGTAGATGCTCGAGAACAGGCTCAATCCTGCCTTTGCGTATGCCGAGCCTCCTTCCTCATGACCTTTACCACAGGCGGAGTTCCTCACTCTGGCTCCCAGCAGGAACCCTCTTACACTGTTGGTGGGAACGCAGACTAGTACAGCCACTATGGAGAACAGTGTGGAGATTCCTTAAAAAAACTGCAAATAGAACTGCCTTATGACCCAGCAATCCCACTGCTGGACATACACACCGAGGAAACCAGAATTGAAAGAAACACGTATACCCCAATGTTCATCACAACACTGTTTATAATAGCCAAGACATGGAAGCAACCTAGATGTCCATCAGCAGATGAATGGATAAGAAAGCTGTGGTGCATATACACTATAGAGTATTACTCAGCCATTATAAAGAATACATTTGAATCAGTTCTAATGAGGTGGATGAAACTGGAGCCGATTATACAGAGTGAAGTAAGCCAGAAAGAAAAACACCAATACAGTATACAAACACATATATATGCAATTTAGAAAGATGGTAATGATAACCCTGTATACGAGACAGCAAAAGAGACACAGATGTATAGAACAGTCTTTTGGACTCTGTGGGAGAGGGAGTGGGTGGGATGATTTGGGAGAATGGCATTGAAACATGTATAGTATCATATAAGAAATGAATCACCAATCCAGGTTCGATGCAGGATACAGGATGCTTGGGGCTGGTGCACTAGGATGGCTCAGAGGGATGATATGGGAAGGGAGGTGGGAGGGGGATTCAGGATTGGGAACATGTGTACACCTGTGGAGGATTCATGTTGATGTATGGCAAAACCAATACAATATTGTAAAGTAATTAGCCTCCAATTAAAATAAATAAATTTAAATTTAAAAAAAAGAAGGGAGAGATCATCAAGGGACCTCTGTACCTACTAAGGGCTGATATTTATTTTTGTTAACTAATAAGAATGTTAGATTGCTAGACTTCACAAGTCTACAAATTAATATTCTACTTTCATGCAACAATTAGACAAAGAATTTGTCATGGGAACAGTATCTAGTTACCATTTATCAGTGAAAAATAATATTGCAAAGATATTTTTAAGATATAAAACCACTGAAGGCAATTCAAAAAAATTTAATACAATATAAATTTCCTATATAGTTGTGTATACATGTAATACCCAATGTAATAACCAATATATGTAATATGTAATTAAATCTATAATTTTCATGTTTATTTATATATAATGAATGTAAACCTAGTTCAAACATATCTCTATATGGCATAATATTAGTTGCAAGGTCATAAAACTAGCAAGGGGTAAATAGAAGAGTTAAATATTTCTTCTGATTCTGGTAAACATTCTCTTACCCAGGGCCTGCACAACTTCCAACTCATTTGTGAAAGGCTGAAAAAAAATTACATTTCATTAAATATGGCAACCCACTCCAGTACTCTTGCCTGGAAAATCCCACGGACAGAGGAGCATGGTAAGCTACAGTCCATGGGGTTGCTGAGGGTCGGACACGACTGAGCGACTTCACTTTCACTTTCATATGTCATCCAGCATTCTATTTATATATTCATTCCCACTGACATGCTTCATTACTGCTTCCTGCTTTCTCTCTTCTTGTTAAATGGATGTTTTCTCTGTCCTAGCATGTTCACTGTACTCAAACTAACCTTTAAGTTTTTTCTTTTGTTTTCAGTTTCCCAATCACCAACTTCTACCCTTCTTTTGAGATACAACTTTTTGAATTGACTCCTATAGAAACCATTTTCTGGTTATGTCATTTTCATTCATCTTTTAGCTTCTAAATGTACAGAGTTATATATATTTTTAGCTGTAAAATAAAATTTTGTCACTAATAAGCTACCTTGCATAGTTTACAGTTTTAATATATTTTTTACTGAGATGCAAAATGAATGCTAAATACATTAGTGGAAGTTACTTTTCCATCACATGTAGTGACAACCCTCTGATGTGTACATGAAAAATACCCTGTAAAGTATTGGTAACTTATTCACTAAACAATTAGGTATCATTTCCTCCATTCACGAATTTATTGGTAATTTATAAAATTCCTTGGTGAATATGTATTACATGAGTTTAGTTAAATATTTCACTGTAAATAAAAGCATTATTTATTTGTAAAGTTGAGGGGAATAAGAAATAATTATCTAAGTCAGCTGATCTACATTGTCATATACATAATATTCTTACAAAACACAAGTATATTCAAAATTGAACTACTCTCCTTTTCAATAACATTTAAATCATATATTAAGGATCCATTCTAAGGAAATGCCTCAGTCCAACATGAAGTACTCTGAATTATTTGATAGGGGAACTCTTAATAGACTGTTCTGACCCAGTGGTCAGGAGTTAATTGGTATTCAAATCTCCCTTACTTGCTCATCTACCAAGAAAATAATCATCATTTTGCTCCTCCTCTTGAGTAGGGAACATGATGTTTAATGCTTATTCCAATTAATTATTCTCCACGGCTTTAGTCTTTGCTCATACCCAGAAAAAGATGCAATTGTTCTCTCTCTGCAAGTGCAATAGGACTAGAATTTCACTGTGATTTTATGCCAATTAATTAAAAATCTGCTTAATCTTCAACTTTAACCTTTTTATTTATCTTCAGGCTTAGTTACTATCCATTATTTTGTTTTGGTAATGAAGATAAAACTAACAGTATCCTAACAGCATATATAGAAATCATTTTTGGGACTCCTTGTTGGTTCAGAGTTTAAGACTCCACACTCCTAATGCAGGAGAACAAGTTTGATACCTGGTTGGGAAATTAAGATCCTGCTTGCCACACAGTGTGTCCAGAAAAAAAAAGCATTTGTTTAATTGAAAACTCAGTGACATGAAGGTAACTTATGAGGTCAAAATAATTTTACTTTCTGTCCTCAAAATTGAAAATATCATGAAAGAAAGAAACTTGAAGCTCATTTTCCTTTTCACTGTTCTTTGTCTGGAGTTTTTCTTACTTTGGAATTTCACAGCTACCTTTAAATAATTGCATATTTTATCTGACATTTTCAGCTATTTTTGGCAAGTTTGTTCTGCTGCCAGCTAGTCCATCCCACTAGAAGCCAAAAGTTGATTGGAAATAGTTTGATTTTTGCTATTATTCCAATGGAAAGATATTTGAAGTTCATGAGCAAGGGATAACTATCTTTTATGAGGAGGAGAATAGTTGAATTATAATATTAGTTTCTGATGCAAACACAGTGATGGATATTTTATGTCTTATGCACCAAAGGTATTACAATATTATTGAATATATTCCCTGTGATTTATTTACTTTATAACTGGCAGTTTGTATCCATTAATCCCCTTCACCAACTTCAACCATCTCTCCTCCCAACCCCCAGCCCCATTATAGGCAACTAATTGGGAAAGAAGTACCTCAAGGCTGTATACTGTCACCCTGATTATTTAATGTATATGCAGAGTACATCATGAGAAATGCTTGGCTGAATGAAGACCAAGCTGGAATAAAAAATACTGGGATAAATATCAGTAGCATCAGATACACAGATGACATCACCCTTCTGGTGAAATGCAAATAAGAATTAAAGAACCTCCTGATGAAAGTGAAAGAAGAGAGTGAAAAAGTTGGCTTAAAACTCAACATCCAAAAAACTAAGACCACATTGTCTGGTCCCATCACTTCACGGCAAATAGATGGGGAAACAATGGAAACAGTGAGAGACTTTATTTCAGTCACTTCAGTCACTCATTCATGTCAGACTCTTGGCAACCCCATGGACAATAGCATGCCAGGTTCCCTGTCCATCACCAGCTCCCAGAGCTAACTTAAACTCATATCTATTGAGTTGGTGATACCATCCAACCAAGTCATCTGCTGTGGTCCCCTTCTCCTCCTGCCTTCAATTTTCCCAGCATCAGGGTCTTTTCTGGTGAGTCAGTTCTTGACATCAGGTGGTCAAACTATTGGAGTTTCAGCATCAGTCCTTCCAATGAATATTCAGGACTGATTTCCTTTAGGATTGACTGGTTTGATCTCCTTACAGTCCAAGGGACTCTCAAGAGTCTTCTCCAACACTGCAGTTCAAAATCATCATTTCTTCAGTGCTCAGCTTTTGTTATAGTCCAAGTATCACATCCAAAAATGACAACTGGAAAAACTATAGCTTTGACTAGACGGACCTTTGTTGGCAAAATAATGCCTTTGCTTTTTTGTTGTTGTTGTGTTCTTTTTTTTTTTTAAATTTTTATTTTTACTTTATTTTGCTTTACAATACTGTATTGGTTTTGCCATACATTGACATGAATCAGCCACGAGTGTACATGAGTTCCCAATCCTGAACCCCCCTCCCACCTCCCACCCCATATCATCTCTCTGGATCATCCCCATGCACCAGCCCCAAGCATCCTGTATCCTGTATCGAGCATAGACTTGCAATTCGTTTCTTACATGATAGTATACAGATCTTTTTAATGTGTTGTTGGATTCTGATTGCTAGAATTTTGTTAAGGATTTTTGCATCTATGTTCATCTGTGATATTGGCCTGTAGTTTTCTTTTTTTTGGCATCTTTGTCAGGTTTTGGTATTAGGGTGATGGTGGCCTCATAGAATGAGTTTGGAAGTTTACCTTCTTCTGCAATTTTCTGGAAGAATTTGAGTAGGATAGGTGTTAGCTCTTCTCAAAACTTTTGGTAGAATTCAGCTGTGAAGCCGTCTGGACCTGGGCTTCTGTTTGCTGGAAGATTTCTGATTACAGTTTCAATTTCCGTGCTTGTGATGGGTCTGTTAAGATTTTCTATTTCTTCCTGATTCATTTTTGGAAAGTTGTACTTTTCTAAGAATTTGTCCATTTCTTCCACGTTGTCCATTTTATTGGCATATAATTGCTGATAGTAGTCTCTTATGATCCTTTATATTTCTGTGTTGTCTGTTGAGATCTCTCCATTTTTATTTCTAATTTTATTGATTTGATTTTTCTCCCTTTGTTTCTTGATGAGTCTGGCTAATGGTTTCTCAATTTTATTTATCCTTTCAAAGAACCAGCTTTTTGCTTTGTTGATTTTTGCTATGGTCTCTTTTGTTTCTTTTGCATTTATTTCTGCCCTAATTTGTAAGATTTCTTTCCTTCTACTAACCCTGGGGTTCTCCATTTCTTCCTTTTCTAGTTGCTTTAGGTGTAGAGTTAGGCTATTTATTTGACTTTTTTCTTGTTTCTTGAGGTATGCCTGTATTGCTATGAACTTTCCTCTTAGCTCTGCTTTTATAGTGTCCCACGGGTTTTGGGTTGTTGTGTTTTCATTTTCATTCGTTTCTATGCATATTTTGATTTCTTTTTTATTTTTTCTGTGATTTGTTGGTTATTCAGAAGCATGTTGTTCAGCTTCCATATGTTGGAATTTTTAATAGTTTTCTCCTGTAATTGAGATCTAATCAATGCATTATGGTCAGAAAAGATGCTTGGAATGATTTTAATTTTTTTGAATTTATCACAGTTATATTTATGGCCCAGAATGTGATCTATCTTGGAGAAGCTTCCATGAGCACCTGAGAAAAAGGTGAAATTTACTGTTTTGGGGTGAAATGTCCTATAGATATCAATTAGGTCTAACTGGTCTATTGTATCATTTAAAGTTTGCGTTTCTTTGTTAATTTTCTGTTTAGTTGATCTGTCCATAGATGTGAGTGGGGTATTAAAGTCCCCCACTATTATTGTGTTATTGTTAATTTCCCCTTTCATACTTGTTAGCATTTGTCCTACATATTGCGGTGCTCCTATGTTGGGTGCATATATATTTATAATTGTTATATCTTCTTCTTGGATTGATCCTTTAATCATTATGTAGTGGCCTTCTTTGTCTCTTTTCACAGCCTTTGTTTTAAAGCCTATTTTATCGGATATGAGTATTGCCACTCCTGCTTTCTTTTGGTCTCTATTTGCATGGAATATCTTTTTCCAGCCCTTCACTTTCAGTCTGTATGTGTCCCTTGTTTTGAGGTGGGTCTCCTGTAGGCAGCATATATAGGGATTTTGTTTTTATATCCATTCAGCCAGACTTTGCCTTTTGGTTGGGGCATGCAACCCATTTACGTTTAAGATAATTATTGATAAGTATGATCCCATTGCCATTTACTTTATTGTTTTGGGTTCGGGTTTATACACCCTTTTTGTGTTTCCTGTCTAGAGAATATCCTTTAGCATTTGTTGGAGAACTGGTTTGATGGTGCTGAATTCTCTCAGCTTTTGCTTGTCTGGAAAGCTTTTGATTTCTCCTTCATTTTTGAATGAGATCCTTGCTGGGAACAGTAATCTGGGCTGTAGGTTATTTTCTTTCATCACTTTAAGTATGTCTTGCCATTTCCTCCTGGCATGAAGCATTTCTATTGAAAGATCTGCAGTTATCCTTATGGGAATCCCCTTGTGTGTTATTTGTTGTTTTTCCCTTGCTGCTTTTAATATTTGTTCTTTGTGTTTGATCTTTGTTAATTTGATTAATATGTGTCTTGGGGTGTTTTGCCTTGGGTTTAACCTGTTTGGAACTCTCTGGGTTTCTTGGACTTGGGTGATTATTTTCTTCCCCATTTTAGAGAAGTTTTCAACTATTATCTCCTCAAGTATTTTCTCATGGTCTTTCTTTTTGTCTTCTTCTCCTGGGACTCCTATAATTCAAATGTTGGAGCGTTTCATATTGTCCTGGAGGTCTCTGAGATTGTCCTCATTTCTTTTAATTTGTTTTTCTTTTTTCCTCTCTGATTCATTTATTTCTACCATTCTATCTTCTATTTCACTAATCCTATCTTCTGCCTCCATATTCTACTATTTGTTGCCTCCAGAGTGTTTCTGATCTCATTTATTGCATTATTCATTATATATTGACTCATTTTTATATCTTCTAGGTCCTTGTTAAACCTTTCTTGCATCTTCTCAATCCTTGTCTCCAGGCTATTTATCTGTAATTCCATTTTGATTTCAAGATTTTGGATCATTTTCACTATCATTATTCAGAATTCTTTCTCAGGTAGATTCCCTATCTCTTCCTCTTTTATTTGGTTTGGTGGGCTTTTCTTCTTTCCTTTACCTGTTGGGTATTCCTCTGTCTCTTCATCTTGGTTATATTTCTGCGTTTGGAGTGACCTTTCTGTATTCTGGGAATTTGTGGAGTTCTCTTTATTATGGATTTTCCTTGCTGTGGGTGGGGTTGTATCAGTGGCTTGTCAAGGTTTCTTGGTTAGGGAAGCCTGTGTCAGAGTTCTGGTGGGTAGAGCTGGATTTCTTCTCTCTGAAGTGCAATGAAGTATCCAGTAATGAGTTATGAGACGTCTATGGCTTTGGAGTAATTTGAGTTGCCTGTATATTGAAGCTCAGGGTTGTGATCCTATGTTGCTGGAGAATTTGCATGGTATGTCTTGCTCTGGAACTTGTTGGCCCTTGGGTGGTACTTGGTTTCAGTGTAAGTATGGAGGCATTTGATGAGCTCCTTTCGATTAATGTTCCCTGGATTCAGGAGTTCTCTGATGTTCTCAGGATTTGGACTTAAGCCTCCTGCTTCTGGTTTTCGGTTTTTATTTTTACAGTAGCCTCAAAACTTCTCCATCTATACAGCACTGATGATAAAACATCTAGGTTAAAGATGAAAAGTTTCTCCACATTGAGGGACACCCAGAGATGTTCACTGAGTTACATGGAGAAGAGAAGAGAAGAGGGAGGGGGTAATTAGAGGTGACTGGAATGAGATGAGGTGGGATGAAAAGAGGAGAGAGCCAGCTAGCCAGTAATCACTTCCTTATGTGCACTCCTCAGTCTGGACTGCTCAGAGATGTTCATGGAGTTATACAGGGAAGAGGAGAGGGAGGAAGTAGACAGAGGTGGCCAGAGGGATAAAAGAGGGAAATGAGAAGGAGAGAGACAGATCCAGCCAGTAACCAGTTCCCTAAGTGTTCATCGTCTGGAACACACAGAGATTCACAGAGTTGGGTAGAGAAGAGAACGGGGAGGGAGGAGACAGAGACAACCTGGTGGAGAAAAAGGAGAGTCCAAAGGAGGAGAAAGTGGTCATACCAGTAATCTCGCTATCAGGTAAACTTGGGTACTGAAGATTGGGGTTTTAAATGTACAAAATTGGCAACAAATACCAAAAAGCAAAGATTAAAAATCTAGAGTAGAGGTTGGATTTTCAAAAATACAATATTAAAGAAAAGAAGAACAAGAAGAAAAAAAAGTCACGAGAATTATTAAAAAACAGCAACCACAAAAAATATATATGCCATTTGCTTTAAAAATAGGGTCTTTTTTTTTGAAAAGTGATAGTAGGTTATAAAAATTAAAATTAAAAGAGAAATAGAGGACTTAAAATTTTTAAAAAGTTAAAAAAAAAGAAGGAAAAGAAGAAAAATCAATCAAACAACAACATCAACAACAACAAAAAAAGAGAATGGTCATAAATATAATAAAGATATTTCTGGGAATTTCTCTGGTGTTGTGGGCAGTGTGGGGTCACTTCCAAGGCAGTTCCCTCTGTTTAGTTTCTTTTGTTTGCTGGTCTCTTCAGTGTCTGATTTCTGCCCTGACATAAGGAGGGCGGTGGTGGACACTTTTTTTTTTTAGGCTCACTTGTTCAGTTGCGCTGTGGGGAGGGAGGGATGCTGCAAACAAATAACACTGGCGTGTGCTTGCAGTGTCTCAGCCACGCTGGGCATGCCCCTGCACACAGCGCACACCACTCAGGCTCTACGTTGCTCCACCGGGAACCGTCTGAGGCCGGCCCTAGGCTACATGCACCTCCCCGTTCTAAGCCGCTCAGGCTTGGCTCTCACGTAGCCCTCAGAGGTGCAGATTCTGTTGGGCCTACATTTTGTGCTCTTCCCAGGACTGAGTAGCTCAGGTGTTTGGCGAGTGTGGTCACTGTGACTTATCGCCTTTCCCTGCTGCTCAGTTTTCTGGGTGTACTGCTGGCGCCCCTTGTCAGGTAGATGATGACTGTTCAGAATCCCAAGAAGTCTTAGTTAGTAAAGAACCCTGCTTGCAATTTCGTAGGTAAAGTCTCTCTGGGGCTGCGATTACCCTCTTCCAGCCCTTACAGCTCTGGCTGCCTGTCACTGGCAAGGGATGGTCTACAGCCGGCTATTTCTGTTCCATCCTTTGTTCTGTGTGTGGTCCTGGCAGTGTCTTATGTTAGAGTTTTTCATGTGGTAGCTATCCCACAGTCTGGTATGTTAGCCCAAGTTAGTTCACTCTGGTTACATTCGGGGCATTCCGGCCAGATTCTTAAAAAGCACTGCAGCCCGCTCCTCCCTGCCCAGCCCCCACTTGCTAGTGGCAGATGCAGGCGTCTGTGCCACTTCTCCGCTGGGGGAGTTACCGTTGGGCTCGTAATCTGTTGGTTTAAATTATTTATTTATTTTTCTTCCCTGTTATGTTGCCCTCTGTGCTTCCAAGGCTCGCCACAGACTCGGCAGTGAGAGTTTCCTGGTGTTTGGAAACTTCTCTCTTTTTAAGACTCCCTTCCCTGGGACAGAGCTCCCTCCCTACCTCCTTTGTCTCTTTTTTCATCTTTTATATTTTTCCTACCTGTTTTTGAACACAATGATCTGCTTTTCTGGGTGCCTGATGTCCTCTGCCAGCATTCAGAAGTTGTTTTGTAGAATTTACTCAGCGTTGAAATGTTCTTTTGATGAAATTGTGGGGAAGAAAGTGGTCTCCCCATCCTATTCCTCCACCATCTTCTGAATTCCTCCTCTGTCTTTGCTTTTTAATGTTCTGTCTAGATTGATCAGAGTTTTCCTTCAAAGGAGCAAGCATATTTTAATTTCATGCCTGCAACCACCATTTACAGAATATTTGGAGCCCAAAAAGTAAAGTCTCACTGTTTGTGTTGTTTCCCCATCTATTTGCCATGAAGTGATGGGACCAGATGCCATGATGTTAGTTTTCTGTTAATTTTTAAGCCAACTTTTTCACTCTCCTCTTTCACTTTCATCAAGAGTCTCTTTAGTTCTTCTTCTCTTTCTTCCATAAGGGTGGTGTCATCTGTATATCTGAAGTTATTGATATTTCTCCTGGCAATCTTGATTCCAGCTTGTACTTCATACAGCCCTGCATTTTGCATAATTTACTCTGCATTTACGAAAAATAAGTAGGTTACAACATACAACTTTGACCTACTCCTTTCTCGATTTAGAACCAGTCTGTTGTTCCTTGTCCAGTTCTAACTGTTGCTTCTTGACCTACATACAGATTTCTCAGGAGGCATATCAGGTGGTCTGATAGTCCCATCTCTTTAAGAATTTTCCACAGTTTGTTGTGATCCACACAGTTAAAGTCTTTGGTGTAGTCAGTAAGACTGAAGTAGATGTTTTTCTGGAACTCACTTGCTTTTTTGATGATCCAGCAGATGTTGGCAATTTGATCTCTGATTTCTCTGCCTTTTCTAAATCCATCTTGAACATCTGGAAGTTCACAGTTAACATACACTTGATCCCTGGCTTGGAGAATTTTGAGAACTTCTTTACTAGTGTGTGAGATGTGTGCAAATGTTTGGTAGTTTGAGCATTCTGCAACATTGCCTTTCTTTGGGATTGGAATAAAAACTGACCTTTTCCAGTCTGTGGCCACTGCTGAGTTTATTTGGGGGCCTCCAAAATCGCTACAGATGGTGACTGCAGCCATGAAATTAAAAGATGCTTCTTGGAAGAAAAGCTATGACCAACACAAAAGGCAAATTAAAAAGCAAAGACATTACTTTGTTGACAAAGGTCCATTTATTCAAAACTATGGTTTCTCCAGTGATCATGAATGAATGTGAGAGTTGGACTATAAAGGAAGCTGAGCACTGGAGAATTGATGTTTTTGAACTGCGGTGTTGAAGAAGACTTGAGAGTCCCTTAGACTGCAAGGAGATCCAACCAGTCCATCCTAAAGGAAATCAGTCCTGAATATTCATTGGAAGGACTGATACTGAAGCTGAAACTCCAGTACTTTGGCCACCTTATGTGAAGAAATGACTCATTTGAAAAGACTGATGATGGGAAAAATTGAAGGGATAAGGAGAGGGGGAAGACAGAGGATGAGATGGTTGGATGGCCTCACCGACTCAATGAACATGAATTTGAGCAAGCTCTGGGAGTCAGTGATGGAGAGGGAGGCCTGGCGAGCTGCAGTCCATGGGGTCACAAAGAGTCAGACATTACTGAGCCACTGAACCACAGAAGTTTGTCTTCTGTATCATGAATCGGCTTCTGTTTCATTATATCTGCATTTTTGTTCTTTAGAGTCCATATATAAGCAAAGATATATACTATTTATCTTTGTGTGACTTATTTCACTTACCATAAAATTCTTTAGGTCTACCCATGTTGTCTCAAATGACAAGATTATATTCTTTATTATGAACAATATTCCATTGTATATATCACATCTTCTTTATCCTTTCATTTGTCTAATGGATATTTTGTGTTTTAAACGATTAATCTTCCTTATGTGTTGACAGTGAAATACTCCAGGCAAGAAATAATAGTGGTTTGAACAATGGTCCCTTAAATCTATTTCTTAAAATAGATTTTAAAAACTTACTTTCTTTAATAGAAAGACAGAGTGCCTGATGTACAATGGACGGAGTTTTGTCACATTGTACAAGAGACAGGGATCAAGACCACCCACAAGAAAAAGAAATAAAAAAAAAAAAAACCAAAATGGCTCTATGAGAAGGCATTACAAATATCTATGAAAAGAAGAGAAGAGAAAAACAAAGGAGAAAAGGAACATGCCCATTTGAATGCAGAGTTCCAAAGAATAGCAAAGAGAGATAAGAAAGCCTTCCTCAGTGATCAGTGCAAAAAAATAGAGGAAAACAATAGAATGGGAAAGACTAGAGATCTCTTCAAGAAAATTAGAGATACCAAGGGTAAATTTCAAACAAAGATGGACACAATAAAGGACAGAAGTGCTATGGACCTAAGAGAAGCTGAAGATATTAAGACAAGGTGGCAAGAATACACAGAAGAACTGTACAAAAAAAGATATTCATGTCCCAGATAATCACGATGGTGTGATCACTCACCTAGAGCCAGACATCCTGGAATGTAAAGTCAAGTGGGCCTTAGGAAGCATCACTACGAACAAAGCTAGTGGAGGTGATGGAATTCCATTTAGTTTATTTCAAATCCTGAAAGATGATGCTGTGAAAGTGTTGCACTTAATATGCCAGCAAATTTGGAAAACCCAGCAGTGGCCACAGGACTGGAAAAGGTCAGTTTTCCTTCCAATCCCAAAGAAAGATAATGCCAAAGATTGCTCCAACTGCCACACAATTGCACTCATCTCACATACTAGCAAAGTAATGCTCAAAATCCTCCAAGTCAGGCTTCAACAGTTCGTGAACAGTGAACTTCTTGATGTTCAAGCTGGTTTTACAAAAAAGGAACCAGAGATCAAATTACCAACATCTGCTGGATCATCAAAAATGCAAGACATTTCCAGAAAATCATCAATTTCTGTTTTATTGACTATCAAAAGCCATTGACTGTGTGGATCACAATACACTGTGGAAAATTCTGAAAGAGATGGGAATACCAGACCATCTGACCTGCCTCTTGAGAAATCTGTATGCAGCTCAGGAAGCAACAGCTAGAACTAGACATGGAACAACAGACTGGTTCCAAATAGGCAAAGGAGTACATCAAGGCTGTATATTGTCACCCTGCTTATTAAACTTATATGCTAAGTATATCATGAGAATCGCTGGGCACAACAAAGCACAAGCTGGAATTAAGACTGCTGGGAGAAATTTCAATAACCTTAGATATGCAGATGACACCACCCTTATGGCAGAAAATGAAGAGGAACACTGGAGCATCTTGATGAAAGTGAAAGAGGAGAGTGAAAAAGTTGGCTTAAAGCTCAACATTCAGAAAACTAAGATCATCACATCTGGTCCCATCACTTCATGGCAAATAGATGAAGAAACAGTGGAAACAGTGGCTGACTTTATTTTGGAGGGCTCCAAAATCACTGCAGATGGTGACTGCAGCCATGAAATTAAAATATGCTTACTCTTTAGAAGGAAAGTTATGACCAACTTAGACAGCATATTAAAAAGCAGAGACAGTACTTTGCCAACCAAGGTCCATCTAGTCAAAGGTATGGTTTTTCCATAGTCATGTATGGATGCAAGAGTTGGACTATTAAGTAAGCTGAGTACCGAAGAACTGATGCTTTTAAACTGCAGTGTTGGAGAAGACTCTTGAGAGTCCCTTGGACTGAAAGGATATCAACCAGTTCATCCTAAAGGAAATCAGTCCTGAATTTTCATTTTAAAGACTGATTTTGAGGCTGAAACTCCTATAGTTTGGCCACCTGATGCAAAGAGCTCACTCATTTGAAAAGACCCTGATGCTGGGAAAGATTGGGAGGAGAAGGGGACAATAGAAGATGAGATGGTTGCAAGGTGTCACCAACTCAATAGACATGAGTTTGAGTAAACTCCTGGAGTTGGTGATGGACAGGGAGGTCTGGCGTGCTGCAGTCTATGGGATCAGAAAGAGTAGGACATGACTGAGCAACTGAAGTGAACAGAACAATGGTGGTAAAAGTGACAAAGAGAGGAAAATGGACACTCTTAGGTTAAATGAGAAATATACCAAGTTATCATTAGGAATTAAGTTTTGCTATGTGCAAAGATTTATTTAGCAGTTTTTTTTCCTTTCTTTCTATCTTTTCCTTTTCCTTTCCTTCCTATATTTTGTTTTTATCACAGATATGAGTGTTTAATATTAAGCAATTTTACTATTGCATATGTTATGGTAGTTTTGTTTTTCGTTCTTGTCCTTTGTATTTCTCAAGCTTCCTGGATATGTTTGCTTATAATTTGTATCAAAAATGGAACATTTCAGCCTTTTCTTCAAATTCTTTTACCATGTCTCAACTACTTTAGAGCTTGAGGTTACATGTTTACTAAATCATCTGAAGCATTTAATTTCTCACTGATCCTTTTTAAGTCCTTTTTTTCCCTCCTGTTTCTTTTTGTACTGTTCTTACTGACATATTTTCAAGGTTTTTATTTTACTGCAGGATCTAATTTATTAAACCAATCCAGTGTACCTTTCATTTCAAATACTATATTTTTCTTCTTTACAAGATGGATTCCTTTGTCTTTCAAATCTTTCATATATCTCAGTAGCTTATTTATTTTTTTTATTCTTTCAAATGTATTATTTTTGCAATAACTTACCTGCCCTTATATAGTAATTTTAACATCCATGTTATTTTTATATCTGCATCTTTAATTGATTATTCTCATCTTTATTTGATATTTCTTTGTATGCCAAGAAGTTTTGGGTGGTTGGATCAATGCAGTGTGTAATCTAGGATTAATTTTCTTCTTCTCTGAAGATAAAGTTGTTCTATAGACTCTTCAATGTCTCTTGAACCACAAGGTTTTTCAGGATGGCTATTTTATAGTAGCTTTATATATTATATTAGTTTTCAGGCCTAAGTGACAATCAGTGTTCATTTTGCTCCTTTGGTGTGATTCTTTACATTGTCTTGGGTAACTTTCTCAAGCACATACCCTGATCTGTACTCAGCTAAAGAACTGAGTAGAAAACTCTAGACCTCTGTTTCTGTGCATCTCCCCCTTCTGCAGTGCTGTGTTTTGCAAATTTAAGCCACTTGGACTTTCTCTCTGTACATCCCAGCTGTGTCTGCTCAGCTCAGAAAGGTCATGGGTTCTGCTTGTGTTCCTCCTGCCTGTGTTGTGCTCTGGAAACTTTCTGAGGAGAAAATGGGGGTAATTATTGAGCTCCCTCATTTATTTTCCTCTCTCAAGGGTCACTGATGTTCAGTGTCTGAAAAGTGCTACTTCATTTTTTCTTCAATCTAGATATTTAATTATTTATAACTGGATTGCTAATCCACCCCCTTAATCTTGTCTACAGATAGAATTTAATGTTTTATTTAAAAGTCATTATTTCATTTTCCTGCAAATCTGAAATCTTCTGTAATGTATGCCTTTTGGTTTGCAAACTAAAGAGAGGAACAGACTACTATGTTAAAAAAGAATATAATTATATATAATGGGACTATATATATTTTATTATTGTTCCCATTATATATATATAATATTTCCATTGTATGTATATAATTCCATTATATATATATATAATTTCTATTATGTCTAATGGGAATAATAATTTTGTAATAAATATTACTTTTCATCAGTAAAATAAAAGACAAACAATTTGCAAAGAAATCATTAATTTTCAAAATGGAAGTCTTTTAATTTGTATTTGGTGATTATTATATGATTTCAGTTTCTACAGACACATATGAAAATGTTACACAACAAAGTTTTAAAAACAATATATGATGAAATTAATCATTAATCTTAATACATAACACTATTTGGGTCACTAAATACTTTCTTTTAAAATGCAATTTGGATGGCTTATCTTAAATTAACTAATTTAGAATCCTTCCAAATTTTCCTCTTTAGGTTTTCTTAATTTTAGTTTTGTTGCTTGCCATATTTTGGAAAATTCAGTCCAAAATATGCATCACATCTTAATTTTGTCTCTATTTTTAAGTAGTATGAGTTCTAAAGCACTAATAAAAGACTTTTAAAGTGCATTCTTCATATTATGTGCCCCTTTGGGTATATTTAGTATTCATAAATGATCATATTAATTGCCTCTGTAGTTAGAATTTTCAACATTTGTGACAAACTCAAATTATCCCTACAGATATGCTATAAGGCAATTACTTTGGTAATAAGAATATTGTGTACCCTCTGTTTTCTCAGGATCTTCTGTCCTACAGGAAAAGGAAATACCATGTATTATAAGTTTATGAAAATCATCACTGAATATTTCTTTGGTCCTCTGTAGTTTTACAGAAAAGCCTCGGATTTCCATCCATTCTCACTGGTGATGATCAGTTTTTTAACTTAATTTTTAAATTATCCTAGCCATTAAGATGGCAAGGCCTAGAGTAATACTGTTAGTATTATTTTGATTGTTATAATCTGTTATCTTGGAAAATAATTTAGTTTCTGTGTTTCTCTCTTACCTCTTTAATATATTAGGAGACAATAATGGTATCTAGTACATGGTCTGTTATGAAAACAAGTTGAAACTCTGATGGAGAACTATGCTGATTGCTGTGTTTACACAGTGAGTATACACCTGCTGCTTGAGGCTGCCCACATTTCTTGGCCTGTAATCTTCTTTCTCTATCTTCAAAGGCAACGACTTTAAATCTCTGACATTACTTCCCTTCTCACATCTTTTTCTCTGACTACAGCTCAGAAAGGACTGTTTTCAGAATTTATCTCATTTGATGGAGCCCACCTAGATAATCTAGGATAATCCCTGTATTTCAAGATATTTAACTAGGTAGCAAAATTCCTTTTGTCATGTCATGTAACATATTCAAACATTCTGGGTATTAGGATGTGTACAGTTTGGAGGAATTCATTATTCTATTGACCAATTCAAATTTTTTTTTCCTTTTATTCTTCCATATGAATTTAAGGAGCAGTTTTTGAAGTTCTACATACACACAAAAGAGATGTTAGTAGGATTATTAGTTTTCCTGGTGGTTCAAATGTTAAAGAATCTGCCTGCAATGCAGGAAACTCAGGTTTGATTCTGGGTTGGAAAGATCCTCTGGCAAAGGGAATGGCTAACAATTTCAGTACTCTTGCCTGGAGAATTCCATGGCCAGTGGAGCCTGGCTCCTATAATGAGGTTATAGTTCAAGTATTTGGAGAGAGTTCCAAAGGGTGGAATAAAAAAATCCTAAGCTTGTCGATAGTCGACATTTCTGGACTTGTTTCTAAACACTGAGATTTGTGAATGGTTCCTTTAGTTATCTCTCAGTATTTAGTCATGTGAATTTAGCAAAATATAGTAAGGAGGCTGTCATGGACTGAACCAAGTCCCTCCAAATTTTGTAGGTTGAAACTCTGTCCTCTAGTACCTCAAAATGTGTAGAGACAAGGTCTTTAAAGTGGTAATTAAGTTAAAATAGGACATTTAGGGTAGGCCCTGGTCCAATCAGGGGACTGTGGGTACAAAAGTGATGTACACAGAGGAGAGACCATGTAAGGACACGCTAAAAGTCAGCCATCTGGAAGGCAAGGAAGGAGGCATCCAAAGTATCTGAACCCACCACCACCTTGATCTCAGTTTCCTGGCCTCTAAATCTGTGAGAAAACACAGTTCTGATTTTGAAGCCACCCAGCGTTTGGTATTTTGTTATGGCAGGCCCAACAAACTAATACAGATGTGAAGTAAAATAAACAGCTGTTCAGTATGAAATTGCTACAATCAGTTTAAAAGCAACTTGGAATTAAATGCTAGAGTCTAAAATATTGCAGTTTTTACTTAGCAGTTCCATTCCCTGACATATGGCCCCCAAATTGCTTGCACACGTGAAAACGGAACACATTTACAATGATGTGCGTATGATGTGTTGTGCGCATCATTTGAATCTTCACTCAGAAGTCATATACCCAGAACAGCTTTCCCCAATCAATCAATGTAACATCACTTTGCCTCACCCACTCCCCCAAACTCCAACACAAAGGCTTCTAATATATCATAAGCCACTTAATTCATTGATTATATGTGAAAGTGTGTGTTAGTTGCTCAGTCATGCCTGACTCTTTGTAACCCCATGGACTCTAGCTTGCCAGGCTCCTCCGTACATGGAATTTTCCAGGCAAGAATACTGGAGAGGGTAGCCATTTCCTTTTCCAGGAGATCTTCCCAACCCAGGGATCAAACTTGGTCTTCTACATTACAGGCAGATTCTTTGCCATCGGTGGTACCAGGGAAGCTCTTTGTTTATATATCACACTTTAAAATTTGTATGTAAGTTCCTTATAGCCTGTGATTTTTGTTTGTTTGTTTCACGAATTCATGTTCAAATCCAAAGATACTTGCATAAGTGAGGTGCTTCATAAATTAATTAAATAAACATCTGAAAAGGAAAAATTATATTATTTGCTAATAACTGGTCAATGAAAGGTTTTTGAAAAGTGTTTTATTGAATCTGACTTGTATATGTTGACAAATGTTGAGGATGTATTAATACAATAAAACCAAATTTTGAAATAGGAGCTCTCCTAAATTGCCAATGGGAATGAAATTTGTTGCAACTACATTATAGACCAAATAGACAATAAAATTTAAAACATGAATACCCAAAGATTGAACAATTCTATGTCACTGAAAATCACTTAAGAATTAGTCAGCTATAAAATTGATAACTAAAGTGTGATATTTTTACAAAGATATGATAATGTACAATAATTAATGAGTGTGCTAAATCTATTTTAAGGGGTATAAACAGTTCCTGTGAACACACTTGTATATGGAGAAAAAGTAAGTTGTAAAATAGTATGTAAGTATGCCATTAATATGAAAAAATAGCTACATACATTGTTTTATGTTTCTGTGTACATATTGAAATTATTAAAGCAGGGACATACAAAAGACACACTAAATTCATCATAGAGAATATAGAGCACTTCAAATGTGTCAGTAATGCTTTATTTCTTGTATTTAAATGTTCTGGGACCATTACGGTGTGCTGGGATATTCTTCATTGGACTTTCTACATTACTCTCTACCCCTATCCACACTACTCTGTATTTTAGGAGGCTGATATTTACTTGTCATATCAGTGACAAGTAAATTTATTTGCCAACCCTTGTCTTTTCCTTGAGTTTGGCTGACACAGAGCTTCAGCAAGAGGTTAGGTTGCCTGTCCCACTCTTAGTTCTTATGCCAGGAACACCACCTCAGAAATATTAAAGGGAGTATTTATGGTCATGACATTCCATTCAGTTGTCTGTCTGACCAGAGAACTCATGTTTCAGCAGTTTAGACTATGTGCTGATAATAGTTATATTCCATCATGTTACTCTGTCATACTGAAGCAGTTAGACTTTTATAACAGTAGAATCATCTTTTTAATACTCAATTATGATAGTAATGGGGAAACAATGGAAATAGTGACAGACGTTATTTTCTTGTGCTCTAAAATCACTGCAGATGGTGACTGCAGCCATGAAATTAAAAGACACTAGCTCCTTGGGAAAAAAGCTATTACAAAACTAGATAACATATTAAAAAGCAGAGACATTACTTTGCCAACAAAGGCCTGTATAGTCAGAGCTATGGTTTTTCCAGTAGTCATGTATGGATGTGAGAGTTGGACCATAAAGAAGGCTGAGCACCAAAGAATTAATGCTTTTGGACTGTGGTATTAAAGAAGACTCTTGAGAGTCCCTTGGATTGTAAGGAGATCCAACCAGTCCATCCTAAAGGAAATCAGTCCTGAGTGTTCATTGGAAGGACTGATGCTGAAGCTGAAACTCCAATACTTTGGCCACCTGAAACGAAGAGCTATTTCATTAGAAAAGATCCTGATGCTGGGAAAGATTGAAGGTGAGAGGAGAGGATGACAGAGGATGAGATGGTTGGATGGCATCACCAATTCGATGGGCATGAGTTTGAGTAAGTTCCAGGAGTTGGTGAAAGACAGGGAAGCCTGGTGTGCTGCAGTCTGTGAAGTCGCAAAGAGTCAGACACAACTGAGCAACTGAACAACAAATGATAGTCCTGAATACAACACCTTTTGGTATTAAAATATCACACATTTTGGTGTTAAAGTACCACATTTTAGGGTAGTTTATATAATCTGAACTGATGACTAACACGATCCTTTTCTGCATAGTCAAAATGAATGTGTTTGGAATCAATAGAAATGGAAATTGCCTCTATTTTTAACACAATGATCAGTTTTAAGTTTTTTCTACATCTTTCAAACAATCTACTTGCAAAGTTGTACTTCGTCTCCCTGTGACTGACTTTTGTCTCTGTTTATTAGACTTGGGGCTTCCTGTGTGGCACTAATAGTAAAGAACCCACGTGCCAATGCAGGAGACATAAGAGGTGAAGATTTGATCCCTGGGTCCAGAAGATCCCTTGGAGGAGGACATGACAACCCAGTCCAGTATTCTTGCCTAGAGAATCCCATGATCAGAGGAGCTTATTGAGCTATAGTCCACAGGGTCACAAAGAGCTGGACATGACTGGAGCAACTTTGCATGCAGGCATTTAGACTTTATATTACCAGAATAAATAACAATTATGTAATTCAATTGGAAATTGAAATAGCTTCTTTTCCGTAGTATGAAAAGGGTTAAGGGCATTACTTGAGTGGACTATGTCAGTAACTTTAAATTTCAAGAGGAAACAGAACAAAGATTATCTGGTAGATAAATCTGAGCATGGAAAACTGTTCTGACCTTAAGTAGTCAGATCATCAGCCGCATTTCCCTCCCAGGTCTGAGAACAGGTAAGATGTTGTTGTGTTGTTGTTTAATTGTGAAGTCATGTCCAACTCTTTGTGACCTCATGCACTTCAGCAGGCCAGGCTTCTTTGTCCCTCACTATCTCCCAGAATTCACTCAAATTCATGTCCATTTGCTCAAATTCATATCTTACCATCTCATCTTCTGCTGCTCTCTATGAAGTGTTAATCACTCAGTTATGTCCAGCTCTCTGCATCCCCATTGACTATAGCCAGCCAGGCTTCTCTGTCCATGAAATTCTCCAGGAAAGAATGATGGAGTGAACAGCCATTCTCTTCTCCAGGGGATCTTCTTGACCCAGGAATTGAACCCTGGTCTCCTGCATTGAGGGCAGATTCTTTACTGTCTAAGCCTCCAGGGCCACCCTCTATGGTGACCTCCAAACATCAACTGTGGAAAGTCCTCTACTCCAAGCATCTATGTCTGCTGTCAGTTCCTCCTACATTTTTTTCTCTTTTCACCTAGGCATGGTAACTGCTTCTACATTTATTCCTAATAGCATTTTTTTTGTTGTTTTTCTGTCATCTAGTAATTATATAATCAATTATCTGTGGTATAATTATCTCCCTTTGAAATAACTGGCATTATGTAGATGCCTTGAGTTAACTCCTATTTCAGATCCCAGATTTTATGATACAATCTCTACTGGAATTAAAACTGCATTAAAAGTGTGCTAAAAGTTTCTTCAAATGTGTTTTTTCCCCTCTGAATATAAGCAGTTTTATTAAATTTCTATGTCAGAATCTAAAACTGCCTTGAAATGTCATGATTTCCATATGTCAATACCTTGATTTATATGTCTATCAAATATATATTTCATGGGAAATTTGCACTGTTACTCCAGAAGTTGCTCATTATATTAATGCACTCATACCATATGTAGCACAATCAGAAATCACTGTGTATGAAATTATTGACTTGAATATCACATCTGCTTGAAAATAATGTAAAATATACATCTGCTGATGCCTAGCATTTGACCAAAAGTCCCTAATTAAGAATCTATAGTGAATATATGAAGCTCTTACAATAAAACCATCTAGAATATATAAATTACTCAAATTGGTCAAAAAAATGCTTATTTTTAATCAGCTTCATTAGCTATGAACTGAAATTACATACTGAATTATCTGGATGTTACCTAACATCTGTCTTCCTTAATTTCTTTGTATGAAAATATAAATAATAAAAGTACTCAGACTCTTGGTTTAATGTTTAGATTATGGAAGTGTTAAGACTGGTGTCTTGTATTTAGTAAGTATTGTGTTTATTACTACTAATGTTTGTAAGAAGGGGATGACAGGGTGAAATGGTTAGATGTCATCACCAACTCAATGAACATGAATTTGGGTAAACTCTGGGAGTTGGTGATGGACAGGGAGGCCTGGCGTGCTATGGTTCATGGGGTCGCAAAAGAGTCGGACATGACTGAGCGATTGAACTGATACTGATTGTATTATTTTTACTGCCACTACTAACATTGCTAATCAAAACAATACTCTGTACTTGGGGATTGTTTAAAGAATTCCTGCTAAAGTTTCAGTGTCTCAGTTCCTTAAAGAAAATGTTCAAAACTTTAAAATGTTATGAAATATTATAGATGCCTTGAAAGAGACAATGTGCACAAACTAGTCATTTTAAAAATGTTTTCTAGTAGTCCCTCCAAATCTAACACTGATTCTAAGTCCTACTAATTATTAATGAGGTTCAGTGTTAATTTAAGACTAAAGAAAACTATGTTCCTATTAACATGAATGAAGTTTGGAAACAAGTTTTATGAGAAATAATGATTAGAAACATTGATGTATGTAGTTATATGTGGTTACCCACACAATATCTATACACTGTCTTCTCCACTGATAACAGAATACCAGTTAGGGCAGTGGAAGAGGTGGACAATAATTTACTCAATTAAAAATGCTCAATGTTGGGAATTTCTTGGTGGTCCAGTGATTAGGAATGCAAGTTTCCACCCCAGAGGTGCAGTTTTGATCCCTGGTCAGGGAAATAAGGCCCTGTAAGCTGTGAGGAACACAGCCAAAGAAATAAACAAAAAACAGTAAAATAGACTAAAATCTTATTTAAAAGAATAATCAAAGTTTTCATTGTTTTAAAAAATATTCACCCTTTCAAACACTTTTACTTTTACACTTGATCATGTGTCACACCTAATGATATGTAAGCAAGGTCATCTAATAAAGTTTATTTAAAGGGGCCAACTTTGCCAACATGGACATTCTCAGCATTCATTTTCTCATTAGTCTCAGCTAAGACATAGTCAAGATGCCTAGGATTATAGGAAATGAGAAGAATTAAAAAAAACAAAAGAACAATTACCAGTATAATTTCTATAAAGAGTTCCAAAATGCCTTTCCTAAGATTTCCTGTCATGATTCCTGAAACTGTGAATATGATGAGACATTTCATCAACAAGTATATCAAATTACAAGAGGGAATTTGTATGTGAAAATAAATTTCCTAATCAATTGACTTTTGGTGTTTTCAAAGGGAAGAGTTTTGGGTAAGGGACAATCTAATCACATGAGCCTCTTATATGCTGAGCATTTGGTTGGCTTCTATCTTCTAATAGGTATTTCTGTTTTCTTCTTCAATATTTAAAGCTAAGTATGAGTGAAACCATCTGGTCCTCTTTTCACTCTCCTCTTTCACTTTCATCAAGAGGCTCTTTAGTTCTTCTTCACTTTCTGCCTTAAGGGTGGTGTCATCTGCATGTCTAAGCTTATTGCTATTTCTCCTGGCAATCTTGATTCCAGCTTGTGCTTCACCCAGCCCAGCATTTCTCATGATGTACTCTGCATTAAGTTAAATAAGCAGGGTGACAATACACATCCTTGACATACTCCTTTTCCTACTTGGAACCAGTCTGTTGTTCCATGTCCAGTTCGAACTGTTGCTTCCTGACCTGCATACAGATTTCTCAGAGGCAGGTCAAGTGGTCTGGTATTCCCATATTTTAAAGAATTTTCCACAGTTTATTGTGACCCACACAGTCAAAGGCTTTGGCATAGTCAACAAAGCAGAAAGAGATGTCTTTCTGGAACTCTCTTGGTCTAGTGGTTTTCTCCACTTTCTTCAATTTCAGTCTGAATATGGCAATAAGGAGTTCATGATCTGAGTCACAGTCAGCTCCCAGTCTTGTTTTTGCTGACTGTATAGAGCGTCTCCATCTTTGGCTGCAAAGAATATAGTCAATCTGATATTGATGTTGCCCATCTGGTGATGTCCACATGTAGAGTCTTCTCTTGTGTTGTTGGAAGAGGGTGTTTACTATGACCATTGTGTTCTCTTGGCAGAACTCTATTAGCCTTTGCCCTGTTTCATTCCATATTCCAAGGCCAAATTTACCTGTTTCTCCAGGTGTTTCTTGACTTCCTACTTTTGGATTCCAGTCCCCTATAATGAAAAGGACATCTTTTTTGGGTGTTAGTTAGTTCTAAAAGGTCTTGTAGGTCTTCATAGAACTGTTCAACTTCAGCTTCTTCAGTGTTACTGGTCAGCGTTAATTGAATTACTGTGATATTGAATGGTTTGCCTCGAAATGAACAGAGATCATTCTGTCAATTTTGAGATTGTATCTAAATACTGTATCTCAAACTCTTTTGTTAACTATGATGGCTACTCCATTTCCTCTAAGGGATTCCTGCCCACAGTAGTAGACATAATGGTCATCTAAGTTAAATTCACCCATTCCAGTCCATTTTAGTTTGCTGATTCCTAGAATGTTGAATTCACTTTTGTCATCTCCTGTTTGACCACTTCCAATTTGCCTTGATTCATGGACTTAACATTTAGGTTCTATCTAACTCTATATCTATTAATTTGAATAAATATAGAGTTATTCAAACTATCAATTCTTAAAGATTTTCACCTTTCAGGTTATAATAATGAAACTTGTGTCCTGTTGTACTGAAGTAGACAAACTATAACAGAAGGATCATCTATCCAACACTCAGTTATGACAACTTCAGAGGCAATAATTTGTGTTATTAAAATGTCACAGTAAAAAACAATTTACATAGTTTGAATCTATGACTAATAGGTGATGCTTTTCTCTCATAGCCAAAATGAATGCAAACAGATTTTGAAAATGGAAGTTTTCAGTTTGGGAGCTATGCAGTTTGTGCCTTTCAAGTTTCCTGTTCTATTCAACTAGGTTATCAAATTTAATAACATACATTTGTTCGTAATATTCACTTATACTTTTAATGTCCATGAGATTAGTGAGATTAGTAGTGATACCACTTTCATTTTAGATATTACTAATTTGTATCACCCCTCTTACCCCATCTCCTCATTCCCTTCATCTTTATTAGCATATTTAGAGATTTTTTTACTTTGTGAAACATTTCAAAAATCAGATTTTAGTATTAATTTTTTAATTGGCTTCCTATTTTCAATTTCATTGATTTCTCTACATATTTTTACTATTTTATTTCTTCTGCTTACTTGAGGTTGAATTTCTCTTCCTCTAGTTGTGTATATTAGAAGTTTCAGTTCAGTTGCTCAGTCATGTCCGACTCTTTGTGACTCCATGGACTGCAGCATGCCAGGCTTCCCTGTCCATCACCAACTCCTGGAGCTTTTTTAAACTCATGTCTATTGAGTCGGTGATGCCATCCAACCATCTCATCGTCTGTCGTCCCCTTCTCCTCCCGCCATCAATCTTTCCCAGCATCAGGATCTTTTCTAATGAAATAGCTCTTCGCATCAGGTGGCCAAAGTATTGAAGCTTCAGCTTCAGCATCAGTCCTTCCAATGAACACTCAGGACTGCTTTCTTTTAGGATGGACTGGTTGGATCTCCTTATTAGAAGCTTAGATTTTTATATTTTATATTTTTCTCTAATATATGCATTCAATGTTGAAAATTTCCCTCTGCACAGTATTTCTCTAAAACCACAATTTTTCTTTTTTATTTTAATTTAGTCCAAATTGTGTGTGTGTGTGTGTTTTGTATATCTCTTGAGGCAAATTTTATGACCTTTGAAATAGATAAATATATAGCTTTTAGTTTCATCATATTTGGGAATTTCCCAGGTATCTATCTGACATTTAATTTCTAGTTTCATTCCCTTGTGGTCTAATAACATAGCCTGTTTTATTTCTATTCCTTTGACTCTATTAACTGTTATAGCTGATAATGCAGTCTATCTTGGGTGAATGTTCCATGTAAGCTTGAGAAGAATATATATATACTTCCATCTTTGAGTAGAAGCCCTGTCCATCACCAGCTCCCGGAGCTTGGTCAAACTTATGTCCATCAAGTTGGTGATGCCATCCAACCACCTCATCCTCTATCATCCCCTTCTCCTCCTGCCTTCAATCTTTCCCAGCATCATGGTCTTTTCCAATAAATCAGCTCTTCGCATCAGGTGGTCAAAATACTGGAACTTCAACTTTAGCATCAGATCTTCCAATGAATATTCAGGAATGATTTCCTTTAGGATGGACTGGTTAGATCTCCTTGCAGTCCAAGGGACTCTCAACAGTCTTCTCCAACTCACAGTTCAAAAGCATCAATTCTTTGGTGTTCAGCTTTCTTTATGGTCCAACTCTCACATCCATACATGAGTACTGGAAAAACCATGGCTTTGGTTAGACAGATCTTTGTCAGCAAAGTAGTGTCTCTGCTTTTTAATATGCTGTCTAGGTTGGCCATAACTTTTCTTCCAAGGAGAAACGTTTTTTAATTTCATGGCTGCAGTCACCATCTGCAGTGATTTGGAGCCGAAAAAATACTCTCATGTTTTCCATTGTTTGCCCATCTATTTGCCAGGCAGTGAAGAGACCAGATGCCATGATCTTAGAACCAGTCTGTTGTTTCATATCCAGTTCTAACTGTTGCTTCTTGACCTGCATACAGATTTCTCAGAAGCCAGGTAAGGTGGTCTGGTATTCCCATCTCTTTCAGAATTTTCCACAGTTTGTTGTGATCCACATAGCTTTTATTATTATTATTTATTTTTTTTATTTTTTTTATTTTACTTTACAATTCTGTATTGGTTTTGCCATACATTGACATGAATCCACCACGGGTGTACATGCGTTCCCAAACATGAACCCCCCACCCACCCCCCTCCCCACAACATCTCTCTGGGTCACCCCTGTGTTAGCTTTGTGAGCCACTTTTTTCACTATCCTATTTCACTTTCATAGTTGATTGATAATGTTGTTCAGGTGAAATATATTGTTATTGATTTTCTACTTAATAAGTAACTGAAAGAGGACTAAGAAAGTTCCAGGTATAGCAATGGATTTGTCCTTTCCCCTTGCAATTCTATCAGTATTTCCTCATATAGTTGTACGTTGTATTATTAAATACATACATATTTTGCATTGCTATATCCTACAGAGTGTTTCTATATGTGTGTGTTGGTGGAGGGGCAATTCCTTTATTTTTCTGTAATATTATTCCTAATATTTTTGTTATATTTGAATTCTACTTTGTCTGAAAAAAAATACAACTACTCCTCTTTCTTTTCATTACTATTAGCATGATGTATTATTCTTTATCTATTTACTTTTTTATTGAAGCATAATTGATTAATCCATTGTGTTGGTTTCATGTGTACAGCAAGGTAACTCAGTTTTACCTATACATGTATCTTACAGAAAAACCTAAATGAACTTTTTGGCCAATCCAGTAGATATCCAGTTTTGCTGGCACCATTTGTTGAAAAATTATTCTTTTGCTAGTTTTCTGCTTGAAGCACAGCAGTTGAAAACCAATGTAAGAGCTTATTTTTGGACTCTGAATTACATTTCTTTGATCTGTACATCTATGCTATGCCAATACCACACTGCTTCAATTAATGAAGCTTTATACGTTTAAGTTTTTAAAGTGAGACATTTGAATCTTTCGTCTTATGTTTCAAGATTTATCAGGTTCCTCTGTGTACCTTGGATACTTGTCAGTTTACATGGAAAAACTGCTTGAATTTTGATAAGAGATTATTTTGATTTGTTGAATCAATTTGTGGAATATTAACATTTTAATAATATTAGTTCTTCTGAACCATAAATATGGTATATCTTTCCCCTTACTTAGGTCTCTCTCAATTTTCTAATTTTTCAAATTTGTTAATTTGTGTCTGTTTAGTCCCACACTTCTTTGTTAAATTTATTTAAAATATTTTAGTCTTTCTAATGCTTGTAAATTCAATTGTTTTCTTCCTTTCACATTTAAGCATTTATTGATTGTGTTTAGAAATATACTTAATATTTTATGTGTCTTGTATCCTGCAACTTTACTGAAATTATTAGTTTTGGTAGTCCTGTATATGAGTATGTATATGTATTTTTGTCTATATGTATTCCTTGAAATTTTCTATATACAAAATAATGTCATCTGTGTGTCCAACTTTATATCTTCCTTTATAGTCTGGATGTCTTTTATGTGTTTTACTTAACTAATTTATCTAACTAAAACCTCCAGTAAAATGTCAAATAGCAATGATTGAAACAGATATCCTTATCTTCTTAGGGAGAAAAAATAGTTATTCACCATTAAATATAATATTATGTTTGGTTGGTTTTACAGATGGTTTTTTGACAGTTTAGATATTTCCTCTTAGTGTGTTGGGTATTTTTATCATGAAAGTGTATTGAATTTGTTAGGTGGGTTTGGTTTCTTTTGAGAAAATTTGTTTCTTACCTCATCCTATTAATAAGGTGTATTTCATTGATATTCATATTTTAAATCAATCTTGCATCTTAAGATGATTCTCACTTGATCATGGTGTATAATCCTTTTACTATGTTTCTTGAGTCTTCATACTTTTTAAGAATGTTTTCATAAAGGATATTCCTTTATAGTTTTTTTTTCACTAGACTAAGGCATAGACAGAAAGAAAAAGTGTTCCACTTTCTTCTTGGCTCCACATGCCAGGAACGGAACAAATGAAAGAGGTTGACTGTGTGTATGCTGTAACTCAAATGCCTCAGACTTTCACTTGTCTTACTGAGATTTAGTGGATGCTGTCTCTTCATTTGCTAAATGACTTTAGGATAATTTCTGGAGACTTTTTCCTATACCATCAGCAGTTACATGGTTGTTTCACCAGGGAAACGTTCTGCCATGTTTTTCACAACTCTATTCTAAAAGTCAGTCTCCAATTTTTATTCTTAAAAGATATTTTCAATTGATATAGAAAGTTATAATCTTGCCATCTACTGTCTATCATTTTCTGTTTAAAAACCAGCTGTGTGTTTTCACTTTTCTCCTTTGATGGTAACCCTTCTTCCATTCTCTAGCTGCTTTTAATATTTTTTTCCTCTATATTCATGGTTTAGATTTCAAGAGTTATACTATAGTCTCTAAACATGTATATGTGCATGTTTGTGCCTGGAATATTATTTCTGCCCATTTCATTTCTCTGTTCTTTTGTGATAAAATAATTATTTCTGCCCATTTCATTTCTCTGTTCCTTTGTAATAAAATAATGTATATATTAGTCTTAATACCTCAATGTCCTATACCTCTGACACACTTCTTTCTAGTCTTCCCCTTTTTGTTTCTATTTTAATTTATTGTGCTCTACACATTTGTATTCTGATTCACAAGTGTCCAATCTTCTTGTGTCCAATATCCTTTTAAGCATAATTATTTTTCCTTAACATTCACTATTTTATCAACTTTATTTTATTGATTTGAATTTTTACTGATTCAGATTTTCTTGTCATATTTTTCTTTTGAATATCTTACTTCCCCTTGGTTTTAGTCATGAAGTTCTGTTTTCTGCCTCTTTTTAGTCATGACATCACTTTTTCTGCAGCGCCTTTGTTTTGCCTATGCCACAGATTTAGTTTAAATAGTTTTAGGGCCTTCCAATGTTCTCTTCCTTCTTGGAGGACTCCACATTACTAAACAAATAAAGGAAACATCTTAATTTCATGGGGGACTGTATGGATTCAAGGCTGGATTGCAGTCCTTGAAAGCCTCAGTTACCTCTAATTTGCTCATGACTCTTTAGGGTTTTCAGTTGACCATCTGGTGTTTTCTGCAGGATTCTTCACTTGAGCAGGTCCAGAAATTTAATATTTGTCTCAGCAACCTACCAAAAATCTCAACTCTAATTTTCAGCACCTTTCTATTTTAGGATTGGGCAAAGGATCCTATGGAGGAAAGTCACCATTTGCTTGAGGTTACTCAAGTCTTTGCCACTCTGCTGGTTTGCTTCATTGTCTCCCACAAGATCCATTTGTAGGCCCAGGATAAAAGCTTCACTCGAGCTCAGGTTTCTATCTGAAGCTTTATTTCTTTCTGGAGTCTTACCCCCTTTAGTGCTTTTTGCCTTAGCTTCTCTGCTGCCTTCAAATATTTTATAGTTGTCTGCCAGAGCACTTGTCTGCTGCCAGCAACATCATCAGCAGAAAAGGATTTAATACAATGAATCTGGCAGTCGGAAATGTATTGGAAACATTGAAAGAGTGGTCTCCATGCTTGAGTCTAGGATAAACACCAATGTCAACAATGCTAACTAATCTCTCTCTCCTCTGAGCAGCTTTTACCTCTTCCTCAAGCAGATAGCTGGGAAACCAAGAGGGGGACCCTGGAAATAACTGACTTAAAGAATATCACCCCATAGATATGGTCAAGATACCAGAAACTTGATGATATCACCAGTGCTCTGGACACTCCTGCTGCTACTGATTAAACATTATCTTGCTGCTGCAGACAAACAGATGAACCTCATCACCCATGGCTATCAGAGCATTAGTCTTGGGCACAGGAAGTTAGCTTTGGGCATAGGAAATTAGTCACTCTGGCTTTCTTAATTGTAAGAGAGTGTTTGGAAATTCTGTGTAGTGAGAATTAGTATAATGTAGTTTATTGTTCCTTCATTTAATATTAATATTGCTACTTTAAAATTAAAAACTAAAAAGACATATATACTCCTTCTGCTTCTCCAGTTTGGAAAGGTTGAACTGATATTCTACCAAAGTGTTCCTATTTTTAAATGATTTTGATATACTAAATAATTTTTAACATAATCATTTTCATCATTTAAATTTAGCAAGCAAGCTAGTAGATTCCTTGAGATTTCTAGAAGGGAATGCAGAAGACCTGGGTTCCATCCCTGGGTCAGGAAGCTCCCCTGGAGGAGAGAATGGCTATCCTTGCCTGAAAAAAAATTGCCAGTATTCTTGCCTGAAAAATCCCTGAAAAGTGGACAGAGGAACCTGGAGGGCTACTGTCCATGGGGCCTCAAAGAGTCGGACCTGAATGAGCAACTAACACTTTTTTATCTCTTTAGATAATCTCATAGATCCTCTGGGGTTTCTAGGAGGAATACAAGTAAAGATACCTTGTGCTATTTTTACTTTTTGCTGCCTTACTGTTATAATTCTTGTGGTTATATATTAAAATTAGTGGGTTTAAGAATAAATACTATTATGCAGCTTGTTGTGGGGAGAGAGCAAATTAGCCGAGATGGCATATTCAGGCCTCTCATCCAACATTTTGTAAATAGTGACTAAGTTACAGCTGAGATCATTTATAGCACTGTTCATGCACATCACAAGATACTTGCTTGGTCACAGGTTGAGTGCTATATGCATATGTGAGCTCCACCTGGAAAGTGGTGGCATTACTGCTGCGTCTGCTGGGCCAGCCATGAGAGGGGAGAATACAGCATGTTTACTGCCATGGCTGCTGCACCTACCACCAGAGAATATTGTTGTGACTGCTTCTTCCAGCCTGTTAGCTTGTGCCTTGCCTACCCTGGGTTCAGCAAACAGTGCCAACAGTGTGAACAGCAAGGCAACTGGCCTCATGAACAGGATCAACAAGACACTTGTCCAAATTAAAATCATTATAAAATAGCTATAAACTCTTTTTGAGTAAAGTAAAATCTATAATGTGGAAGATACTTAGGTAGAAAGAAAAGTGAAAGTGAAGTCGCTCCGTCATGTCTGACTCTTTGCAACCCCATGGATTGTAGCCTACCAGTCTCCTTCATCCATGGGATTTTCCATGCAAGAGTACTGGAGTGGGCTACCGTTTCCTTCTCTAGGGGATCTTCCCAACCCAGGGATCGAACCTGGGTCTCCTGCATTGCACGCAGACGCTTTACCGTCTGAGCCACCGGGAAAGCTGGGTCCCCCTCTTGGTGTTAATTTTAATATATTTATTTCATTCTGTGTCCTTTTCCCATATTTTGTAATAAAATAATACTTCAATGACTTCTTATTAATACTTATAAAACTGCTATCTTTTAATTGTTAAAAAAATGGAAGTATCACCCATATTTTAATCTGGAAGTTAAGCTACTTTAAAAATACTTTATTTCTCTGATTACTATTGAGCTAGATAAGAGGTTAGCAAATGCAGTCACTTGGCCTAGTTACAGAGTTTTAACGGTACACAATCATGTCCTTTTGTGTACCTATCTTCTGTGACTGCTTCCACTCTGAAAGAGCTGAGTCAAATTGTTACAGTGAAGATGTCTGGCTGGCAAAGACTAAAATATCTATCACCTGGATTTTTACAGAAAGAAGAACAAAATCAGTGATGCCTAGATATAATATCTTTTATTTAAACATTTGTGTTTATTTCTGTAAACTATCTATTTATACTGTTTACTGGTGGTGGTTGTTAAGTCGCTAAATTTTGTCTTACTCTTGAGACCCCACGGACTATAGCAACCAGGCTCCTCTGTCCGTGGAATTCTCCAGGCAAGAATACAGGTATAGGTTACCATTTTCCTTCTCCAGGGGATCTTCCTGACCCAGGGATTGAACGTGCATCCCCTCCATTTCAAGCGTATTCTTTACCACTGAGCTACCAGGGATTATACTGTTTGCACATTTTTAATTGGGATTATTATCCTTTTCTCATTGATTCATAGAAACCAGTGTTTTGTTAAATATTTTACAAGTATTTTCTCCTCATATATTCGTTTTATTTTTAAGCATTTGCTTTAGGTAAATTTTTTAAACTATTATGTGAGTTTTTGACATAATGAAGTAAAACAATGTTTAATTTTTCCATTGTTTCTATGTTAGGTGTTTTTCTGAGGAAAATCTTCCCACAAATTAAATGACATATTATATGACCACATTATTATTTTTTTCTGTAATTTGCAAGTTGTATTTTATCAATACTGTTGTGTGTACAGTATGGGGTAGAAATACAGATTTATTTACTTTAAAATAAAGTTCAGTTACCACAACACTATATGCTAAATGCTTGTCTTTCCACAGTAATTTAATGGTGAATGTTAAATCCTAACTACTTGTTAATTGCTACTTATTAATATACCAACACATCAATAATGCAGTCTTCATTTTCACTGCTAGATAGACTGTCAAATAACTTTGCTAAGTCAAACAAAATCCTCTGTTCCTGATTTGTTGTTAACTGCATTGAATTAAAACTCAGGATTTTGTTCTTCTCTGATTAGGAACACAGTATTACTTATTCAATATTATTTAAGACTTTCAAGAATGTTTTATATTTTTCTAGGTCTTAAATTTGGACAATTCTAATATTTTTCAGAGTCTGCATCATTTTTAAATTCATTGTTGGTTTATACAGAAATAATTAGTTTATACCCTTTATAGAGGTTGTTTTAGGTCTCTTTTTAGATCCACTGTTATTATTTGATGTATTAAATTGTATAAGCTGATTTTTTGATTATATGATGTTTCTTGTGTTTATCTTTTTTAAAAACATTTAACTTTTCCTCCTTCAGTACATCCTGTTACCTTAGTATCTAATCATCTCTCTGACACTTCATTCTTGCTGATAGAAACACAACTTATACCTATGAGATTTTCTTTCTTCAAGCTCTATAGTGTATTCATATTTCTCTAAGCAATCTAAGTTTCCTCTTACCCGAATGATGTGCATATGAACATGTGTGGAAGTTTTTTTTATGAATTTATATGTTCATTCTCTTGGGTGAATACCTAGGAGTGGACTTGTTGGGTCACATGGTATGTCAGTTATCAATTTATTGTCTCCTGGCTCCAAATTCACCTTGCATTGTAAAAATTTCTCTATTAAAATTGAATATCTTGAACTTTCAAAGGTGTTTTTTTTTTTTTTTTCTGTCTGTTGCCATGAGTCTCAGTTTTGTTAAGTAGAGATGCTGGAAAACATCATAGAGGGAAGGAGTTTTCTTTCAGAACTATATTTGACTTAAATTAACCACTGAAAATTAGCAAAACCATCCATACCATCACTTAACAAAACAATTTTGATGTGCAGATATCTTTTCAACCTCCAAATATGTTGCTTAATGCTCATAACAACCCTATGAAGTATAAGTACTATTGTTTTCCTCACTATCCAGATGAGCAAACCTGCACCTGAAATCACATATCTAGTAGAGATTGGAACAGTGGTTTGACCCAGATTACCCGGTTTTCCCCTGCTATAGAGCAGACTTTTGCATGGCTGGTATCTGTCTGTACCAGCATGGCCTTAAGTACTGAGCAAATATTGACTTCATTCTCAAACCAATCCCACCAACTAGGTGCTGTAATTGTTCTATATCTAGATATTAGATTGTAAGTGATGGAACTTGGAATATAAGTGTCATGACCTTTGCCTACCTTGTTCACACCTGTGTCACCAGTGTCTGGGAGAGAGCAGGTCATCAGTAAGTAATGTGGAAGGAGTAATTGAAAACAATGGTCAAAAGCTGATGGTTTCTTCCTTGTCATTTTCTCAGCATTCTGGGTGTGACAAAGGGTAGGTAGCATTCAGAATGCTTCCCTGTATAATAATACCTCTTTTCCATTCCTCTGTTTCTCTGTAAAAAATAATGGAGTTCTTCATGGCTTGTTCTTCAAGGCATTTGACCTGTTTGATGTTCACCGCTTTGGAAAGAGAATTACATTTTATTTTGCTTGTATTTTAAAATTTGAGTTCAGTTTATCAAATACCATTATTTCATGTACTGAAGGTAGGGAATCTGACTTAAGTGTTCTCAGTGTCTGCTTTATGTAGTTAAATTTCACATATGGGTGGCTTAGCTGGAAAAACAAAAGCAACACCTGTCCAGATGATAATAGAATTATTTTTCATTAAAGCAGTATAAGGGGGGAACTTTTATCCAGAGGTAACTTCTCCTGTTGTTTATTTAATAGGCCAGGACTACTTTTCCATCTTTGGATTGTTCATGTCTGATGACCAGTCTTCTTTTCCTCTAGTATCCTCCATACCTGAAAATCACCTAATTTTTGGAAGCTGAGAATGTTCTGGTGCCTCTTTTGACACTTGGGTAGTTGACTCGCAGAATCATTGAAATGTTTGACATTGTCGAATCACTCCTATTGCTTGGATTTAAACAGATATATTAGGTTGTTAGACTTCAGTGATATTTGTTATGTATACATTGTTTTAATGTCTGTTCCTAATACATGTATGTATACACATAATGTATAATAGGTGATGTTATTTCAAATAGATCAGAAGGAAAAGGATAGAAATCATCTTTTCAAAAGTTATGTTCATTTATTTGGAAGTGATTGGGTATAAAATTAAACTTTTTACATCTAAGAAACCATAAAACAGTCAGGCAATTAGGTGGTCCTTGCTGACATAACTGCATTATGAAAATGAGCACACAGTTAGAGGGGAAAACCTAAAACTATTGAGAAGTTGGCTCTTATTCTTATAATTTGGGTGCTAACATCTAATCAGAAATGTTTGAGAGTGACACTCCATGTGCTTGAGAATGACACTTCATGTGATCTCTAAGATGTAATATTTTGATTATAAAATAGAAACCAAGCAATGGATTGATTTGTTGGCAATAGAAATAAATAGCACAAACTTGAAAGAGAAATGTGAGAAATTTTATGCTGAAATGCAACAAGTATGGGAAAGCTACCCTGCCTAGAAAGAGAGAATGCTTTTTTTCTCAGAACCAGAAGTCTTAACACTATAATTTTTGTACCCTGAAAAGATGCGTACACCTAAAAAATGGCTCCCCATTGAAGAGTAGGTGTGCCTTGTAAATTGCTAGAGACAAGAAAAGATGAACAGCATTCAAAGAAGTTATAATAGGCATATTAATTATTTTGTGTTCAGAAAGTAATATTTTATTTATTCCCAGTATTTCAACAGTCTGGGAAAAGACCCTGATGCTGGGAATGATTGGAGGCAAGAGGTGAAGGGGATGACAGAAGATGAGATGGTTGGATGGCATCACCGACTCAATGGACATGAGTTTGAGTAAACTCTGGGAGTTGGTGATAGACAGGGAAGCCTGGCGTGCTGCAGTCCATGGAGTCTCAGTCGGACATGACTGAGTGACTGAACTGAACTGAGTTCCTAGTATAATGGCTTTTTTTTTTTTCTATATACACATAAAATATTAAATTTTCAAAATTTTGAGTGAGGGTTTTAGTATAGTATAATGCTATCCAATTTTCCATTTAAAACAAATAAAAATAGTCTCCCAAATAACATTTTCACCCATAGCCTGTCAGTTTAAGCCAGAAACCTCTGTACATTCCTCCCTTCTGAGTTTTAATCTTCTGTTCAAGTCACTTACTTAACATATTTACACTTAAATTTGTAATGTAAGCTCATAACATTTCTTTGTAAAATCTATCCTTCACGGTCTAGATTAAGAATGATAGCTTCTCACATAATTAATTACCCATGCCAGGAAACTATCTTTGCTGTTATTTGCTTATCAATCACAGGGTCAAATATATTATATAATCTTTTCATTTTTCGTATCTTCCATGACTTTCCTGCCACAACTAATTTAATTCAGTTTCTTATTATAACTTGAACACTATTGGTGGTCTCTCACCTTTCTTCCAGTCTTGACTTAGTAATATGTCCAAATGCAAGTTTGATCATGGGACTTTCTTTCCCAAAGAATTATTGAACCTAAATTTAGATTTCTTAACAAATCAATTCAAAATTTAATCCTTGATATCTCTTCCTAGCTCCTATTACACTGGTACATAATATGTATACATTATTCCAGCATGCTAAGCTTTAAAGTTCTCAGAATGTGTTATAATTTCTCAAGTCTCTGGATTATTACACGGCAGTTCCTCTGGTACAATAGCCCTTTGAGTTTCCTTGAGTAATTAAACTCTGCTCCTGTGGATTTCACTTAATGTTACATTAATCCTCAAACGTTTTTCCTATCTACCTATTTTTTAAGGTTTGATGTCTGTTTTAAAGAGCTAATATCACATAGTGATAGATCTATTGAAGTGTTTATGAAAATGTATTTATTTCAATTTTCTGTTAAAATGTTTTCCCCCATTTGATCATCTTTAAGAATATCCAGTTTTAAAAGACTTTTAAATCCTGGCATTTAACAAAATATATTTCACATAGTGTCACATTTTGAAAATATTCTTTTGATGAATAATCTGAAAAGGCTTGCAGACATAATAGCATAATACAGCATATCAAATGTATAGTCATATTTTCATCTCATGCACCAAAATAACAAGGTTTGTTTAATGTGTCCTAATACATGCCCTCTACTATATTTAGTCACTATTAAACAGTTAGACTTTAAAATAATCCTCCATAGACAAGATAAATAGGACACTGCAAGACTCCTGTAGGGCACTAAGGTGCCATAAAATAGATTAAATGAGAGACAAACTTTCAAAGAATGTAGAAGGTGAAGGACAGTACCAAGTTTTGTAAAGGAAAAATATTCTAGTTTATTCCTCACAATATGTTCCCTGGAGACAACGAAAATCTGAAGCCTGTTCTATGTATTGGGGAGAAAGAGATCAAAAGTATAGGTTTAGAGGAATATAGATGTAAATAAATAAATTAATGATGTTTATTTTAAAACACAGTTTTCATCCTTTTTGTTGGGTTTTTGATTCCACCACTATGATATTAAAAGTGGTCATTCACAACTTTTCAGCAACTCGCCTCCAATCACATAGCTCATGAGTGTAAGAACAACAACAACAACAACAAAAAAAAAAAACCATTGTGTGGTATAGATTAAAAATAAGTGTAATAAATAAATCAGTGAATGTTTAAATCAGAAGAGCAAATAATTTTTCAGTATTTTGTTTCTCAACTCACTGATCTTTTTTACATGCTCCATGTACTGAGGTAATAGAAAAAAATAATTTTAGGCCAACCATATAAAACTCAATAGAGACAGATGTAGTAATGTTAAAATATTTTTATATTCTTAAGGTTATATTTAGCTGTGAAGACAAAAAAATTTAATTGAGAGATAAGCAGGTAGAAGTTTCTTTCTCACTTACACAAGCTCAGAGGCCAAGTAACCTCTTCTGTGTGTTGGCACCTTAACACCCAGGGACACAGGGTCCTTCTCCTCTGTTCTTCCACTAAACAAGACTTCATGTGTACCTTCATCAGGTAGCATTGAGGACTGGAAATTGGAAGATTTTCATGTTGCTGTTGCTGTGATTTTGGTGTTTAGTTTTTTATAAGTTTGTTTGGCCACATGCAACATTAAAAATCAGGGAATTTATGCTTTTATGAAGATGGAAATAATGGGTATTGAGAGATAAATGGGATTTAAATTCTCTTAAAGCAAGCATCTACTTTTTTTGCAGCATTAAATTATTTGCAGCCAAAGATAGAGAAGCTCTATACAGTCAGCAAAAACAAAACAGGGAGCTGACTGTGGCTCAGATCATGAACTCCTTATTGCCAAATTCAGACTTAAATTTAAGAAAGTGTGGAAAACCAGTAGACCATTCAGATATGACCTAAATCAACTCCCTTACAATCATACAGTTAAGTTCTGTTCAGTTGCTCATCATGTCTGACTTTTAGTGACCCCATGGACTGCAGCACACCAGGCCTCCCTGTCCTACACCAACTCCCGGAGTTTACTCAAACTCATGGCCATTGAGTCGCTGATGCTCTCCATCCATCTCATCCTCTTCTAATTATACAGTGGAAGTGAAAAACAGATACAAAAGATTAGATCTGATAGACAGTGTGACTGAAGAACTATGGATGGAGGTTCATGACATTGTACAGGAGGCAATGATCAAGACCATTCCCAAGAAAACAAAATGCTAAAAAGCAAAATGGCTGTCCGAGGAGGCCTTACAAATAGCTAAGAAAAGAAAAGAAGTGAAAGGCAAATAAGAAAAGGAAAGATATATGCATTTGAATGCAGAATTTCAAAGAAAAGCAAGGAGAGATAAGAAAGCCTTCCTCAGTCATCAATGCAAAGAAATAGAGGAAAACAATAGAATGGGAAAGACTAGCGATCTCTTCAGGAAAATTATAGACACAAAGGGACCATTTAATGCAAAGATGGGCACAATAAAGGACAGAAATGGTATTGACCTAAGAGAAGCAGAAGATATTAAGAAGAGGTGACAAGAATACACAGAATAGCAATACAAAAAAGTTCTTCATGACCCAGACAACCACGATGGTGTGATCACTCACCTAGAGCCAGACATCCTGAAATGTGAAGTCAAGTGGGCCATAGGAAATATCACTGCAAGCAAAGCTAGTGGAGGTGATGGAATTCCAGTTGAGCTATTTCAAATCCTGAAAGATGATGCTGGGAAAGCACTCAATATCTTAGCAAATTTGGAAAACTCAGCAGTGGCCACAGGACTGGAAAAGGTCAGTTTTCATTCCAATCCCAAAGAAAGGCAATGCCAAAGATTTTTCACACTACCACACAATTGCACTCATCTCACATGCTAGCAAAGTAATGCTCAAAATCCTCCAGGCCAGGCTTCAACAGTACATGGATGAAACACAAGCTGGAATCAAGATTGCCAGGAGAAATATCAACAAGCTCATATATACAGATAACACCACCCTTATAGCAGAAAATGAAGAGGAACTAAAGAGCCTCTTGATGAAAGTGAAAGAGGAGAGTGAAAAAGTTGGCTTAAAACTCAACATATAGGATGCTTGGGGCTGGTGCACTGGGATGACCCAGAGGGAGGTTATTGGGAGGAAGGTGGGAGGGGGGTTCAGGAATGGGAACATGTGTACACCCATGGCGGATTCATGTTGACATATGGCAAAACCAATACAATATTGTAAAGTAAAAAAAAATAATAATGATAATAATTAAAAAAAAAAAAACATTCAGAAAACTAAGATCATGGCATCTGGTCCCATCACTTCATGGCATATAGATGAGGAAACAATAGAAACAGTAAGAGACTTTATTTTCTTGGGCTCCAAAATCAATGTAGATGGTGACTGCAGCCATGAAATTAAAAGATGCTTGCTCCTTGGAAGAAAAGCTATGACCAACCTAAACAGCATATTAAAAAAGCAGAGACATTACTTTGCCAACAAAGGTCCATCTAGTCAAAGCTATGGTTTTTCCAGTAGTCATGTATGGATGTGAGAGTTTGACTTAAAGAAAGGTGAGCACTGAAGAATTGATGTTTTTGAACTGTGGTGTTGGAGAAGACTCTTGAGAGTCCCTTGGACTACAAGGAGATCCAGCCAGTCAATTCTAAGAGAAATATGTCCTGAATATTCACTGGCAAAACTGATGCTGAAGCTGAAGCTCCAATACTTTGGCCACCTGATGCAAAGAGATACTGGGAAAGATTGAAGGCAGGAGGAGAAGGGGATGACAGAGGAGGAGATGGTTGGATGGCATCACCGATTCAATGAGCATGAGTTTGAGTAAGCTCTGGGAGTTGGTGATGGACAAGGAGGCTTGGTGTGCTGCAGTCATGGTGTTGCAGAGTTGGACACGACTCAGTGACTAAACTGAACTGAACTAAAAGCAAACATGTTCTTTCCCTCTGAGTTCATACCTCCGTCACCTTCTTTTCTGTAAAATGATCATTTGTTTGGCTCTAGGTGGAGATATGTGGCTTAGTAACTTTATAAGGGTGAGACAATGTTTTTGATTACTATGCATCTTTGCAGAACTTTGCTGCAAATTGGTGGTTGCAGATGGTCTTTTGAAATTGTAGTTACCAAGATGCAAGGAATATCTTTTGGTTACTCTGCTCAGTTTCAGTTCAGTTCAGTCACTCACTCATTTCTGACTCTGCAAAGCTTTGGACTGCAGCACACCGGGCTTCCCTGTCCATCACCAACACCTGGAGCTTACTTAAACTCATATGCATTGAGTCGGTGATGCCATCCAACCATCTCCTCCTCTGTCATCCCCTTCTCTTCCTGCCTTCAATCTTTCCCAGCATCAGAGTCTTTTCCAATGAGTCAGTTCTTCACATTTCGTGGCCAGAGTATCAGAGTTTCAGCTTCAGCATCAGTCCTTCCAATGAATATTTAGGAATGATTTCCTTTAGGCTGACTGGTTTGAATCTTCTTGTTGTCCAAGGAACTCTCGAGATTCTTCTCCAACACCACAGTTCAAAAGCATCAGTTTTTTGGTGCCCAGTTTTCTTAATACTCCAACTCTCCCATCCCTACATGACTACTGAAAAAACCATAGCTTTGACTAGATGGACCTTTGTTGGCAAAGTAAGCTGCTAAGTTGCAACTGGTCTAATATAGACATAGTTTCTCCAGATTTGACTGTAGCTTGGGCTGTGATTTCAACCAAGTTTGAGGTTGTGTCAGTCATACTTCTTCAACCCATCAAACTAGGAGAGTATCTTTCCCTGGCTGGAACCATATTATGAAAAACAAACAAATTAATGTCCTCTATCACATTCCAAGTTTCTACTTGTTGATGTATTAATAAGGTGAAAGATTTTGATGGAGATAACAAATTTCATCTCACTATGGAATATCAGATACTTTGTTGTAGTCAGTACCTTTCTCTTAAACCTACAAAACAAGAAGTTAAAAAAATACATGTTTTTAAAAGGAGACTACAATGTACTAATTTAATATTTATGAAGTTTATACCTGATGAATATTAATGGAATAACTATAAATACAAGGACTAATTAAAATGTCATCTTTTGTATATCAAATGGACTATTTTTTTTCATACTTTATCAATTTTCTTCAAATTACATTCTAATATCAAGCTATTTTTAATTATTCATTGGGAATTATGCAAAGTTATCTAATAAGCAGATTCTCAGGAAAGAAAGATAGCCATATATACAAATTTTTATTCAAAGTTTTATCTTTTTCTCTAAAGCGGTCTTTTCAAAATGTCACGTTCTTAAACTGTATTTTTAACAACTGTGCATGTGTTAGGTTATTAAAGAAATATAAAGCATAAAATGTTAACATATAAGGAGGTTAGTAGAAGTCCATGCATGTATGCTGAGTCACTTCAGTCATGTCTGACTCTTTGTGACCCAGTGAGTGGTATTATGCCAGGCTTCTCTCTCCATAAATTCTCCAGGCAAGAATACTGGAGTGGGTTCCCATGCCCCCCTCCAGGGGATCTCCCCAACCCAGAGATTGAACCAGTATCTGTTAGGTCTCTTTCATTGGCAAGCGAGTACTTTACCACTAGCACTGCCTTGATCATCCAGTTCCCCTTTGATAGCACTCATGCACACAGGCATTAAATATGAACTTATTGATGTTTGTGGACCCATTTACATCTGATGGGTCTAAATGAAGATTGTGAAGATATTTTAAGAATTATGCTTTTCTATCTTTTATATTTACAGAATTCACAATTTAAAATGACATAATTGTATACAGAGAAAGGTGGTATTAACAAATATGTAAAAGGAAATTGGCATAACCATAAATGAAGATTAATTTAGGAAAGTTTCCTGGGTGCCAATATGGAAATTACAGTAAAAACTTAGAAAAACATGTTTGTGTTTTAAGATGAGCAATTTCTTTGAATCTGTTACATATGTTTATAGCTTTATAAATATTTAACCACAATATATTTTAGCAGAAGATTTTTTACATTCTGCTTTTAACATATTCATTATTTCATATATTCTGAAGGATTATTTTGTCATACATCTTTATCTTCTTAAATAGTGAATGTTTTGATTTCAATATAACTTGATTATTAAACACAAAAATTATTTGACAACACTCATTGACTCTGCTGTAAAGAATTCGCCTACAAAGCAGAAAACCCGGGTTTGATCCCTGGATTAGGAATATTCCTTGGAGAAGGCAATGGCAACTTACTCCAGTATTTTTGCCTGAGTAATACCATGGACAGAGTGCCTGGCAGGCTACAGTCCATGGGGTCACAAATGAGTCAGATACAATTGACTTAAGCAACTAAACAAAACTACTACCGTTTTAGTTTAACCTCATGTCATATATGATTTGCAGATATTTTCTCTGATTCTAAACCTTTATTTTCCATTGTGTTTAGTGTTCCTTTTCCTTTGCAGAAGCATTTTAGTTTGATGTAATCCCACTTGTTGAGTTTTGCTTTTGTTGCTTGTGCTTTTGGTGTTAATCCAAAGAATTATTGCCTGGACAAAGGTAGGGGACTTCTTCCCTGTGTTTTCTCCTAGGAATTTTACAGCAACAGGTCTTATGTTAAAACCTTTAATGCATTTTGAGTTAATTTTTGTGAGCAATATAAGACAGGGGTCCAATGTCATTTTTCTGTATGTGGTTATCCTTTTTATCTCCACACAAGAAGAGACTAGTATTTCCCCACTAGATGATACTGGCTCTCTTATCAAATTGGAGTTGACTTTGCACATGTGTATTATATATGGGCTACCTATTCTGCTTCATTGGTCTATGTGGTGTTTATTTGTATGCCAGTGCCATATTGTTTCAATTACTATAGCTTTGTACTATAGTTTGAAATCAGAAATTGTGATGCCTCTGGCTTTGTTCTTTCTCAGTATTGCTTTGGCTACTCAGAATCTTTTATAGTTTTATAAGAATTTTACTATATTTTTGTATTTCTGTGAAGTAATAATCCCTTTAGAATATTGATAATGACTGCATTAAATGGACATTTTTAATATGGGCATTTTAACAATATTAATATGTAACATGGACATTTTAACAATATTACTTCTTGCAATCTATGAATATGGGTTATTTCCTATGTGTTTGTATCTTCTTCAATAACTTTCATTAAAACTTGTAGTTTTAGTAATACAGATTTTTTACTCCCTCAGTTAAATTTACTCCTAAATAGTTTATTGTTTGTGATGATACTGTGAATAAGTTTTCTTTGCTTATTTTTAATGGATATTTTATTTTAGTATGTAGAAATCCAAATGATTTCTATATATCTATTATCGTATCCTACAACTTTACTGAATTATTTGATAAGTTCCAAAGTATTTGCGTGTGGCTTTTAAAAATTTCTGCATATTAAATCACTTAGTCTGCAAATAATGGCAGTTTTCCTCCTTTCTTTCTTATTAGGATGGTTTTTATTTATTTGCCTTGCCAGATTATTCCAGCTAAGACTTCTAGTACTATGTTGAATGAAATTGATAAAAGTATGTGCCCTGTATTTTTCCTAATCTTTGAGGAAAAGTTTTCAATCTTTCTTTATTGACTATGATGTTAGTGTCAGTTTATTTCATATGACATTTATTGTTATTCTACAAACACATTGTTGAAGGATTTTATCAAAAAGGAAGCTGTACTGTGTCAAATGCTTTTCTGCATATATTGAGATTATCATATATTTTATATTTCATTGTATTAAAGTTTTATTACATTATTTATTTGCAGATATCAAAACATTTTTGCATTTTATAGATAAATTCCACTTGTTTGTGGGGTATGATCCTTTAAAAGTGTGATGGCTTTAGTTTGCTGATAAAGAGAAATACTTTTCCATACAAACAGATGCTAAGGAAGTTCATCTCCAATAGACCTCCCTTCTGAAATGCTAAGAGTTTTTTAGGCTAAAATGAAAGTTGATATGTAGTAACAGGAAAATGTAAGAAAGAACACCACACACTGGGTTAAAGGTAAATATACAGATTTTTTAAAATACAGATTAAAAAATACTTGAAAAGATGCTGATGCTGGGAAAGATTGAGGGCAGGAGGAGAAGGGGATGACAGAGGATGAGATGGTCGGATGGCATCACCGACTCAATGGACATGAGGTTAAAAAAGCTCCAGGAGTTGGTGATGGACAGGGAGGCCCGGCGTGTGTGGGACCCTAAATGGGAAACCTTAAAACAGAAGGGCTAGCTTTGCGGTTTAGAGCTAAGATGGCGCCTGGAGGAAGAGATGAGGGCACGGCCTAAGTTGTCTGTCAAAACTTTTGATTGGCTCTCTTGATTTCTGTGCACGTAGACAGCGTGTGATCACCATAGACTCCTGTTATAATGATGGCACATGACAATTTGACCTTTAATGTGATTGGTGCAACTATGGAAAGTCCCTCGAAAACCCCTCCCTGCTTGCCTTTAAAAACCAAGACCTTACAACAATAAAGCGGAACTGCTTAGACGGAACCCCTGTCGCGTCTGATTGTCTCCCGCTCACCGAGGGGCTGGGTTGGCAGACAGCAGGCTCACCTCTCCTCGGGACCCCTCGGCTTTGCTGAGGGAAGTTCCACTGCCTCTCTCTTTCTGCGGAGCGCCCCCCGCAGGCGTGCTGCGGTTCATGGGGTCGCAAAGAGTCGGACATGACTGAGTGACTGAACTGAGCTGTATTAGGTTGGTTTGCTAACAAATTAACCATATTATCAGAATTCAGAGAAAGTAACATTGCAGTAACTATAGTTACTATAATTTTTAGCTTAATAGGAGGTAAACTGTGTTGTAAAAAAATAAAAATGAAAATGGGGGAGTAAAAGTGTGGAGTTTTCATATACAATCAAAGTTAAATTGCTGTCAGTATAAAATGGACTGTTTTATAAATAAAATATTTTTTGTAAGCTTCTTGATAACCATAAAGTAAAAACCTAAAGTGGATTCACAAGAGAGAGAAGGGGAATCATGGAATACCTAAATGGAAAATCACCAATTTACAAAGGCAGGCAGAAACAGAGGAAAAAGAAGCAGTGAAACTACAAAACAGCCATAGAGAAGATAATACTATAGCCTCAGTAAGTGTTTACATAGCAGTAATTGCTCTAAATGCAAACAGTATTCTATTTCAACATTCTCAGTGACGTTGGAAACCATGGAGAAGGCAATGGCACCCCACTCCAGTACTCTTGCCTGGAAAATCCCATGAACGGAGGAGCCTGGTAGGCTGCAGTCCATGGGGTCAGTAAGAGTCAGACACGACTGAAGCAACTTAGCAGCAACAGCAGTGACACAGAAATCAACAATATAAATAGATAGTAGAGATTGTGTGGGGGTAGATTGAAAAAAGGGAAGATTGTGTGAAAATATCATTTAGGATGATAGAAGATGTAGATAACAGAATGATGAAATGAATATAGTGTCAAATCATAATATAACACTTTGAAGTACTATTTCAATCTAACTAGTAACATTTTATCAGGTATTAATTCTTCATTTGATTCAGTCTCTTTAATGGAGTCCATATTTCTAAAATATGTGATGATTTTTTGATTAGGCATTCAATTATACATCTGAAATTACTAATAGATTGCCTGATTTTTATGGCAAATGTTTTTTATATGCCATGATAGTATTGGACAGATATACTCTGGAGACATTTTGGATTTTTCTAAAGTACTAAAAAGATATTTTAAGTCTTGCTTAGGGCCAAACTATCTTTGAAATATATTCTACATTATTACAATTGTTGAAATGACACATGCTTAGATGGATGAAGAGACATTTTTTTGTTATTAGAACTTTTTGTAATACATATTCTTCTAATGTAATCACAGTAAATGCAATAAATATCATTTAAATGTTTCAGGTAAAGCATTACTTCCAAGACTACAGGAGTTCTACCAGCCAAATTTTGAAGTCTTAGCCTTAGTTTTACTTGCAAGTACCATACAGCTGGGCTACTCAGGTGTTGCTAGTGGTAAAGAGCCCACATAACAATGCAAGAGATCTAAGAGACAGGGGTTGCAGTTTTGATCCCTGGGTCAGGAAGATACCCTGGAAGAGGGCATGGCAACCCACTCCAGTATTCCTTCCTGGGAAATACCATGAACAGAGGAGCCTGGGAGTTACAGGAACATATTAGGCATGCATGCACCATATAGATGGGGCTTTTCTGGTGTCTCAGTGATAAAGAATCCACCTGCCAATGCAGGAGAGTTTGATCCCTGGGCTGGGAAGACGCCCCCTGCCAACCCCCCGAAGAAGGAAATGACAACCCACTCCAAAAATCTTTCTTTGGAAATCCCATGGACAGAGGAGCCTGCTGGGTTACAGTCCATGGAGTCAGAAATGACTTAACGACTAAACAACAACAACCATATAAGTGAGCACTCCAAAATGAAAGACATTTTAAAGTAATATAGTCATACACTATTTTTTAACTCATAGATGTTATTCTCAAAGTTATGTCACTGTGGCACATGGTAAATGCATAGTTTTCCGCAGATTTCTCTCCCCAAACATTGAGAAATATTCAATTTACACTGTAGCAACCATTGAAAGGTAACTTTTATCATTATCATAAATGATAGAGAAATAGGTTGAAATACTGGTTGATGATGATAGAATTCTAACACGTATCGGGAAGGGTTTTAGAGGTGCTTTGATTCAATCTCATGAATTTAAAAAGAAAAGAAGAAAGATAGATGAGGTTTTTATAGCCTTTTGAACAGTTAACAATAGGAAAAAGGAGGAGGCTGCAAGGAATTCCAAATATTTTGTCTCTTCTTTATTAACTCTGTTTGTTTCAACTCTTGTGGTGGAATGTCTTTTTGTTAATCTTTACACAGATCTCAAGATATCTTAGAAATTTTTCCTTGTACTGCTTTCAGAAAGCTGCTACCATATAAACAAGATTGGACTTGTGTGCAGGTGGATAAGAATTCTTGTGGAAAACTGGGATTCCTCAGCAGATGGATAGCCAACTTCTATGATATGTAACTGAAGTAAACTGGAGCTAGAAAATCTGCAGTTAATGTAAATAACTATAGAGATATGAGCAAGGTTTCTGAAAACAGATGAGGCCTGTTTAGATAAAAACTAATCAAAATTATGACTTAAATAAATGGTTGTTATTTTAAGAGGCTAAGTTTTGTAAGGGTTATCTTAAAGCAACAGAAGCAATAAAATCAATTTCTTACTTATGAATAACAATGATTATTGATATTTGTTGGGAACAGCTAGCCTAAAACATAGTGGAGTTGATGAGGACAAAAATGAAAACCTTATCACTCACTTTGATAGTTATAGAAATTTGATATGAATTGTCTGCCTGAGATAGTATGAAATAACAAAATACTTCACTCTAACATGGTGCAATCATAAAAAAATATAGATCTAGCTTTAAAATTTCAGAAAAATAACATTACTGTCACAGAAAGTAAAATTTAGGTAATATATTGCCAGAAAAAATCCATATAAGGTATGTTAAAAAGTATTCCAACAGGAAAAAGAAAGTGGTATCAAAGAGCATTTTATTTTACACACAAAAAGAAATCTAAATTCCGGAAATTGAATCTTTCCTTGTTTAATGGCTCTAAAATGTAACTAAGGCAAAATTGTAGCAATGTATTATTGTTTAAAAATATGCAAAACTAGAGTGTATAGCAACAATAGAAAAAAGGATAGAAGAGAGGAATTGGAAATATTGTGCTATAAGATCTTTACACTACTGGTTAAGTCGTAAAATATTATTTGAAGATAGACTCCAATTAAGTTATTATAATACATTTTAAATCCTTTAACAACTACTAAAAGCATTTTTAGAGCACAAAGTTTTAGTCAACAGGGTCAATCTATAGACAAAATGGAATGTTAAAAAAAGTTTCAGTTACAAAAAGGAAGGCAGAAAATAAGGAAAATCAGATGGAACAAAAAGAAAATAGCAAGATGATGTATTTTAATTCAATCACATAAAAATAACATTTAATTTAAATGATTTAAAAGATATAGATTATATGGTAGAATGAAAAAAAAGCAGATCTCTACTGGAAACATATTTTTACTTGTATTGAAATACACATAGCACAAAATTTATTCTTTTAATTATTTATAACTATGCAATTCAGTTGCGGGGGGCACTCTGCAGAAAGAGAGAGGCAGTGGAACTTCCCTCAGCAAAGCCGAGGGGTCCCGAGGAGAGGTGAGCCTGCTGTCCGCCAACCCAGCCCCTCCGCGAGCGAGAGACAATCAGACGCGACAGGGGTTCCATCTAAGCAGTTCAGCTTTATTGTTGTAAGGTCTTGGTTTTTAAAGGCAAGCAGGGAGGGGTTTTCGAGAGACTTTCCATAGTTGCACCAATCACATTAAAGGTCAAATCATCATGTGCCATCATTATAACAGGAGTCTATGGTGATCACGCGCTGTCTACGTGCACAGAAATCAAGAGAGCCAATCAAAAGTTTTGACAGACAACTTAAGCCGTGCCCTCATCTCTTCCACCAGGCGCCATCTTAGCTCTAAACCGCAAAGCTAGCCCTTCTTTTTTAAGGTTTCCCATTTAGGGCCCCACATTCAGTGACATTATGTACATTCACATTTTTGTAAAATCATTGCCATCATCATTTCCAGAACATTTTTTTTTGTCTACCCCAAACTAAATTCCATATTCATTAAATATTGACTCCACATTTCCTCTCCCCTTACCTCTAGCAACCACAATTCTACTTTCTGTCCTATGAATTTGACTAGTCTAAGCATGACAAATTAGTGAAGTCACATAGAATTTGTTTTCTGTGAATGGCTTATTTCACTTACATCATAGTATCCTTGAAGTTTACCCATATGATTTTATGTGCCAGAATCTCCTACCTTTTTTAAGATTGAATAATATTATAACATTCTATATGTATATACTACATTTTGTTTATCCATTAATCTGTTAATGGACAACTGCATTTCCTCTTTATTTGGGCTATAGAGAATATTGCTGGTATGAACATAACTGTACAAATTTTTGTTTGAATTTCTGTTTTCAATTATTTTGAGTATCTATACACAGTAGTGAAATTGTTGAATCAAATAGTAATAGTAATTCTATGCTTATTTTCCCCAATTAAAGCTCTTGGCACCTTTGTCCAAGTTCTTTGACTGTATATGTGAGGGTTTATTTCTAAAGTATTTTATTTTATTGTATATATTTCTGTCTTTATGCCAGTGCCACATTCTTTTGATTACTGTAGATTTGTAATAAGCTTTAAAATCATAAAATGTGAGAACTCAAAGTTTATTCGTCTTTTAAAAATTTTAGACTAATCAATTTTTGGTATACAGAATATAATTTAAGAGGGAAGAAATGGACAAACAGGAAAAAAAAGATAAAGAATATTCTAACTCATATATGAGGTTAACATTGCTCTGATATCAAAGGTAGAAAAAGAATTTTAAGGAAAATAAACACAGAGCAATAGTCCTTCTAGAAGGATTTTTTTTTTTCATTTACTAATATATTAGAAAAGCAAAGTTGACAATAAAATAATATGCCATGATCAAGTAAGATTTATACTGAGAATGCAAAGTTCTCAGTTCAGTCCAGTTCCATCTCTCAGATATGTCTAATTCTTTGTGACTCCATGGACTACAGTACGCCAGGCTTTGCTGTCCATCACCAACTCCCGAAGATTGCTCAAACTCATGTCCATCAAGTCAGTGATGCCATCCAACCATCTCATCCTTTGTCTTCCCCTTCTCCTCCTTCCTTCAATCTTTCCTAGCATCAGGGTCTTTTCCAGAGTCAGTTCTTCCCATCAGGTGGCCAAAATATTGGTGCTTTAGCTTCAGCATCAGTTCTTCCAATGAATATTCAGGACTGATTACCTTTAGGACTGACTGGTTTGATTTCCTTGCGGTTCAAGGGATTCTCAAGAGTCTTCTCCAACACCACAGTTCAAAAGCATCAATTCTTCAGTGCTCAGCTTTCTTTATGCTCCAACTCTCATATCCATATGTGACTATTGAAAAAGACCATAGTTTTGACTAGATGGACCTTTGTCAGAAAAGAAATATCTGCTTTTTGATATACTGTCTATGTTGGTCATAGCTTTTCTTCCAAGGAGCAAGTGTCTTTTAACCCTGTGGCTCCAGTCACCATCTGCAGTGATCTTGGTGCCAAACAAAAATAAGTCTGTCACTGTTTCCATTTTTTCCCCATCTATTTGCCATGAACTGATGGGACTGGATACCATAATTTTTGTTTTTTGAATGTTGAGTTTTAAACCAGATTTTTCACTCTCCTCTTTCACTTTCATCAAGAGGCTCTTTAATTTCTCTTTACTTTCTGCCATAAGAGTGGTGTCATCTGCATATCTAAGGTTATTGATATTTCTCCTGGCAATTTTGATTCCAGTTTGTGATTCATCTAGCCCAGCATTTTGCATGATGTACTTTGCATATAAGTTAAATAATCAGGGTGACAATATGCAAAGGATATGTGAGGGTTATATGTAAAGCTATATTTACATTCAAATGCCAATCAATGTAATTCACATATTAAAAAAGCAAAGAAGGAAAACCTTATGACCACTTTTATAGAGGTAGAAATAGCATGATAAAATGCAAATTTTACCAAATTTTATACAATTCAAAAAATTCATGATTTAAAAAAACTCATAAAGCTAGAATTGAAAGAAATATTCATCTTACTAAAAAGACATATTAGCCTAAAAAGTGGACACATATTGTGTTATGGAAAACATGTGAAAATTATTTCTGCAATAATAAAAGCACTTCAAACACAGACAAAGTCCACAATGTATAGGGGAGTTGGTTTCAAAAGAGCCAAAACAGTGTCTGTTGATTTTATGTGTTGTTTTTAGAAAGATTATGGGGGAAAGAGAAAACTCCATGCATTCATTCGTTAGATGCATGAAAGAGAGTGATAGTCTCAAAAGGTTGGAGAAGGTAACTGTGTCTAGATTTCAAACAGTAGGAGATAAAGCTGGAATAGATATTAAGGGGATGCATTTCTTTTTCTTTTTATTTTTTCCTAAGTCACAGGAACTCCGTCTTGCCACAAGGACAAAATTAAAGATATATTCTCAATAAGTCCTTGGTTTCAGATGTCTTAGCAAAAGTTTATGTTCACTTTATGGAGGAAGATATATAAGCCAAAAAGAAAAGAAACAAAGTGTATCTGAAAATTTTGGATTCCAAAGAGCATTTGGTGTTATTAAAATATTGGACTAATTGGAAGCAAATATCTAATCTTTTACAGAAAAAATATATTAATGAAGTAATAATAAGTAAGCCTTGGAAAGATTGGTTTTTAATTAAAAATTATTAATTTAAAATATCAATAATAAATAACATCAAAATAAATATTTTATTTAAAGTTCTGAGACAGAAAGTTTAAAAAGAAGAAAGTCATTTTTTGCAATTTTACATTTAAGGGCCTAGATCTGATAGATAGAGTGCCTGATAAACTATGGAATGAGGTTCGTGACATTGTACAGGAGACAGGGATCAAGAACATCCCCATGGAAAAGAAATGCAAAAAAGCAAAATGGCTGTCTGGGGAGGCCTTCCTTATAAATAGCTGTGAAAAGAAGAGAAGCAAAAAGCAAAGGAGAAAAGGAAAGATATAAGCATCTGAATGCAGAGTTCCAAAGAATAGCAAGAAGAGATAAGAAAGCTTTCTTCAGTGATCAATGCAAAGAAATAGAGGAAAACAACAGAATGGGAAAGACTAGAGATCTCTTCAAGAAAATTAGAGATACCAAGGGAACATTTCATGCAAAGATAGGCACAATAAAACAGAAATGGTATGGACCTAACAGAAGCAGAAGATATTAAGAAGAGGTGGCAAGAATACACAGAAGAACTGTACAAAAAAGATCTTCACGACCCAGATAATCACGATGGTGTGATCATTCATCTAGAGCCAACCATCCTGGAATGTGAAGTCAAGTGGGCCTTAGAAAGCATCACTACAAACAAAGCTAGTGGAGGTGATGGAATTCCAGTTGAGTTATTTCAAATCCTGAAAGATGATGCTGTGAAAGTGCTGCACTCAGTATGCCAGCAAATTTGGAAAACTCAGCAGTGGCCACAAGACTGGAAAAGGTCAGTTTTCATTCCAACCCCAAAGAAAGGCAATGCCAAAGAATTCTCAAACTACCACTCATCTCACATGCTAGTAAAGTCATGCTCAAAATTCTCCAAGCCAGGCTTCAGCAATACGTGAACCGTGAACTTTCTGATGTTCAAGCTGGTTTTAGAAAAGGCAGATGAACCAGAGATCAAATTGCCAACATCTGCTGGCTCATGGATAAAGCAAGAGAGTTCCAGAAAAACATCTATTTCTGCTTTTTTGACTATGCCAAAGCCTTTGACTGTGTGGATCACAATAAACTGTGGAAAATTCTGAAAGAGATGGGAATACCAAATCACCTGACCTGCCTCTTGAGAAATCTGCATGCAGGTCAAGAAGCAAGAGTTAGAGCTGGACATGGAACAACATAGTGGTTCCAAATAGGAAAAGGAGTACGTCAAAGCTGTATATTGTCTCCCTGCGTATTTAACTTCTATGCAGAGTACATCATGAGAAACGCTGGGCTGGAAGAAGCAGAAACTGGAATCAAGATTGCCAGGAGAAATATCAATAACCTCAGATATGCAGTTGACACCACCCTTATGGCAGAAAGTGAAGAGGAACTAAAAAGCCTCTTGATGAAAGTGAAAGAGGAGAGCGAAAAGGCTGGCTTAAAGCTCAACATTCAGAAAAGTAAGATCATGGCATCTGGTCACATCTCTTCATGGGAAATAGATGGGGAAACAGTGGAAACAGTGTCAGACTTTATTTTTCTGGGCTACAAAATCACTGCAGATGGTGACCACAGCCATGAAATTAAAAAACGCTTACTCCTTGGAAGAAAAATTATGACCAACCTAGAGAGCATATTCAAAACCAGAGACATTACTTTGCTGACTAAGGTCCATCTAGTCAAGGCTATGGTTTTTCCTGTGGTCACGTATGGATGTGAGAGTTGGACTGTGAAGAAGGCTGAGCACTGAAGAATTGATGCTTTTGAACTGTGGTGTTGGAGAAGACTCTTGGGAGTCCCTTGGACTGCAAGGAGATCCAACCAGTCCATTCTGAAGGAGATCAGCCCTGGGTGTTCTTTGGAAGGAATGATGCTGAAGCTGAAACTCCAGTACTTTGGCCACCTCATGCGAAGAGTTGACTCACTGGAAGAGACTCTGATGCTGGGAGGGATTGGGGGCAGGAGGAGAAGGGGATGACACAAGATGAGATGGCTGGATGGCATCACTGACTTGATGGATGTGAGTCTGAGTGAACTCCAGGAGTTAGTGATGAAGAGGGAGTCCTCGCGTGCTGCAATTCATAGGGTCGCAATGAGTCAGACATGACTGAGCGACTGAACTGAACTGAACTGAACAGAGATATGATTCACATATGATACAATTCAGCTTTTTAAAGTATACAGTTCAGTGGTATAATATATTTTGAGACTTCTCTAGCCATCATCAGGTTTTACTTTAAAAATATTTCACTCTCAGAGGAAAAAAAAATTTTTATACACCTTGGTCACTTTAGAAAAGCTGACTCATTGGAAAAGATTCTGGTGCTGGGAAAGATTGAGGGTAGGAAGAGAAGTGGCAACAGAGGAATGAGATTGTAGGATGGCATCACTGACTCACTGGAAATGAGTTTGAGCAAACTCTGGGAGTTGCTGAGGACAAGGAAGCCTGGCATGCTGCAGTCCATGGGGTCTCAAAGAGTTGGACATGACTGAACAACAATACCCAATAACAGTTACTTTCTTTTACTTATCCCCCAGACTTATGAAAACACTGAAGTGCTTTCTGTCTCTAGAGATTTGCCTATTCTGGGCATTTTGTATAAGTTGGTATTGTTCAGTCGCTCAGTTGTGTCTGACTCTGCAATCCCATGGACTGCAGAATGCCAGGCTTCCCAGGCTTCCCTTCACCATCTCCCAGAGCTTGCTCAAACTCACATACATTGAGTTGGTAATGCCATCCAACCATCTTGTCCTCTGTTGTCCCCTTCTTCTCTTGCCTTCAATCTTTCCCAACATCAGGTTCTTTTCTAATGATTCAGCTCTTCCCATCAGGTGGCCAAAGTATTGGAACTTCAGCTTCAGCATCAGTTCTCCCAAAGAATATTCAGGACTGATTTCCTTTAAGATAGACTGTTTAGATCTCCTTGCAGCTCAAGGGGCTCCCAAATGTCTTGTCCAGCACTGCAGTTCAAAAGCATCAATTCTTCAACGTTCAGCTTTCTTTAGAGTCCAACTCTCACATCCATACATGTCTACTGGCAAAACCATAACTTTGATTATATCGACCTTTGTTGGCAAAGTAATGTCTCTGCTTTTTTAATATGCTGTCTAGGTTGGTCATAGCTTTTCTTACAAGGAGCAAGTGTCTTTTAATTTCATGGCTGAGATCACCATCTGCAATGATCTTGGAGTTCAAGATAACAAAGTCTGTCACTGTTACTATTGTTTCACCATCTATCTGCCATGAAGTGAGCAGATTGGATGCCATGATCTTCGTTTTCTGAATGCTGAGTTTTCACTCTCCTCTTTCACCTTCATCAAGTGGTTCTTTTGTTCTCCTCTCTTTCATCTGTATTAAGAAACTCTTTAGTTCCTCTTCATTTTCTGCCATAAGGGTGGTGTCGTCTGCATATCTGAAGTTATTGATATTTCTCCCGGCAATCTTCATTCCAGCTTGTGCTTCACCCTGCCTGGCATTTCACATCATGTACTCTGCATATAAGTTAAATAAACAAGGTAACAAAACAAGAAAACAGGGTAACAACAGGCTTGATGTACTCCTTTCACAGTTTGGAATGAGTTCATTTTTCCATGTCCAGTTCTAACTGTTGCTTCTTGACATGCATGCAGGTTTCTCAGGAGGCAGATAAAGTGGTCTGGTATTCCCATCCCTTGAAGAATTCTCCATAGTTTGTCATGATCCACACAGTCAAAGGCTTTAGTGTAGTCAATGAAGCAGGAGTAGATGTTTTTCTGGAATTCTCTTGCTTTTGCAAATGATCTAATGGATGTTGGCAGTTTGATCTCTGGTTCCTCTGCCTTTCTCTATGTTTGTATAAGTAGAATTATGTAATGTATGCATATTTTGTAATTGGCTTCTTTCACTTATAGTGTGTTCATGGTTTGTCCATGTAGTAGCTTATCTCTGTCTTTCCTTAGTATTGCTAAATTATATTACATTGTATGGATATGTCACACTTTACTTATTCATTCATGAGGTGATAAACATTTTAATTTCTTCTACTGCTTTTTATGAATTATTCTGCTAAGTACATGAGTGCACATGTTTTTGTGATGATAATTGTTTTCATTTCATTTGGGCATACAACTAGGAGTGGAATTTCTGAGTAGTGTAGAACCTTATGTTTTGCCTTTGAAGAACTGCCAAGTTGTTTAAGAGAGCAGTTGCACCATTTTCCATTCCCCCAGCAATGTGTGAGTCTCCATTTCTCCATTTTTACCAACATCTGTTGCTGTGCAGCCATCCTAATGGATATAAAGTGGTAGTTCATTTTGATTTTTATTTACATCTCCTTAATACATACCCTCTTTGGAGAACTTCTATTTAAACCCTTTGCATAGTTTTCATTGAGTCATCTTAATCATTGATTTGTGAAAAGTATTTGCGTATTTTAGATGCACTGTCCTGTCAGTAATTTGATTGCAAATGTTTTCTACTGTCTTAGAGTTTTCATTTAACTTCCTTCATGATGGCCTTTGAAGTAGGAAAGCTTTTAATTTTGATGTAAATTAATTAGTTTGTTATTTTGACTTTTGGCCTCAGATCTAAGAAACCATTGCTAAACATAGTGTAAATGGACTCTTGAGTTTTATTTAAGATTATTGTACTTTTAGATGCAATTGTTCAGTGATTGTTCACTTTTAGCTATTTTTTTTTAATAGTGTGGAGAAGTTCAATTAGTTCTTTTGCATTTGGATATCCAGTAATCCAGAAACAATTTGTTGAAATGGTTACTCTTTCTCCTTTAGATTATCTCTACGTCCTTGTTGAGAATGAATCTGTCATAAATAAGCATAAGCATTTATTTCTGGATTGTCAGTTCTATTCCAATGATCTGTGTGTCTATAGCTATTAGTTTTCAAAATGAGCCCTTCATTTTTTTCCTTTGATTGAAAATTATTTTACCAATTCTGGGTAATGAATTTCCATAAATAATTTTGGATAAACTTGTAAGACAACTGAGATTTGATTAGAAATTGCATAAAATATATAAATATATTTGATAATTCTTGACATTTTAACAATATTAACTCTTTCAATTCATGAACATGGGGTATATTTACATTTATTCAGGCCTTTAGTTTCTGGAAAAGATAATTTTTAGCTTATAGTATATGCATCTTGAATGTCTTTTGTTGACTATCCAAAGTATTCTTTTTGATGCTGCTGCAAATATTTTTAATTTCATTTTTAATTGTTATATATAGAAATATACTTGAGTTCTGTATATCAATCTTGTATTCAATAAATTCGCTCAACTTATATCTTAGTTCTCATAGTATTTCATTGTATTCTCTGGGATTTTCTGTGAAGAATAGCATGTCAGCTGCAAATAGAGATAGTTTTACTTTTTCCTTTACAAACTGCATGATTTTTAGTTCACTTTCTAACCTGATTTTTCTGGTTAGAATTGCCATTAAAATGTACAGTGGAAGTGGCAAGAACAGAAATCCTTGTCTTGTTCCTGATCTTAGGAAGGAAAGCAGTAAATTTCCTCATTAATTATGATGCTAGCTGTGATTTTTTTTTTTAATAGATGGCCTATATCAGATTAAGCACTTTAGCTACCTGATAAAAAGAGCCAATTCATTGGAAAAGACCCTGATTTTGGGAAAGATTAAAGGCAGGAGAAGGGGACCACAGAGGATGAGACGATTGAATGGCATCACTGACTCAATGGACACAAGTTTCACCAAACTCTGGGAGATGGTGAAGGACAGGAAAGCCTGGCATGCTGCAGTCCATAGGGTTGCAAAGAGTCAGACAGGACTGAGTGACTGAACAACAGATACCAGATTGAAGAAATTCTTTTCAATTTATATTGTGTTGTTTTATTTTTAATCATGTAAATACGTTTGATTTTTTCAGATTTTTTTTCTACATCTATTATAGAAATGATACAATTTCCTTCATGGCATATTACATTATTTGGCTTTCAAATAGTGAACTAGCCTGACATTTATAAGAAAAACCAGACCTCACCTATTTGTCTGTATATTCTATGTCAGATAGTTAACATAGATTTATAATTACTTTTTTATGCAGTTTTCTTTTAAATAATATAAAAGTTTTACCAAATACATTTATACTATCTTCTGTATTTATCCATGTAGTTACCTTTATTTAACCAATCTGTATTTCTTCATGTAGACTTTGTATCACTATTTAGTAAGCTATAATTTCAGCCTAAAGAAGTCCTTTAGTATTTCATGTAGGACAGGTCTGCTAGCAACACATTTTATCAGTTTTATTTATCTTGGAATGTCTTAGTGGCTGCATTATTTTTTGAAGAGTGTTTTGCTAGATATACAGTATCTTGTTGAAAAATCTTTTCTTACCGCATTTCAAAGACCCCATTTTCTTGTCTTCTGAACTCCATGGTTTCTGAAGAGAAGTCAAATGTTAATCCTATTGAAGATCCCTTGTATGTGATAAATTGTTTTTCTTTCACTGCTTTCAAGATTTTCTTTGACTTTTGTCAACTTCACTATGAAGAATCTAGATGTGAATCTTTGTGTGTTTAATCTTGGAGTCACTGAGCTTCTTGTAAGTTTAGATTAATTTTCATCCTTACTTTAAATGATTTTTTTTTTTCTGTTTCTTTTCTTTCTCTGGATTCCTTTGTGCAAATGTTGATATGATCACCAGTACCTCAGTTATTGAAGCTCTGTTTATTTTTCTCCCTTCTTTTTCCCTCTCTTCATGAGAATGGACAATCTCTAGTGACATTTCTTTAAATACTCTGTTGTTGATCTTTTCCAACATTTAAAAAAATGTCACTTATTTTACTTTTTAATTTCAGGATGAGTTTCCATTTGTTACTTTTACATTATTTCTCTTTGTTGGTGTTAAATATTTGATGAGATGTAATAGTCTTTTGTCCTTTATTTTACCCCAATTTCTTTTAATTCTTTAAATATACAAATACAGCTGATTTTAAATTTTTGTTTTTTAAATCTAATATCTGGTCCTGCTCAGGGATATATTTTGTAAGCTATTTTTTCCCAAGTTGTTGCATACTTTTGAGTTTGTTTCCATAATTTGTCTCATAGATTTTTTGTTGAAAACTCAGTTTTTTTTACATAATATATTGTAAAAAATATTGAGTTTAACAAGGTCCTCATTCTCTTATTCTTGAATTAGTCACTAGGGAGAATTTGGCTCCCAGAATTCTCAAACCATCTTTGGTTTCTCATAATTAGTTCATTTAGGAAATAACTATGAAAGATTTTCAGTTCCCCAGTAGGATATCATCCTTAGAGGTGGATAAGATTTCCTCTCAGAGAACAGATCCAGGATCTAAATGAAGAATTTTCTCCTCTATCATGTTGGAGTCTCCATTTTACCTGTGCAGCAGGATTACATCTTTGCTATGAACTAATGACTATTGTGTCTCACTCTTCTCTTTTCTAGTCTGAGTGCTAATTGTGATTTTTTTAGTTACTTCTCTATGGTGGTATGGATAGAGGGAGCAAAATTTGCTTGAATTGTAGTGACTTGTAGTGATTTGTACTTTATGAAAATAGAAAGAAACAAACCTTATCTGATGGAGAAAAGTGTCACACACAGACCCTGACCTTTCAGGTAGAAAAGGGATATAACTTTAGCCTTCCCTCCTAGAAAGAGGCTAAGTGTACCATATTCCCATTAAAGACAATAATAATAATAATAATGTAAACAAATTTCTTCTGGCCAGAAGGTGGACTGTGTCATATTTTAAGGCATTCACAAAAAATATTGTCATTGTCCAAACTATTTGTGGTAACCTTGATACTTAAATTGTATAACATAAAAACAAATGTATGACCATACACACATATGGAAAAGAAAATAAGCACATTATTTTGAATGTATGTCCATATCCATTACCATAGTTTGTTAAGACAAATTTTAAAAAGATATCTATAATTGAAATGATGTCTGTATGACAGTAGAAAAGCAATCAGATTGAATTCTATTTTGGTGTTTATCTACGTGTGTGTGCTCAATCATGTTCAACTCTTTGCATCCCCATGAACTGTAGCCCACCAGGGTCCTCTGCCCATGAAATTTTCCCAGCAAGAATACTAGAGTGGGTTTCCATTTTCTCCTCCAGGGGAACTTCCTGACCTAGGGATTGAACTCATGTCTCCTGTGTTGGCAGGCAGAATCTTTACTGCTAGCACCATGTGGGAGTACATGTGTTTATCTCTAGTCATGGTATGTATTATATTTCAAATTTAAATGTTGAAATATTCAAACTGAAATCTACCTTTTCTTTTTTCAAGTGTTATGTTGACGGTGAAGAGGACATTGTATTCTTCTAAAAATGGAAATGTATTTAAAATTGTACAGATAAAAATGAATAAACTTATAATTTGAGTTGCTTATTTTTCAGCTAAAGGATGGTCTTCCTCTTGGCAGAATCAGGAAAAACACAACAGTTCAGAATCCACTATATAAAATTTATCTGATTTTATAGGTTCACAAACAATTTTCTATTTATATGTGGTCAATATTTTGAGAGAATTATTTGAGGAAAAATAGTTGCAAGGCAATGGTATATTTTAGAATATATTTAAATTAAAAATGGTTTTCTTTCATAACTTAGTGTTTCACCTCCATATTGCTTATTGTGATCATATGTTTTTATTAATATTACATCTTAAAGTTTCATCTTGATTGGTAACCTATAGCATTTTGTTTTTCATAAAGACATATACACATAGAATTACACACATTATATGTGTATACATATATAAATGTACATATGCATATATACTATAAATATACATATTATATGCATAGACATATATAATATATGCATTTCCCTATGAGGTTATGTCTTTAATTTACTTATTGTGTAGATGATAAATAGAAAGGCTGTTTATTATCATTGTTTTACTATTGTAAGACTAGCTGCTTGCATTTAACACTAATATCAATTTTTATTTGCCATTCTCAATTCCCTTGTATCAATCCACTCTGCACATGACTGAACCTAGCTCTTTATAAAATGTCAGAATCTCTTGGGGTATTATATGTATTTATTATAAGATAAGCAAGTATATATCAATTTGTTTCCTATCCCCATCATACCACAGAAATTGCTGTACTTTCACCAAGGTAACCTGTGATGTCCACTTTACACAGTAAAGAGACATATCAGTCATCTAACTCAAAATCAGCACTTTTAGCAAGAGTTCACATCTTTCTCCTTATGGAATAGCTCTGCACTCAGCATACAGAGCTGTAAACTCTCCTCTAGGTACCACGAGATTTCATTTCACCCATATCCAAGAGTTTTTCTTTTTTTGGACGTTGGATTCCCAATATACACTTCCTCAGATAGGAAGAAACTTTTTCAGCTGTAATCCATGGTTATTTTAGAAACTTATTGGAGTGGTGGTAAAGGTGTGAGGCAGAAGAAGTGTTCTATAGTTTTCTGATTAAATCTGAATCTTTTAATAAGCTTTTGTTATGGCATTGTGATCTTTATAAGCATATCTATAAGCATTATTAGATGGTTTCCTTTTTTCACACTGCTCCCTAATCAGTTTCCCAGTTAGAGCATTTGTAGTATACTTCCTTGAAACCCTGAGCCCTGTAAAATTTTGCTAACCTTCTTCCCCTTATCATCTCATCTTAAATGGGACAAGAAGTAGGAGTGAGCTGGAGTGGAGATGAATTCCCTTTCTCCAACTGGATCAATTAACTTCAGTCTGCTCAGTAGTGTTTAATCTTTGCAAACCCATAGACTGTACCATGCCTGGATTCCCTGTCCATCAAAAACACCCAGAGCTTGCTCAAACTCATGTCAATCGAGTTGCTGTTGCCATCCAACCATCTCATCCTCTGTCATCCCCTTCTCCTCTTGCCCTCAATCTTTTAAAGCATCAGGTCTTTCCCAATGAGTCAGTACATCACATCAGGTAGCCAAAGTATTGGAGCTTCAGCATCAGTCCTTCCAATGAATATTCAGGACTGATTTCTTTTAGGATTGACTGGTTTGATCTCCTTGAAGTCCAAGGGACTCTCAAGACTCTTCCCCAACACTACAGTTTGAAAGGATGAATTCTTCAGCACTCAGCTTTTTTTATAGCCCAACTCTCACATCCATACACGACTAATGGAAAAACCAAAGCTTTGACTACACAGACCTTTGTTAGCAAAGTAATGTCTCTGCTTTATAATATGCTGTCTAGTTTGGTTACAGTTTTTCTTCCAAGAAGAAAGGACCTTTTAATTTCATGGCTACAGTCACCATCTGCAGTGATTTTGGAGCCCCCCAAAATAAAGTCTCTCACTGCTTTCCATTGTTTCCCCATCATTTTGCCATGAAATGATGGGACCAGATGCCATGATCTTAGTTTTCTGAATGCTGCATTTTAAGCCAACTTTTTCACTCTCCTCTTTAGTTTTTCCTTGCTCTCTGCCATAAGGGTGGCATCATCCGCGTATCTGAGGTTATTGATATTTCTCCTGGAAATCTTGATTCCAGCTTGTGCTTCATCCAGCCTGGGATTTTGCATGATGTACTCTACATATAAGTTAAATAAGCAAGGTAGCAATAAAGAGCCTTGATGTACTCCATTCCCGATTTGGAACCAGTCTTTTGTTCCATATCCAGGTCTATTTGTTGCTTCCAGACCTGCATACAGATTTCTCAGGAGACAGGTAAGGTGGTCTGGTATTCCCATCTCTTGAAGAATTTTCCACAGTGTGTTGCGATCCACACAGTCAAAGACTTTGGCATGGTCAAAAAGCAGAAATAGATGTTTTTCTGGAACTGTTTAGTTTATTTTATGATCCAACTGATGTTGGTAACTTGATCTCTGTTTCCTCTGCCTTTTCTAAATCCAGCTTGAATATCCGGAATTTCATGGTTCACATACTGTTGAAGCCTGGCTTGGAGGATGTTGAGCATTACTTTGCTAGCGTGTGAGATGAGTGCAATTGTGCAGTAGTTTGAACATTCTTTAGCATTGCCTTTCTTTGGGATTGGAAGGAAAACTGACCTCTTCCAGTCCTATGGCCACTGCTGAGTTTTCCAAATTTGCTGGTATATTGTGTGCAGCACTTTCACAGCATCATCTTTTAGGATTTGAAATAACTCAACTGGAATTCCATCACCTCCATTAGCTTTGTTCATAGTGATGCTTCCTAAGGCAACCTTAACTTTGCATTCCAAGATGTCTGTCTCTAGGTGAGTAATCATATCATGATCATATGTGTCATGAAGATCTTTTTGTTTAGTTCTTCTGTGTATTCTTGCCACCTCTTCTTAATATTCTGCTTCTGTTAGGTTCATTCCATTTCTGTCCTTTATTGAGCCCAACTTTATATAAAGTGTTCCCTTGGTATCTCTGATTTTCTTGAAGAGATCTCTAGTCTTTCCCATTCTATTGTTTTCCTCTATTTATTTGCACTGATCACTGAGGAAGGCTTTCTTATCTCTCCTTGCTAGTCTTTGGAACTCTGCATTCAAATGGGTATATCTTTCCTTTTCTCCTTTGCCTTTCACTTCTCTTCTTTTCTCAGCTTTTGTAAAGATTCATCACACAAGCATTTTGCCTTTTGCATTTCTTTTTCTTGGGGATGGTCTTGATCGATGCCTCCTGTATAGTGTCATGAACTTCCATCTATAGTTCTTCAAGCACTTTGTCTATCAGATCTAATCCCTTGGATCTATTTGTCGCTTCCACTGTATAATTGTAAGGGATTTTATTTAGATATACCTGGATGGTCTATATTGTCACCCTGCTTATTTAACTTATATGCAGAGTACATCATGAGAAATGCTAGGCTGGATGAAGCACAAGCTGGAATCAAGATATACAGGAGAAATATTAATAATCTCATATATGCAGATGACATCACCCTTATGGCAGAAAGTGAAGAAGAACTAAAGAACCTTTTGATGAAAGTGAAAAAGGAGGGTGAAAAAGTTGGCTTAATCCTCAACATTCAGAAAAGAAAGATCATAGCATCTAGTTCCATTACTTCATGGGAAATAGATGGGGAAACAGTGGAAACAGTGGCTGACTTTATTTTTCTGGGCTCCAAAATCACTGCAGATGGTGATTGCAGCCATGAAATTAAAAGATGCTTACTCCTTGGAAGGAAATTTATGACCAACCTAGATAACATATTCAAAAGCAGAGACATTACTTTGCCAACAAAGGTCCATCTAGTCAAGGCTATGGTTTTTCTAGTGGTCATGTATGGATGTGAGAGTTGGACTGTGAAGAAAGCTGAGCACCAAAGAAATTATGCTTTTGAACTGTGGTGCTGGAGAAGACTCTTGAGAGCCCCTTAGGCTGCAAGGAGAGCCATCCAATCCATCCTAAAGGAGATCAGTCCTGGATGTTCATTGGAAGGACTGATGTTGAAGCTGAAACTACAATACTTTGGCCACTTGATGCAAAGAGCTGACTCATTTGAAAAGACCCTGATGCTGGGAAAGATTGAGAGCAGGAGGAAAAGGGGATGACAGAGGATGAGATGGTTGGATAGCATCACCAACTCAATGAACATGGGTTTGGGTAAACTCCGGGAGTTGGTGATAGACAGGGAGGCCTGGCATGCTGCGGTTCATGGGGTTGCAGAGTCAGACACAACTGAGTGACTGAACTGAACTGAACTGAACTGAACGGTCTAGTGATTTTCCCTGCTTTTTTCTATTTGAAACCTGAGTTTGGCAATAAGGAGTTCATGATCTGAGACACAGTCAGCTCCCAGGACTGTATAGAGCTTCTCCATCTTTGACTGCAAAGAATATCATCAATTGATTTCCGTATTGATCATCTGGTAATGTCAATGTGTAGAGCCTTCTCTTGTGTTGTTGGAAGTTGGTGTTTGCTATGACCAGTGCATTCCCTTGGCAAAACTGCTAGCCTTTGCCCTGCTTCATTTTGTATCAGAGAAGGCAATGGCACCCCACTCCAGTACTCTTGCCTGGAAAATCCCATGGATGGAGGAGTCTGGTGGGCTGCTGTCCATGGGGTCGCTGAGGGTCAGACACGACTGAGTGACTTCACTTTGACTTTCCACTTTCATGCATTGGAGAAGGAAATGGCAACCCACTCCAGCATACCAAGACCAAATTTACCTGTTACTCCAGGTATCTCTTGACTTCCTATTTTTGCATTCCAGTTCCCTCTTATGAAAAGGACATCTTTTTTTGTTGTTAGTTCCGGAAAGTCTTATAGGTCTTCATAGAGTCACTCAACGTCAGCTTCTTCAGGATTACTGGTTAGGCATAGACTTGGATTACTGTGACATTGAACAGTTTGCCTTATAAACTAACAAAGATCATTCTGTCATTTTTTAGATTGTACCCACTTGCTGCATTTCAGACTCTTTTGTTGACTATGATAACTACTCCATTTCTTCTAAGGGATTCTTGCCCATAGTCATAAATATAATGGTCATCTGAATTAAATTTGCCCATCCCTGTCGATTTTAGTTCACCGATTCCTAAAATGTTTATATTCACGCCTACCATCTCCTGTTTGACACTTCTAATTTACCTTGATTCATGAACCTGATATTCCAGGTTCCTATGCAATATTGCTCTTTACAGCATCAGGCTTTCCTCCCATCACCAGTCACATGCACAACTAGATGTTGTTTTTGCTGTGCTTTGTCTCTTCATTCTTTCTGGAGTTATTTCTCCACTCTTCTCCAGTAGCATATTTGGCACCTACTGACCTGGGGAGGTCATCTTTCATTGTCATCTCTTTTTGCTTTTTCATAGTGTTCATGGGATTCTCAAGGCAAGAACACTGAAGTAGTTTGCCATTCCTTTACAGAAGACCACATTTTGTCAGAACCCTGTACAGTGACCTGTCCATGTTGGGTGTCACTGCAGAGCGAGGCTCATAGTTTCATTGAGTTAGACAAGGTTGTGGTCCAGCTTTATCCCTTTGTACTCTTTATCCTTGCATATAAGAGTATCCCTGTGTACTCTTTCTAGCTGGACTAAAAAAGAGGGCTCTCAGTGTATTTCACAAGAGATGTATTTCAGGGTATATAGGGAAGAGGAACTTCCCTCTGCCATATCTACAAAGTGACCTTAGGAATCCTCACAAAAAACAACAACAACAACAACAACAAAAAAAAACTGGTGTAAAAGTGTGAAGGGATTAGATATGGGGCTCTGCAGTGGACATTCAGCCTGCAGCAGTTCATCAGAATTATCATTCAAGTGTTCTACCTTTTTATGGTTCTGGTGCCTGTTGCGACACACTAGTACATCTTTGTTACCATACCTCTCCTTATGTACCTTTTTCTGCAGATGCTGAAGCGGTCATTTCCAAAACAATCTTCATTCTCAAATGAGCCCAAGAAAAGACATGAATTTTCAATTTGTCCAGCTTCCTCTTGTTGTAAAGATGGAAGTGAAGGGTGTTAATTTCTTTAGCTGTTAGATCTATAATCAGAAGTCTGCCTTTAAGATAACTTGTGGAAAACATCAATCATTCAAGCTTAGATTTTTCTCAACACACTTTTGTCATGGTTTGTGAATATGCATACATGAGGTGGAATGAGAGGAGGATAGAGTTTATTAGGGCAGGAAGTGAAGTGAAGTGAAAGTCACTCAGTCATGTCTGACTCTTTGCAACCCCATGGACTATACAGTCCATGAATTCTCCAGGCCAGAATACTGGAGTGGGTCCTGTTCTCTTCTCCAGGGGATCTTCCCAACCCAGGGATCAAACCCAGGTCTCCCACATTGCAGGCAGATTCTTTATCAGCTGAGCCACAAGGGAAGCCCAGGAGACACTATTAGAACAAGTGGCTGGCTCAAAGCAGAGCCCTTTAGTGGGCTAGTAGCCAATTTTTATAACCTCAATACAAGAAAATTCCTACTGGAAAGATGACATTAGGTGATTGGTTAGGATGTTATAGGGTGGATATTTTACCCTAATATGGAGTCAGGGAGCTGGCCAGTTTAGATCAGAAGGCTCATGGTGACAGTTTCTATGGGGCTTGGTTAATTCTGAAGATTTTTGTCCTGTGACCTTGATATATGACTCCACACCTGTGACCATGGAGTAAGGCTCCACAAGTTAGCACTTAGCATTTAAAAAAATGGCCTTCCCTCATCAAAGACAATATAATTATATCACTACATTTCTCTTTTTTAATTCCCAGTCTTAATACTTTTTAAGTATAAGTATCTGCTATAAGTAGCTTTTTATTTTTTGCATTATATTTATTTCTTGGCTCTCACTTTGATTTTACCCAGATTAGAGAAATAGGTTTTTACCTCTTTTCCCCATGAATTCTTTGTTTTATTGAGATATAGTTGATGTACAGTATTATATGTTCCAGATGTGCATTAGAGTAATTCACAGTTTTTAAGTTTATCCTTCATGCATGGTTATTGAGAAATATTGGCTATGTTCCCTGTATTGTAGAATGTATCATTGTATCTGATTTTATACGTAATAGTTAGTACTTTTTAATCCTATACCTCTATCTTGCCTTTCCCCTCTTCCCTCTTCCCACTGGTAACCACTAGTATGTCCTCTATTTTTCTGAGTCTGTTTCATTGTGGTTACATTGACTAGTTGCTATATTCTCTAGATTCTATATATAAGTAGTAGTAGCATACAGTATTTTGTCTTTCTTTGTCTGACATTTCATATAGCACCCTCCAATCCTTCCATGTTGTTGCAAATGGCAGTTTTATTCCTTTTTATGGCTGAGTGGTATTCCAATGTGTACTGTATATCTTTATTCATTTGTCTGTTGATGGATCCATAGGTTGATTCCAATTTTTGGCAGTCATAAATAATGCTGCTATGAACACTGGGGTACAGGTAGCTTTAGTGTTTTTTTCAGATATTTACTCAAGAGTGAAATTGCTGGATCATGTGACAGTTCTGTAAAAGTTATTATTATTTTCAATTTTATACAATATAACTTGAGCAAGCATCTAAGATTTTGGATTTGCCATAAATGAGCTCAAAGTGCCAGTAAATAGTTTTATATTGTAACAAAAAGAACACATTTTCATATAGTTGTTCATCTACGATGAATTGCCAGACAACAGTATGGAATGGCGTTCCCAGCCAACTCACAATATCATACCAATTGAGCAATAAATACATTTAGATTGTTTGAAGCTGATGAGAATTTAAGGTTGGTTTTATGGCAAAAGCAAACTTTCCCAGACTAATACACCAGGATTCCAAATGAAAAATAGAACATAACCTTATGTTTAACATTTGTAATAAATCAAATTTTTGTCATTTTTATAATTGTTGCTTAACTGGCTCTTTTATTGAAACCCACTCAATGACTGTCAATTTATTTTATACATTTGAATAACAGTGCCATGAACAATAAATAATTTTAAACATAAGAAAGTATCATGTTTGAGGACTGGGATTAAAATGTGTTTAGGAATTTGCAGCAATTTCAATTCAGTTCAATTGTTCAGTCATATTGGACATTTTGTGACCCCATGGACTGCAGCACACCAGGCCTTCCTATCCGTCACCAACTCGTGCAGCTAGCTCAAACTCATGTTCATCCAGACAGTGATGCCATCCAACCATGTCTTCCTCTGTGGTCCCCTTTTCCTCCTTCCTTCAATCTTACCCAACATCAGGGTCTTTTCCAGTGAGCCAGTTCTTCGCATCATGTGGCCAAAGTGCTGGAGCTTCAGCGTCAGCATCAGTGAATATTCAGGACTTCCAATGAATATTCAGGACTGGTTTCCTTTGGGATTGACTGGCTGGATCTCCTTGCAGTCCAGGGGTCTCTCAAGAGTCTTCCCCAACACCACAGTTCAAAAGCATCAATTTCTTGGTGCTCAGCTTTCTTTATGGTCCAACTCTCACATCCATACATGACTACTGGAAAACCATAGCTTTGACTAGATGGACCTTTGTCAGCAAAGTAATGCCTACAATCCTGTGTGAAATGCAGCAGTATCACACAGGACTAATGGAATATTGAGGACATATCCACCTGACTAATATAAACTATACTTCTTTTTAAGCTTCCCTGGTGGCTCAGATGGTAAAGAATCTGCATGCAATGCAAGAGACCTTGGTTCTATCCCAGGATTAGGAAGATCTGGAGAAGGGAATGGCTATCCACTCCAGTATCCTTGACTGAAGAATCCCATGGACTGTGGAAAAGGGCGGACTACAGTCCACCAGATGGCAAAGAGCTGGACGTGACTAACACACACACAAGCGCACACACACACACACACACACACACACACACACACACACACTTCTTTTTATATTATTCTTTTTTTTAAAGGATTTTTTTTTTTTTTTTAATTTTAGCTGTGTGGCTTGTGGAATCTTAGTTTTAAGGATCAAACCTAAGCTCCCTGTAGTGGAAGTGCAGTGTCTTCACCACTGGACAACCAGAAAATTCCCTTTATACATTCTTCTTTTAAACACTTTTAAATTTTAATTTCCAAGAGGCTTATATTCCCTTTTCAAATGAAATTGACTACATAGGATTAACCCTATCATTATTTCAAGGATGGCAATTATTAGAATTTTTTAGGGACATTATGATAAGGATTTTAATTTCCAATAAATACACAATGATTGTCTTTCTTCTGAACAAAAATCATGTGAAGTAACATTTCCCAAATTTATACAGACTTTTATACAGTTATACATATTAACCAAAAGGAATAAAAAACAGTTTAAACTTAATTTGATTTAGAAGCTTCATTGATTTATTTCCATAATGCCTAAATTTTCATACAGAAATGCAAAAGTTAAATGACCCAGGATGTTTGGTTTGCTTAATATTAACTCTGAATGAACATTCCAAATGGCTTTGAGTAAATCATATTCTTCACATAATGGACTAATATGTGAAATGCCTTTTACCCCAGTACTTAACATTCACCAAAGAGTGTTGCTAACTATATATGCTCTTTTCCTTGTTTTGGCACTATTACTGAATTTTTGTTTCTTCCTCTTTTCCCTATTTTTTTTTTCTTTTCTCTTTCTCTGTTTTTCTTTCTCATTCTTATTAGTTGTTGTTGTCATTTCAATTTGCATATCTTTTTGCATAGCCTGAAGAGTTAAAATTATCTCTGTGAACCCAATGTGCTGATTTAGATATAGACCATGCCTTTAAAATTTTTCTACTTACAATGGGCTAGAAATAGAATAGAGGTTTCATATAGGTCAGAAACTGTGCAGCAAATCAATAGCTATCTGACTTAGGCATGGGACTTCATCTTTCAAAGAACTAATGAATATTATCCGACATACCAGAGCAGTCTGTTGTTCAATGAGGCTGAAGAACAGATGTGTGTTATGTGTGTCTAGGGTAAATTTCAATGATGCAACTATCTCACAAAGGTTCATCTGAACATTCTTAGATACTTTCAAATAGTCTTAGTATGAACCCTAACTTCTTTGGGGCAGTAGCAAAGGAACTTAAGAAAATAGGTTTATGACACCACTTATTTGGCTGTATCTTTAATTTTTAAATTTTATGCCATCAAATTATTAGTGTTTGACTGGAATTGCCTTATCTCTAGAATATACACCCATAAACCTTTATCTGTTATATGTATGAAAGTATGTGTTATATATTTTTATATATCTACCTAATAGTCCATAAACCTGTATCTATTTATATGTATGAAAGTATGTTTCTATTTTTATCTTTCTAGCTAGTAGTCCATGAGGTCATAAAGAGTTGGATACAACTGAAGTGCCTTAGCACACACATACTAGATCTGTATTGAAAGTCTGTTTCAAATAATACAACAGTGGAATGTGGTCCTGTGGTACTTAGAAACAGTCTCTTGGTAATGGCCTGTAGGTGTTAGGCAATCAAACACTGTAATCATGATTAATTGCTAGCCAACTAGCAAAGGGAGCCCCAGATGCATTTAAATACAAATTTCAGCTCAGCATGATATAAAAATTGAAAGCTCTCTTCTTTTTTATTAGTATATCTATTAAAATAACTTACTGTGCCTGTCTAAAGGCGTTAAGAACCTTCAAGGGTACAAAAACAAGCTATAGTCCCGTGAATAGAACATTTGTGTAGTTTAAGATCTTTCTCTTGCTAAATGAACTCTCTATTTGCCTGCTCTGTTAAAGAAAGAACTGTTGTAAGGAGAAGTGAATTGAAAAAATAGAGGGGAAAGAAATCTTAATTATTTACTTCTCTGGGCCCTAAAACCAAATAGAAAAATTTCCTTTCTCAATAGAAGGATTATAGAATGGACACATTTCCAACATAAAAATAATAGAATGTCTCTTCCATTATTCATCCAGCACTATATTGAATGCTTTAAATATGTGAACATAGCACTCTTAACTATTATGGAAATCTCAAAATCTTGGTTTAGACATGGGGAAAGAAAGAGACTTTCTCTTAAATCATCAGGGTGATTATCCAGGTTAAGAGGATAAAAACTTTACCACAGAATCTTCTACAAAGACAGTGGAAACAAACTAAAATCCTGGGAGTTCTAGTTCCCTGTGAACTGGATATGGTCAAGTTAATACTCCTGCCAGATTTTTCTTTGGGTTATAAACTCTGACTAGTGTTCTTGGTTACCCCATGAAGGTGGCCTTTTGTTTCTCTGCCTCATATACTAAAGTTTAACCCAGGGGTTACACCTTCCAAAATTCCTGTAATTATGATACTAATTACTTGATTATAAGTCTTGAATAACCATTCATCTTGATGTTTATTTATTGTATTCTAACCTGAATTCAATAACCTCAGATATGCAGATGACACCACCCTTATGGCAAAAAGTGAAGAGGAACTAAAAAGCCTCTTGATGAGAGTGAAAGAGGAGAGTGAAAAAGTTGGCTTAAAGCTCAACATTCAGAAAACTAAGCTCATGGCATCCAGTCCCATCACTTCATGGGAAATAGATGGGGAAACAGTGGAAACAGTGGCTGACTTTATTTTGGGGGGCTCCAAAATCACTGCAGATGGTGAATGCAGCCATGAAATTAAAAGATGCTTAGTCCTTGGAAGGAAAGTTATGACAAACCTAGATAGCATATTGAAAAGCAGAGACATTATTTTGCCAGCAAAGATCCATCTAGTCAAGGCTATGGTTTTTCCAGTGGTTATGTATGGATGTGAGAGTTGGACTGTGAAGAAATCTGAGCACCGAAGAATGGATGCTTTTGAACTGTGGTGTTGGAGAAGACTCTTGAGAGTCCCTTGGACTGCAAGGAGATCCAACCAGTCCATCCAACCGAACGATTGAACTGAACTGATGGTCACGGAGGTCTCCTGACTTTGAGAATAAGAAATATGTGGTTTGGGCAGGGCCCAACCTCCTCCTTTAATTGTCTTGCTATCTTTGTCTTGGAGTTTCAGTCTATAGAGAATGAATCTCTAATTGCTTTGGGAAATGGAGGGCCTGCCCATCTGATTTTTACCTCAAGTAGACTTCACTCATTATTAGAGAAATGCAAATCAAAACCACAATGAGGTACCACTTCACACCAGTCAGAATGTCTGCCATCCAAAAATCTGCAAGCAATAAATGCTGGAGAGGGTGTGGAGAGAAGGGAACCCTCCTACACTGTTGGTGGGAATGCAAACTAGTACAGCCACTATGGAGAACAGTGTGGAGACTCCTTAAAAAATTGCAAATAGAACTACCTTATGACCCAGCAATCCCACTGCTGGGCATACACACTGAGGAAACCAGAATTGAAAGAGACACATGTACCCCAATGTTCATCGCAGCATTGTTTATAATAGCCAGGACGTGGAAACAACCTAGATGTCCATCAGCAGATGAATGGATAAGAAAGCTGTGGTACATATACACAATGGAGTATTACTCAGCCATTAAAAAGAATACATTTGAATCAGTTCTGATGAGATGGATGAAACTGGAGCCAATTATACAGAGTGAAGTAAGCCAGAAAGAAAAACACCAATACAGTATACTAACACATATATATGGAATTTAGAAAGATGGCAATGATGACCCTGTATGCAGGACAGCAAAAAAGACACAGATGTGTATAGCAGACTTTTGGACTCAGAGGGAGAGGGAGAGGATGAGATGATTTGGGAGAATGGCATTGAAACATGTATAATATCATGTAAGAATCGAATTGCCAGTCTATGTCTGATGCAGGATACAGCATGCTTGGGGCTGGTACATGGGGATGACCCAGAGAGATTGTGGGGAGGGGGGTGGGAGGGGGGTTCATGTTTGGGAACGCATGTACACCCGTGGTGGATTCATGTCAATGTATGGCAAAACCAATACAGAATTGTAAAGTAAAATAAAAAAATAAGTAAATTAAAAAAAAAAAAAAGAGTCCTTAGCCAAGAAATGTCTAAGTCATAAAAGGGAAGGGAACTCTGAAGAACTGATTAAGGCTGAAAGAAAGGGAAGATAAGCATGAAACTAAATCTGAAATGCATCTTTTTGTGATTATAGACATTATTGGAAGAGCTGTCAACATTTGAATAGAATCTGAAGTTTAATTAAAAATGAGCATGGTCTTAGTTCAAAATTTTCAAAAAATGTACTTTCTAACCATGCAAAACTGGTCTTTTTCAATGGCTTATTGTAAATAAAATTGAAATTACTGGTTTATAGAGAATGGAATGGTTGGTATGAAAATGGGAGTTAAGTTACATAGGTATTTTTGCTATGTACCCCAAAAACGTAAAAATGCAGGGCACCCAAGATGAAACATATTCCCTGAAGAATAATGATTCTGCACATTTTATTCAGAAATCCTCTATTAATCTAAATTGTGGTTAGTCCTGGAGAAAAGGGGGCATTTAGAAGCTGTACTGGAGATGCAAATTCATTAAGCAATATTATGTTAGCTTTTGCCTATATGCTTTTAACATTAATAAAGATGTGTTATATAAGAGTTATAATTCATATGAATTTACTTTAATTATTTAGCCATTTGTTTTTGTTAATATAGGGTTTGGTTTTCTTGTTCTGCCCCTGCTACAAGAAAACTGGAGTATTTTGAACAGAAATAAACAAACCTGTGAGGTTCTAGAAAGCAGAAACTCAATGTGGGACCTTGGAGGAAAACCAGAAAGGTCTGTATGTCTATAGTCATTCCTTATGTCAGGTCTCAATTGTTTTTGTAAAAAAATTTAGGTGGAATATTGATGTAAGCTGGGAAAAGGAAAGAAAATTGCACAGGGAGAAATAAGCTCTCAGATTCAGTAAGACCTTATGCGTGCTGATAAGTCCCTTGTTGCTGTGTACTCCTTTCAGGAAACTGACATACCAAAGGGAACTGTTTGGAGATATGCTAAGACTCTGACCACCTTATGGCCACCAAACTTCCCTTTAAGTTTTGAACCCCTTCAGAGCATTGGAGAATATTATCTAACTCACATATGTGTGTGTTGTCATCCCACAAATATAATTCATCAAAATGAGTATGTTCTGCAGCAGAAACCCTAATAATTAGTGTTGGCAGTATCTGAATACTGCTTTATCTCATCTTGAGCATAAGCTAAAAGATTGGTTGAAAAACACTTTTAACTAGAATATGCCTCTTGGAATTCAAATCTTTCATTCAGGATCTTATATAAGAAACCAAGAAAGTGATCAATAGCTTAGAAAGTAGGAAGATGTCTACAATCTACTAAAAATTCTCAGATATAATATTGTATGTAAACAGCATACAGAGAAATATATAGATAAAATTGTTATTGAGTATAAAATTGTTAATCATATGAATTCCTAATAGATTTATTCCAAGTTTAGGGGATTCAGTATGGTTCAGTTCTGTCGTTCAGGTTTGTCCGGATATTTGTGACCCCATGGACTGCAGCACACCAGGCCTCCCTGTCCATCACTAAATGTCGGAGCTTACCCATTCCCATGTCCATTGAGTCGGTGATGCCATCCAAACATCTTATCCCCTATCGGCCCTTCTTCTCCACCTTCAATCTTTCCCAGCATGAGGGTCTTTTCAAATGAGTCAGCTCTTCACATCAGGAGGCCAAAGTATTGGAATTTCAACTTCAACGTCAGTCCTTGTAATGAACATTGAGAATTAATCTCCTTTAGGATGGACTGGTTGGATCTCCTTGCAGTCCAAGGGACTCTCAAGAGTCTTATCCAACACCGCAGTTCAAAAGCATCAATTCTTCGATGCTCAGATTTCTTAATAGTCCAGCTCTCACATTTGCACATGACTACTGGAAAAACCATAGCATTGCCTAGATGGAAGTTTGTTGGCAAAGTAATGCTTCTGCTTTTTAATATGCTGTCTGGGTTGGTCATATCTTTACTTCCAGGAGTAAGCATCTTTTAATTTCATGGCTGCAATTACTATCTGAAGTGATTTTGGAGCTCCCCAAAATAAAGTCTGCCACTGCTTCCACTGTTTCTCCATCTATTTGCCATGATGGGATGGGACCAGATGCCATGATCTTAGTTTTCTGAATGTTGAGCTTGAAGCCAACTTTTTCACTCTCCTCTTTCACTTTCATCAAGAGGCTCTTTAATTCTTCATTTTCTGCCATAATGGTGGTGTCATCTGCATATCTGAGGTTATTGATATTTCTCCCATCAAACTTGATTCCAGCTTGGGCTTCCTTCAGCCCAGCATTTCTCATGATGTACTCTGCATATAAGTTAAATAAGCAGGGTGACCGTATACAGCCTGACATACTCCTTTTCCTTTTTGGAACCAGTCTGTTTTTCCATGTCCAATTCTAACTGTTGATTCCTAACCTGCATACAGATTCTCAAGAGGCAGATCAGGTGGTCTGGTATTCCCATCTCTTTCAGAGTTTTCCACCATTTGTTGTGATCCACAAAGTCAAATGCTTTGACATAATCAATAAAGCATAAACTGATTTTTTTTTTGAACTCTCTTGCTTTTTTGATCACCCAGCAGATTTTAGCAATTTGATCTCTGTTTCTTCTGCCTTTTCTAAAACCAGCTTGACCATCTCGAAGTTCATGGTTCATGTCTGTTAAAGTCTGCCTTGGATAATTCTAAGTATTACTTTACTAGCATGTGAGATGAGTGTGATTGTGCCGTACTTTGAGCATTCTTTGGCAGTGTCTTTCTTTGGAATTGGAATGAAAACTGACCTTTTCCAGTCCTGTGGCCACTGCTGAGTTTTCCAAATTTGCTGACATATTGAGTGCAGTACTTTCACAGCATCATCTTTTAGGATTTGAAATAGTTCAACTGGAATTCCATCACCTCCACTAGCTTTGTTCATGGTGATGCTTTCTAAGGCCCACTTGACTTCGCATTCCAGGATGTCTGGCTCTAGGTGAATGATCACACCATTGTGATTATCTGTGTCATGAAGATCTCTTCTGTATAATTCTTCTGTGTTTTCTTGCCATCTTTTCTTAATATCTTCTGCTTCTGTTAGGTCCATACCATTTCTATCCTTTATCGAGCCCATCTTTGCATGAAATGTTCCCTTGGTATCTCTAATTTTCTTGAAGAGATCTCTAGTCTTTCCCATTCTGTTGTTTTCCTCTTTCTTTGCACTGATCACTGAAGAAGGCTTTCTTATCTCTACTTGCTATTCTTTGGTATTCTGCATTCAGATGGGTATATCTTTTCTTTTCCCCTTTGCTTTTTTTTTTAATAAATTTATTTATTTTAATTGGAGGTTAATTACTTTACATATATGAAATGAGTCACCAGTCCCCTTTGCTTTTTGCTTCTCTTCTTTCCTCAGCTATGTGTAAGGCCTCCTCAGGCAGCCTTTTTGTTTTTATCATGTTTTTGTCGGGGAGGGGGGGGGTATGGCTTTAATTACCACCTCCTGTACAGTGTTTTAAACCTCCATCCATAGTTTTTCAGGCACTCTATCAGATATAGTCGCTTGAATCTATTTGTCACTTCCATTGTATATTCATAAGGATTTGATTTAGGTTGAATCAACCATGTTACAGCATGTCTAGATATATTTTAGTAGCTTGTGAAACTCATTGATATTATCTATTTTTACCAAGATGGCCTAATGTCACAATTTTATGACTTGAGTATTTGTTTTAATTTCCAAACTATTTTTTTGTTAGTTCACCACACTTTCTTATAGAGTAATATCCAAGGTGGTTCTTGGAAGATGTTCTTTTCACTGTCACGTTTATGTAAGTCCTTGCTCTTTTCTTGGTCATGGAAATACTCCTTCACTCTTTCAATAATTATATTGGTTGTTTAATGTTGACTTTAATGGAGAAATCTTTGCATAACAGTGAATAAATAACTTTTCTATTAGTATATAAGCTCATGATTCAGATTATAGCTAGGTGATCCTATAATAGTCTTTCAATTAAGCAAGAAGTATATTTTTTTTTTTATAATGGGGAAGGGCATTGTGTTATCAATCTTGTTTAAAATTAAGTATAGTAGATAAAATAAAATTACTATCAGTAATCATACTTAAATATTATAAAGTACATTCTGGTAATGGCAGTGTATGAAAGCTATAATGCCAGAGTGAAAAAGAGACTTTTTTTTTTTCTGTTTATTTTTTTCTGTTTATTTTTTTTTTATTTTTTTTATTTATATTTTTATTTTTTATTTTACTTTACAATTCTGTATTGGTTTTGCCATACATTGACATGAATCCACCACGGGTGTACATGCGTTCCCAAACATGAACCCCCCTCCCACCCCCCTCCCCACAATCTCTCTGGGTCATCCCCATGTACCAGCCCCAAGCATGCTGTATCCTGCATCGGACATAGACTGGCAATTCGATTCTTACATGATATTATACATGTTTCAATGCCATTCTCCCAAATCATCTCACCCTCTCCCTCTCCCCCTGAGTCCAAAAGTCTGCTATACACATCTGTGTCTTTTTTGCTGTCCTGCATACAGGGTCATCATTGCCATCTTTCTAAATTCCATGTATATGTGTTAGTATACTGCATTGGTGTTTTTCTTTCTGGCTTACTTCACTCTGTATAATTGGCTCCAGTTTCATCCATCTCATCAGAACTGATTCAAATGTATTCTTTTTAACGGCTGAGTAATACTCCATTGTGTATATGTACCACAGCTTTCTTATCCATTCATCTGCTGATGGACATCTAGGTTGTTTCCACGTCCTGGCTATTATAAACAGTGCTGCAATGAACAAAGGGGTACATGTGTCTCTTTCAATTCTGGTTTCCTCAGTGTGTATGCCCAGCAGTGGGATTGCTGGGTCAATGCAAACTAGTACAGCCACTATGGAGAACAGTGTGGAGATTCCTTAAAAAATTGCAAAAAAAGAGACTTTTACGTTTGATTCATTTAACTTCATGAAAACTTCACTACAGCATTTTAATTTCTATAATTATACTAGTAAGAGCTTCTCAAATATGCCAGTTTCTTGTTGTTTAGTCCCTCCATCATGTCTGACTCTTTTGGGACCCAATGGACTGTAGTCTGCCAGGCTCCTCTGTCTCTGGGACTTCCCAGGCAAGAATACTGGAGTGGATTGCCATATCAGTTTATAAACCCATATTTGAGAACTTAACTTGTGGACTAAAAATCTAAGAGTCCCTTTAACTCACAGGATCCCAGAAAATGATCAAATGATAAGACAGCTTTTTTTCAGAGCTGATGATATACAAAAAGTAAAGCCTTCCAGCAAAGTTGGTAATGAGAGTTCAATATTTTTATTAATTTCACTTAGAAGCCATGTAGCCCACCAACAGTCCATTATAAAAGAATTTTATTTTTACAAAAATCTTTTCATTAGTTACATTTTTATATACATTATAGAAAGCAACTGTGCCCCTGAGAGATTCCTTTTTTCCTATCCTGATGAAATTAAAATTCTAGATAAGTCAACTTTTTCCCTACACTCGGCATGCGTTTCAGTTTTGTCATGGTTTTGAAAAAGTTGACAAAACAGATTATTTAATCTCTGTGCTATAATTTATCATGAAATATAAAACATCTAAAATGTACATTTTCTCAAGACAGGAAGTGTAAGGATGAAAATGTTGACTGCACCATTTGTAAATATTTGATCCTGTTTCCTGCAAATAGCATATTATATCAGCAAGACTATTAAGTGTTCAGATCAAATAAGACATAATCTAGCAAAGTAGGTTTGGGGGTGGTGGAAAAAGCATTCAAACACAAGTCTAGCAAGTTTGCAGCAGATACGAAAACTTCTAGAAATGTAGTTTTAATTCCCTAATCACTTATTTCTTTCTTACTTTCCTTCATACTTATTTCTGCCAAAGCAGTTCTGGGGCTTTATTAATTCATGCTCCTTCTACACCCCTTAATATAATTTGTTGTATTCAGTATAGCTGAACACTTAAGGAAAAAAAAAAAAAAGAACCCTTCCGCATTAATCCTCATTGTTTGACTTTTTTGGCATACTTGTTTGCACATCTCTTTGCATATCTCCTTTCTGACTTCATTATATGAAAAACAGATATAGAAAAAATTATATATTGTTTCAAACAAGTGTAGGAAACTCAAGTGTGTTGCTTTACTTTCTTTGTATCCTCTGTGGTATCCTCTGAAGTTACTTTGTTCATCTCTGTCTAAACTGGAGCCTATATTTAAATACTCATTGTCAGCACCACCTCCATGATAGCTGCACAGAAGACTGATTTCAAGAGTCTTCACTGAGACATTGTTCCTCAGTGAGGTCTCCTGTGCTCTACGGGTGACAAATCAGCTTTCATCCAGAGGTCGAATCCCATCAAAAATGCTGTTGGAAACATTTTGTTTTCCCTCCATTTTAGCCTTAATATTGACAGCCTGCATTTTACTAATATGTACAATTTTGTTCTTAATATACCTTAATATCCAAAACTTCTCATTTGGAGACATCATTTACAATTATCTGTCACCTACTCATTCTTGATGCTGACTACGACCACTTGTTGAGCTCTCTGAGCACCTTCTCATTTCCTAGCAAGACAACCCAATGTGTCTCCATGTGTGTGTGCTAAGTTGCTTCAGTAGTGTCTGACTCTTTGCAACCCTGTGGACTGTAGCCTAGCCTGCTAGGCTGCTCTGTTCACAGGATTCTACAGGCAAGAATACTATAGTGAGTTGCCATTTCCTTTCCCGGAGGATCCCCCTGACCTAGGGATGGAACCCGCATCTCTTACATCTCCTGCACTGACAGGCAGGTTCTTTACCACTAGTGCCACCTGGGAAGCCCATCGGTCTCCATGGGCTTCTGTTAATGGTGGCTGGTGATTTGGCAAGAATGTATCCTGGACTCACTATTTGTCCACCTGTGAACTTCCTGATGCGAAGAGCTGACTCATTTTGAAAAGACCCTGATCCTGGGAAAGATTGAGGGCAGGAGGAGAAGGGGATGACAGAGGATGAGATGGTTGGATGGCATCACCGACTCAATGGACATGGGTTTGGGTGGACTCCGGGAGTTGGTGATGGACAGGGAGGCCTGGCGTGCTGCGGTTCATGGGGTCACAAAGAGTCGGACATGACTGAGCGACTGAATTGAACTGAACTGCTGGATTAGGTTAACTCCGGCTGCAACCGGAAAATGCTCATATTACCTATTGCTTCCTGTAATTTAAGCTGATTTAATCACTTTTGAATGACTCTGCAATTAAAAGATACTGATTCAAGTTTAAAAAAAAAAAGACTTTTCTTAGCTCTGATGAATAATAAGATTTTACTAATAAAGCAAGCAGCTGTTCACTTTAGAACTGTAATATTGCTTCAAAATACAGGTACAAAACTCCATAGTTGAGATTTAGAATATATAATTCCCTAAGCTGATTTTTCTTTGGAATGACCATAAATGAAAAAGTAAACCAGTGTTAATTATTTGCCTCTGTTGTATTAGGATCAAATATTTGCTGAAGGAGAAAGTAAAACCTAGCACATGTGGCATCTATTCTGTTTTTCTTTGTCATAAATAATTAAGGGCCCCTCTGGATTAAAAAAATATATATATTACTCTATTCTATTTGCATATTGATTTGCATTTATAGCTAAAATACAGATAACATTTTGTTCTTTCATACTAATTATACATATTCTATTTTTTTAGTAAAAAATCTCAGTCCAATATACTGGCTGCCAGCTTAGTCATGTCTCATTTTTAAGCCATTATACCCTCAGCAGAAGCAACACTATATCTGTCATTGTACTGCAGGGAATATTCTGTTTTAGATGGTGTTTTTATCTCGATATTCCATCTTTGTAAGAACTTACACACCTTTTTCTTTTTTTTCTTTTGATATCTCATGAAATAACATCTTAGATGAATACAATTACAGCCACAGAAACAAAGAAATTTAAAGTTCTTTGTAAATAAAACCTTTCATTTTGGGGGTTAATCTATGGGTATCAAAAGATTGTTCAGTTAAGTTTTGGGAAAGATAAATATGTAGATAAGATAAAATCAAATATATGTCATTATCTGTCTTGAGAATTGAAAAGAGCTAAGTGTATGAAACAGCCTTTAGGATTCATAAGGATTACCATCTCTACATTTTTTTTTTTTTTTAAGTTTGCTTCGTGACTCAGATGGTCAAGAATCTGCCTGCAATTTTCAATCTCTGGGTGAGGAAGGTCCCCTAGAGAAGGAAATGGCACCCTGCTCCAGTACTTTTGCCTGGAGAATTCCATGGATAGAGGAGCCTGGAGGCTACAGTCCATTGGCTTGCAAAGAGTCAAACATGACTGAGCAACTTTCCTCTCATTGAGATTATAAAAACATTACAGTTAATTATATTTTCCTCAAAATATTTTTTAGTATGTGTTTGCTTATTCAACATTTGCAAGGGTTCTGATTATGCTTAGAGCACGGGGCATGAAATATGCCAAAAAAAATGTCTCTGAGCTATACAGATAGAGATATATGATTTATTTTGAGATAGCTATAAAAAAGACAAAAATGTTAAATTTAGAGACAATATAAATTATAAAGGAAATAGATAAGGAACTGAGATAGAGATTCATGGGAGTAAAAGCCACTTCCAAAGTAATACTTGTAGAGTTCATTATTGAACAAATGTATTAATTATGCTGGTACTAATGGAGAAGAGGAGACAGACATAAAGCAGCAGAGAGAAAGTGGTAGTAGAGAATAGGAGTTGTATGTATGGAATCTGTGAGTCTGAAATGAAATTATTCTGCTATGGGGAGAAAAGGAGATGGCATAAGATGAGTTAGAATAAACAGGTAAAAACTTGTGTCATGGCTTGTAGGTCATGATAAAAACTTTAGACTACATCTTTTAGGTTGAACCATATGAAATTGCTAAAATATGATCATTTTTACAACAGAAAGAGTAATTTCATATGGTTCCACTTATTATTAGAATAAGAAGGCATTGGAAATTCCCTGTACATTAAAGTTATAGATTTTAAGAAGCGGATTCTTATATTGGATGGAAATGTTATTATACAGAGGCAAGAAATAAATGGAAAAATAAAACATTCAGAAAGCTGCTGCAGTCATCTTTCTTTATGAAAAGAAATGGTGAATTATATTAAGGTGAGCTGGAAAGAAATGAGGTGGATATATACTAAGCACCTGCTGTGCTTCAAAAACTGAAATGCACATTAGGAAAACAAAAATGTACAGATTATTTCACTGCCATTCACAGCACACTGTAGGTCAGCTGTTTTAAATCAAGATGTGTATCACTGTACTGTGGTAATGTGAAAAATATAGATATACTGGCCAGTTTTCAGATCCACTGCTCAAGTTTCTGAATATAAGCCAAGGGGAATGTAGTGTGCGTGTGTGTGTGTGTGTGTTTCAAATCATCTAGCCCATTCTGATGTGCAGTTCAGGTTAAAAGCCCTGGAATAGTTAGAAAGATACACAGTGAAAATGGATAAATTACAATACAGTGTGACAAATGTGAAGATATAAGGAAACACAGAACTAAGAAAAGTCATAAACACATTGCCTAATCGAATAAATCATAATTTACTGAATGGTTTTTCCAATTATTGAGCTGTATACAACTTACAAAAGTACATTTATCTTGAAGGTCTTAAGCATTTTTTATGAAAATAAACAGTAGCAACTTGGCTGTACTGGCTTAAACTTTCTGCCTTTTAACTCATTTATGTTAGAATTTGAGCAATACTAAAATGTTTTATTTCATTGAGATCATGACATGAAAATGTATGATATGTTTTGATCGTTTTTATGTGACACACAATTTGCAAAGAATTTGCTGAAGTAAGGCAAGATTGAGAAGTTAATACTGTACTGATTTAGCAAATTATTCTACTTGTACTTTGCAGGCATGGGAAAGATAACTGTTCTTTTTTGTTTAAAGTTAGAATAAATGTTTCGATAAAAATAAGTAAGAGTCTAACATATGTCTTGTAATTGTTTCACTACTGGTCTTACTCACCTAACTATAAAAAACAGCATTTTAATATTCAGGAATGATGTCCTGAAATGGCTTGTTGTGACTTACAACAATCAATTGTGCTTATCTCTTCCCAGCTCCTTGTTCAATGATAACACATTTGTATTGGGAGATAATTTTTCATTGGTCTCTTGTTTTCTGCACTTGGGAAGAGTAGCCAACCGTCTTTGTTATGACCTATCTCTTCAAGGACATTTGTATAGTAAACAAATTTAAAGGATGGCTTTTTCTTCTGAGCAAAAGACAGGTTAGTTGCCCAATACTATATAGAGATACTATTTCTCTCTGGGAAAAGTCTGTTTGCATATTGCCCCTTATGAAAGATCTAGATCTAACCTTAGGGTTCCTTTTCTGTATCACACATGCAGGTATGACTTACACCTCTTTGTCTGACCCTGGAGGATTTGAGATTTTGGGCATGGCACAAGTTCTGATATTCTGGCAACTGTTATTGTTATGAGTAACAAACTTTCCTTTGTCTCTAACTCAGGAGTCTTGGATCTTCTGCCAGTACTCATGAAACTGTGCAAGCTAACCTTTTTGCTTGCAAGTAGAGTAAAAACCTTATATGCTTCATAGTCCTTGAAGTTTAGTAGCTAGAAGTAGTCATAAGTGAGAATATTCACACTGCAAAAATCTTTAAGCATTACAAACTAGTGTTTTGTTATTGTTTATTTTTGTTTTTCAAGAGTCAAGTGTTAAAGTTTTGCCAAATCTGAAAGCTTGGTTGTTTATTATGCTATATTAATATATGGTTAACAATACTGTCTGCCACATTTCCTGATCAGCATGCTGCCACCTTGCAAACCATCCTGTTGAAAATATGGCAAGTGACAAACACATCCTGGTATCTCTTTATGGCTACAATGTAAAGAATGTAGCTTTTGGATTTAGGTAGACCTGATTGTCAGTCTGCTTTGCACCTTTTAGAAGCTACATGGATATAGCATTTTATTCAAGCTTCCTCATTACAGTTCACTCTGATCAAAAGTTGCTACATTTGTTTTGGAGATTTATTCCAGTAATGTTTAGTATACAGTATGAAAGTATCTCATATCTTAAAATGTGCTCTCTAAATTGCTCTTTATACTCTAATTTTCTGTGACTTACTGTTCACAGCAATTACAGAGATCAGTAGTGATGGGAAGATAGAGTATACCCAGGTCTTAAAGACATGCTGCCAGCGTGTACATTTGGCAAGCACATGGGCCCTCCCCCAAATAGAGAAACTTTTCTAATTGACAATTCTGATGAAAAGGTAAACATACTATGGAGAATGATCAAAATTTTGAGGTAGAAAATCAGGACCATGGAAATGAAGCGACAAGTCATTATAATTCAGCAAAATATACTTTTGGCTTTGGCTTTGCTCTAAGATTCTGGAAAGCAGAAAGGTTGAATATCTGCTAATATCCTAAAATTTGTGTTTAATCATCAATAATGCGGTAACAAAAGTTATGATACTTAAAATGAAATTGTAACTGAAAGTGATATCCAGCTGCTTGCCATTCAAAAACTGGTAAAGAGGCCAGGTTGGTGGACAGGAAAGTCTGCTTCATTTTGGAGGGCTGGCAGGGAGACAGTTCAAAGGCCAACTTCACCTCCCTTAACAGTGGGCAAGAGTTTTATAAAGGAAAGGAGGAGGCTACATGCAGGAACAGCAAAATCAGTCCTGACAGTTATCTTGAAGTTGGATATATGGTGGTCTGATCAGCATCATCTTGATTGTTAGTCTTGATTGTTGAAGTACAGTTAGTCTTCAGTTCCCTGTATCTCATATGGTAAAGAGGCTGCCTGCAATGCAGGAGACCTGGGTTCCATCCCTGGGTCGAGAAGATCCTCTGGAAAAGGGGATGACAACCACTTCAGCATTCTTGCCTGGAGAATCCCGTGGACAGAGGAGTTCGGTGGTCTGTAGTCTGTGGGGTGGCAAAGAGTCAGACACAACTGAGCAACTAACTCTACTACTATTCATCTTCAGTTCCAGGGTGAGTTTGTTTCTTGTTGTTTCCTTGGAGCCAGTTCTCAGAAGAATGGCAGCTTAGGTTATGGCTACAGTCTAGTCATCATGTAGTTAACTTCTACCTGGTAGGGATTTCAGTATCTATAAGACAAACCACAAGATATGGCTAAGAATATTGTCTATAGCCCTGAGAAGAAACTGTAGCTCCTTGACTTTGCTTAATGATGCAATTATTATTGTGTGGTCTAGGATCATTTTCCTTTGCTTCTGCATTTTCTTGTGTTTCTGATCAAACATATTTTTGGCTAAAGATTTTCCACTGACAAAAGGCAGGTTCAGGAAATGAGGGTCAAGGATCTTAGGGTCTTACTCCATTTCAAAATGATATCTATACTAAGAACAAAGCTTCCACTCAGATTTCTTTGTATCTGAATATTTACCTTCAAGTACATAGTTTTGGATTACAAAATATCTGAGAAAAATAGTGTGAACTCATATTTCAGTATACATGTAATCTTACCATTTGAAGATACATGCTTAATCATTATGGCAAGAGTAAAATAAAGCAGTGATTAATAATGATCATGAAACCTGGGTTATTTGAAGAAACTTTTGAAAATGTTAAATTGAGAACTACTGTTCTCATCCATAAATGACTACTGGTAAACCCATAGCTTTGACTAGACAGACCTTTGTTGGCAAAGCATGTCTCTGCTTTTTAGCGTGCTGTCTAGGTTGGTCATATATTTTCTTCCAAGGAGCAAATGTCTTTTAATTTCATGGCTGCAATCACCATCTTCAGTGATTTTGGAGCCTCACAAAACAAAGTTTCTCTCAGTTTCCATTGTATCCACATCTATTTGCCATGAAGTGACGAGACTGTATTCCACGATCTTAGTTTTCTGGATGTTGAATTTTAAGCCAGCTTTTTCCATGGACTGTATAGTCCATGGAATTCTCCAGGCCAGAATACTGGAGTGGGTAACCTTTCTTTCTCCAAGGGATCTTCCCAACCCAAGGATTGAACCCAGGCCTCCTGCATTCCAGGTGAATTCTTTACCAGATGAGCCACAAGGGAAGCCCAAGAATACTGGAGTGGATAGCTTATCTCTTCTCCAACAGATCTTCTAGACCCAGGAGTCAAACGGGGGTCTCCTGCATTGCAGGTGGATTCTTTATCAACTGAGTTATCAGGGAAGCCTCCAATGAAGACATACAGGTTTATGAACATCATTGTCATCCAAGTACTGCAAACTATAACGACATTCCACTTTATTGTGGTTGTTCAGTTACTCAGTTGAGTCTGACTGTTTGCAACCCCATGGACTGCAGTACACCAGGCTTTCCTGTCCTTCACTGTCTCCTGGAGTTTGCTCAAACTCATGTCCATTGAGTCATTGGTACCATCCAACTATCTCATTCTTTGTTGCCCCCTTCTCCTCCTGCCTTCAATCTTTTCCAGCTTCAGGGTCTTTTCCAATGAGATGCCTCTTCTCATCAGGTGGCAAAATTATTGGGGTTTCAGCCACTATAAACTTATTGTGTAATACAATGATTAAAATCTAAAAAAACTGACAACATCAAATGCTGGTGAGAATGTGTAGCAAAGGGAGCTCTCATTTATTTCTGGTCAGAATGTAAAGTGTGGCAGCCACTTTTAAAAATTTGACAGTTGGTTGCTTACCTTATACTCTAGCAATCATGCTCCTTGTTATTTATCCAAATCAGTTGAAAACTCTTGTCAGAGAAAATCATGCAAAGAAATATTTATAGAAGATTTATTCATAATTACTAAAACTTGGAAATAACCAAGATGACCTAAAGCAATATGATGTATTTATATGATGGAATATTATTGGTGATAAAAAGCAATAATCTATCTAACCATGAACAAATATGGACCAACCTTTAAAGCATATTGCTAAGTGACAGAAGCTAGTCTGAAAAGGCTACATACTGTTCTATTTCAACATATGATATGACATTCCAGAAAAGGCAAATCTAAGAAGACAATAAAAAGATCAGTGGTTGCCAAGAAGCTGGCATAGAGTTGTCATGGGGGAGGAGTGAACAAGCAGAACACAGCATTTTTCAGGCAGTGAAACTATGCTGTAAGATTCTATAATGGCAGACACTCGCATTTGTCAAAAATACATAGGAAGTACAACACAAAATGGAGCCTAATGTAAACCATGGACTTTTGTTAACAGTTTATCAACATCAGATCATCAGTTATAACAAATGAAACACACTAATACAAATGTTAATATAGAGAAACCAGAAAGATGGAGGGGATATATAGAATAACTCTACTTTCTGTTCCTTTTACTCTAAATCTCAATCTGCCCTGAAGAATAGTCTATTAATTTAAGAGAGAGAGGAAGAAAAAAAAAAAAGCAAACCTCAAGGCAGAAACTTTGTGCAGAGTAATAAAATATTTCATTATTTTTCGGTGCTGACATACACAGGTGTTCTTTTAAATTTTTCATTGTCTTGCTATTCAGAAATGAACTAAATACACAGTGTTATAGCTTGAAATTGAGTCAACTTTTATTTTAGTTAATTTTCAAATAAATGATTTGTTTTCTACAAAACACCTCATTTAAAGTATTTAGCTTGTTAATTCAATGAATTTGGTTAATGTATTCTCATCTTTATAAGCCTCTCTTACAAAGACTTGGATCTGTGCTTTGGCACAAAGTACCAGAGAGTCCTTAAATGTCTTAGTCAATACATATGAAACAAATGAAAGTCATGCGTTCATAAAAAATCATATTCCTTATTAGACATAATGAGGATAAAATATTTAAGCAGTAAATTTACTTCTTTGAACATGAATGGTGTTTTTGATATATGGATCTCTTTAAGTATTTTATCAATCATTTTATATTAGAAATTACAGGTTTAAACAGTATTGAATTCTATATTTTTTATATCTTGTTTATAGTGATTTTTACACAATAAATTAAATCAACCTTTATGAAATTCATTAGATATTTAAATGACTAAAGTCGCAGACATCTGCTTTTTATTATTTTGACTTTTTTGTCACATGTATACATGGTGATGGAGAAGACTCTTGAGAGTCCCTTTGACTGCAAGGAGATCCAACTAGTCCATCCTAAAGGAGATCAGTCTTAGGTGTTCACTGGAAGGACTGATGCTGAAGCTGAAACTGCAATACTTTGGCCACCTGATGTGAAGAGCTGACTCATTTGGAAAGACCCTGATGCTGGGAAAGATTGAGGGCAGAAGGAGAAGGGGACGACAGAGGATGAGATGGTTGGAAGGCATCACCGACTCAATGGACATGATGAGATAGGATAAACTCTTGAAGTTGATGATGGACAGGGAGGCCTGGAGTGCTGCAGTCCATGAGGTCGCAAGGAGTCGGACACGACTGAGTGACTGAACTGAACTGATATATGGTTTAACTGTGCTAATTAGGACAGTTGGCATTTCTCCTATTTTCTTGAAATAGGAAATTACTGTTACTCATTTACATGTTTTCAATCACAATAAATTCATGTTAGGGAGTTATATAGATACCTTCGAACTAAATAAGAAGCCAAGATAGTGAATGATGAATTATCTTTTGTTTGTGGGGTATATAAAAAAGATAGGTAATACTTTCTATTATTTTAGAAATTTGAATAATAAAGTTGTTAGAAAACCTGAGAGAAAAATGCCTTTCTATTACCATATTTTCATGAAAGAATGACATTCAATATAGGTGACTATGCTTTATTTTTTAAAAAGGGTTTTCAAAAATATTGTTTCATTCACACAAGATGAATAGGCATGTATTTTGAAATTTAAGGGAAAAATACTCCAAATCAAAAAACAGAATATAACCAGTACCTCTGTCACTATTTGTTCCTGACTGAAGTATATTTGAAGGCCTCAAGTGTAAACAGTTTCCTGGGTCTGAGTGTATCAGTTTAAATGTTCTGCTTTATGACATGGCTATATCTCATTAGCAAATATTTTCTAATGTTTCTATAATATATATGAATATCATTATACTCTATTTTGTACTCTATGACTTGCTTTCATTCAATATGATGTGTGTCATGTTAATATACTTAACCTTATTTTGATTGCTATACAAAATGTCTGTAAATGAATTATTACACAGTACATGCATTCAGTATATCATTATCATTTGGGTTCAATACAGTTGCTTCTTTTGCTTTTACTAGCTTTATTTCTATGCATATTTTTGACCACATTCCTTCAGTTCAGTTCAGTTCAGTTCAGTCACTCAGTCATGTCCGACTCGTTGCGACCCCATGAATCGCAGCGCGCCAGGCCTCCCTGTCCATCACCATCTCCGGGAGTTCACTCAGACTCACTTCCATCAAGTCAGTGATGCCATCCAGCCATCTCATCCTCTGTCGTCCCCTTCTCCTCCTGCCCCCAATCCCTCCCAGCATCAGAGTCTTTTCCAGTGAGTCAGCTCTTTGCATGAGGTGGCCAAAGTACTGGAGTTTCAGCTTTAGTATCATTCCTTCCAAAGAAATCCCAGGGCTGATCTCCTTCAGAATAGACTGGTTGGATCTCCTTGCAGTCCAAGGGACTCTCAAGAGTCTTCTCCAACACCACAGTTCAAAAACATCAATTCTTTGGCGCTCAGCCTTCTTCACAGTCCAACTCTCACATCCATACATTACCACAGGAAAAACCATAGCCTTGACTAGACAGACTTTAGTCGGCAAAGTAATGTCTCTGCTTTTGAATATACTATCTAGGTTGGTCATAACTTTTCTTCCAAAGAGTAAGCCTCTTTTAATTTCATGGCTGCAGTAACCATCTGCAGCGATTTTGGAGCCCAGAAAAATAAAGTCTGACACTGTTTCCACTGTTTCCCCATCTATTTCCTATGAAGTGATGGGACCAGATGCCATGATCTTCGTTTTCTGAATGTTGAGCTTTAGGCCAACTTTTTCGCTCTCCTCTTTCACTTTCATCAAGAGACTTTTTAGCTCCTCTTCACTTTCTGCCATAACGGTGGTGTCATCTGCATATCTGAGGTTATTGATATTTCTCCTGGCAATCTTGATTCCAGCTTGTGTTTCTTCCAGTCCAGTGTTTCTCATGATGTACTCTGCATACAAGTTAAATAAGCAGGGTGACAATATACAGCCTTGACATACTCCTTTTCCTATTTCCTAATCTGTTGTTCCATGACCAGTTCTAACTGTTGCTTCTTGACCTGCATACAGCTTTCTCAAGAGGCAGGTTAGGTGGTCTGGTATTCCCATATCTTGAAGAATTTTCCACAGTTTATTGTGATCCACACAGTCAAAGGCTTTGGCAGAGTCAATAAAGCAGAAATATATGTTTTTCTGGAACTCTTTTGCTTTTTCCATGATCCAGCAGATGTTGGCAATTTGATCTCTGGTTCCTCTGCCTTTTCTAAAACCAGCTTAAACATCAGGGAGTTCACGGTTCATGTATTGCTGAAGCCTGGCTTGGAGAATTTTGAGCATGACTTTACTAGCATGTGAGATCAGTGCAATTGTGCGGTAGTTTGAGCATTCTTTGGCATTGTCTTTCTTTGGGATTGGAATAAAAACTGACCTTTTCCAGTCCTGTGGCCACTGCTGAGTTTTCCAAATTTGCTGGCATATTGAGTGCAGCACTTTCACAGCATCATCTTTCAGGATTTGAAACAGCTCAACTGGAATTCCATCACCTCCACTAGCCTTGTTTGTAGTGATGCTTTCTAAGGCCCACTTGACTTCAGTTTCCAAGATGTCTGGCTCTAGGTGAGTGATCACACCATCGTGATTATCTGGGTAGTGAAGATCTTTCTTGTACAGTTCTTCCGTATATTCTTGCCACCTCTTCTTAATATCTTCTGCTTCTATTAGGTCTATACCATTTCTGTCCTTTATCGAGCCCATCTTTGCATGAAATGTTCCCTTGGTATCTCGAATTTTCTGGAAGAGATCTCTAGTCTTTCCCATTCTGTTCTTTTCCTCTATTTCTTTGCATTGATTGCTGAAGAAGGCTTTCTTATCTCTTCTTGCTATTCTTTGGAACTCTGCATTCAGATGCTTATATCTTTCCTTTTCTCCTTTGCTTTTCACCTCTCTTCTTTTCACAGCTATTTGTAAGGCCTCCTCAGAGAGCCATTTTGCTTTTTTGCATTTCTTTTCCATGCAGATGGTCTTGATCCCTGTCTCCTGTACAATGTCACGAACCTCATTCCATAGTTCATCAGGCACTCTATCTACCAGATCTAGGCCCTTAAATCTATTTCTCACTTCCACTGTATAATCATAAGGGATTTGATTTATGTCATACCTGAATGGTCTATCAGTTTTCCCTACTTTCTTCAATTTAAGCCTGAATTTGGTAATAAGGAGTTCATGATCTGAGCCACAGTCAGCTCCTGGTCTTGTTTTTGTTGACTGTATAGAGCTTCTACATCTTTGGCTGCATAGAATATAATCAATCTGATTTAATTGTTGACCATCTGGTGATGTCCATGTGTAGAGTCTTCTCTTGGATTGTTGGAAGAGGTTGTTTGCTATGACCAGTGCATTTTCTTGGCAAAACTTTATTATTCTTTGCCCTGCTTCTTTCTGCATTCCAAGGCCAAATTTGCCTGTTACTCCAGGTGTTTCTTGACTTCCTACTTTTGCATTCCAGTCCCCTATAATGAAAAGGATATCTTTTTTGGGTGTTAGTTCTAATAGGTCTTGTAGGTCTTCATAAAACCATTCAACTTCAGCTTCTTCAGCATTACCGGTTGGGGCATAGACTTGGATAAGTGTAATATTGAATGGTTTGCCTTGGAGACGAACAGAGATCATTCTTTCATTTTTGAGATTGCATCCAAGTACTGCATTTCGGACTCTTTTGTTGACCATGATGGCTACTCCATTTCTTCTGAGGGATTCCTGCCTGCAGTAGTAGATATAATGGTCATCTGAGTTAAGTTCACCCAGTCCAGTCCATTTTAGTTCGCTGATTCCTAGAATGTTGACGTTCACCCTTGCCATCTCTTGTTTGACCACTTCCAATTTGCCTTGATTCATGGACCTGACATTCCAGGTTCCTATGCAATATGGCTCTTTACAGCATCAGATCTTGCTTCTATCATCAGTCACATCCACAGCTGGGTATTGTTTTTGCTTTGGCTCCATCCCTTCATTCTTTCTGGAGTTATTTCTCCACTGATCTCCAGTAGCATATTGGGCACCTAATGACCTGGGGAGTTCCTCTTTTGGTATCCTATCATTTTGCCTTTTCATACTGTTCATGGGGTTCTCAAGGCAAGAGTACTAAAGTGGCTTGCCATTCCCTTCTCCAGTGGACCACGTTCTGTCAGACCTCTCCACCATGACCCGCCCGTCTTGGGTTGCCCAGCAGGCATGGCTTGGTTTCATTTAGTTAGACAAGGCTGTGGTCCTAATGTGATTAGATTGACTAGTTTTCTGTGAGTATGGTTTCAGTGTGTCTGCTCTCTGATGCCCTCTTGCAACACCTACCATCTTAGTTGGGTTTCTCTTACCTTGGGCATGGGGTATCTCTTCACGGCTGCTCCAGCAAAGCACAGCCACTGCTCCTTACCTTGGACGAGGGGTATCTCCTTACCGCCACTGTTCCTGACCTTCAAACAATTGTTTATATATTTATTTATTTATTTACCTCCCTGTGGTCCATTCTGAGTAATTACAGATGATGTAACTTCACCTCAGTAATTTTTAGCATTATTTAAAATGTTATTTATTCCTACTCATCAAATTTCTAATAAAATTCCCATATTTATCATTTTTAGAAATTTCATATGCTGCTTTTTATAAATAGTTCAAGTCCTTCAGAATTTTTTGGTTAATTCTTTCTTTAGATTTCCTATCTTGCATTATATAGATATATGAATGTTATATTCTGTGTTTAATAATGCCAGTATCTGCAATAGCTGGAGATTTAATCCTGTAATTAACCCTGTAGACTCTCAAGTCATTGCATTGTGCTTTAATCCTGTTGAGTCTCATAAGGGTTAGCATATTTCATCTTTTTTTATTGTTTTGAGTGTGAATTTATGATTTTTGACAGTTCATTTGCAGGAATTTTTTTTAACTCTGATGATAAAATGTATCCTGGACTTCCCTGGTAGTTCAATGCCCAAGATTCTGACTTCCAGTGCAGGGGCTGCAGATTCAGTCCCCGGTTGGGGAACTAAGATCCCATGTGCCACTTTGCATGGCCAATAAAATAAAATATATCCTGCTAGAGATAAGGTTGGTTTATGCTTGTATAATAGATAGTTGAGGTAACTACAAACCTGAGACTGTCTTGAATTACGTTTTAGGCTTGAGGTTTGTTCTATCATGTAAGTCACATGATGGTCAGTGTGTGGATATGAATTATCTCTCTTATGTGTTCAATCTGTTGTCAAGTTTAAAACATCAAATACCAATTGAATGAATCTACAATCACATTCCTCACCCTCATTTTCCAACTGAGAGTTTTATTTTGGGGTTTCCCTAGATTCTGATACAGTTCTAATACTGCCTCCCACCTTGTGACATTCCCAGAATGAATTCTCTCCGTCCTTTACACAGCCTGTTAAAAATCTCCAGTCTACCTGGGTTAGATTGAGAGATGCTCAAATGACAAGCATTGTGGGAGTACATCAAGGCTGAGTACTGTCATCCTGTTTATTTAACTTATATGCAGAGTACATCATGAGAAATGCTAGGCTGGAAGAAGCACAAGGTGGAATCAAGATTGCCAGGAGAAATATCAATAACCTCAGATATGCAGATGACACTACCCTTATGCCAGAAAGTGAAGAGGAACTAAAAAGAGTCTTGATGAAAGTGAAAGTGGAGAGTGAAAAAGCTGGCTTCAAGCTCAGCATTCAGAAAACAAAGATTATGGCATCTGGTCCCATCATTTCATGGGAAATAGATGAGGAAACAGTGGAAACCATGTCAGACTTTATTTTTGGGGGGCTCCAAAATCACTACAGATGGTGACTGCAGCCATGAAATTAAAAGAGGCTTACTCATTGGAAGGAAAACTATGACCCACCTAGATAGCATATTCAAAAGCAGAGACATTACTTTGCCAGCAAAAGTCCGTCTAGTCAAGGCTATGGTTTTTCCAGTGGTCATGTATGTATGTGAGAATTGGACTGTGAAGAAGGCTGAGCGCCAAAGAATTGATGCTTTTGAACTGTGGTGTTGGAGAAGACTCTTGAGAGTCCCTTGGACTGCAAGGAGATCCAACCAGTCCATTCTAAAGGATATCAGCCCTGGGTGTTGTTTGGAAGGAATGATGCTAAAGCTGAAACTCCAGTACTTTGGCCACCTCATGTGAAGAGTTGACTCATTGGAAAAGACTCTGATGCTGGGGGCATCTTATTGGGGCAGGAGGAGAAGGGGACGACAGAGGATGAGAGGGCAGGATGGCATCACTGACTTGATGGACGTGAGTGAGTGAAATCCAGGTGTTGGTGATGGACAGGGAGGCCTGGCGTGCTGTGATTCATGGGGTCACAAAGAGTCGGACACGACTGAGCAACTGAACTGAACTGAACTGAACTGTCTTTAGAGACCAGCACATTTAGAGAACATCTTTTCACCACAATATATCTGCAATGAATTCCTTTTCTTATTCATGTACCTGACACTGTATGTACCAAAAACTTTTTAAAATAAATTTTTATGAAGCATTTTTAGGTGTTCTCTAATGGGAACATTGTCCAGACATCTATTCTACCATATTGCTGGGCAAATATCCTGTAGCACCAAGGTATTTTTGTTCATAAGAAAAAAAAGCAACCACAAAACATTATTTAAATAAATAGTTTACTTTAATGTAACATTAGGGAAAATGATTCTTCTGGGCCTTTTAACCACATTATAAGACAAAATATATAGAATTCTGAATCTTATGCAATCAATTACTGTGTGTATAACATAGCCAATTCTAGATATCAACATCATGATTAGTTTATTTTTTCATTATTTTAATACTTGTTTACAGAGCTCTTTAGAGTTATTTATTTTGGTACTTTCCTAGAACTTCTGTAATCTTACCAGAACCAAGAGACAAACAATTTCATCTTAGACAAGCTGACATAGAACCAGAATTTAGGTTTTTAATAACTGAATTTGCTTAAATATAGTCCTTTTCACCAGGTGAATTGTAACCCAGTCCTCTGGGCATCTGATTGAATTTTTCTTATAGAGTTAATTATGTTTTAACTCTATAAGACATTCCCTATGATATTAAAAGCTTTTCTAAATTCATATGTTTTACTTAAATTTTCACATTTTGGTACCTGGCATTTTTCTCTAAAGTGAGTTACATTTTTAAATGTTTTTGGCCAATATCACAAGATCATTTATTCTATCACAAAGATATAGTTGTTTAATCTATTAGTTTGCTTAAAAGTGTGTATTAATTATTAGGATTTTATTGTAATTTGGCAAATCAACTAAAGGTTTCTTCTCCTGATAGGTGATGAATGAGTTTATCTAGTCAGCTCTCCTCTTTGGCTATAAGGATAATTATTATCAATATATCACTTTAAAACACATTGTAAAAAATTATTTTTTGTTGGTTATTTTTATAAGCACCAGAATGATCAGTCATTACTATACTGGTAACATTTCAGCACTTTTCAAAGCCTTCCTAGCTTACTCCTAGATCCCTATATTTAATTGAGAGAGTGTATAATTTATAAAACAATGTAACAGATAAAAGAAAAAAGTACCATTTATAAATCTTCCCTTCTACTGATAAAATTCTTTCAGAAATCAAATTATATTCAACCCTTCACATTTTTAGTTTACATTTCATATATTTTGTGATTGTTATTTTTACTTAAGGAGGTATCATTTACAAATTCCACTCCTATCAGTGAATCAAAATTCTTCTGCTACTACTTTTACTTCTGTAGATAAAATTGTCACCATGTGGTCACCACCAGAAACTTCAAGTCCTTCCTTAAATAGCCTCTGACCTCTCCAGAAGATCAATTCATATGCTCCATCATGGTCAGACGCTCACTAAAATTGTAGACCCAGATGAACAACTGAGTCCAACTTCATTTAGCACCTCTCAAACAGAACATTCTCATACTATACACTTTTAAAAAGTTTCACTATGTGTGAACCTTGAAGTGAGCTTCCCTTTGTGTATTCTAAAGAAAATTATAAATGTAATATAATAATGTAATGATATGAAATTTCTAAATCAAACTATACATTCTTAAAAATCTCAGTAAAATTCCCATAAGTATTTTCTGGAATGAGATGAATTATATGTATAATTATTCACTGAGTTTTACTAAAAAATTAAGAACAATATTAATAATATATCCCAAATTATATAGAAAATATACTAATGGGCTATAATAATTAATTTGCTATTTGCAAGACAGGCCAATGTAATAGGTTAAAGATAAAAGCACAATATTTTCTAATATATGAGAAATTAATATGTGTGATAGCAACAGATATTATATCATTCTAAGAAAGAATAAGAAAGTTGGTAATTTTTTTTGAAAAAAATGAAGCTAACCTTATTTTAAGTATATTTCAGATAGGAATTTCCTGGTGGACCAGTGTTAGGACTCAGTACTTTCACTGCTATGGATGCAAGTTCAATCCCTGGTCAGGGAAATAAGATCCTGCAAGCTGCACAATGTGGCTAATCATATATATATATACATATATAGCATACCCAAAAGGTGACATACACACACACACACACACATATATAGAGAGATTAAATATTTTAGATATTAAAGTATATATATATAATACAGACTACTTTATATAGTTACTGGCAGAAAATATAGGGAAATGAATATACATATATGTTTCTATAAATAATCTTAGTCTAACATCACCTTTTGGGTAGACCGAATGTTGTTCCCCCTACCCAGGATATCAATATTCTCAGCCTCTGAGTTTGTGAATATGTTACCTTATCCTTTAGATTGCAGAAGGAATTTTGTGGTGTGTACATGATTAGGTTAAGAGTCTTGAGATGGGAAGTGTCTGGTGAAAAGGACGCAGCAGGGTCACAGTCAGAGAAGCAGAGAAGGAGAAGAGATGTAAGGACAGAAACACTGTAACGGGAGAGAGAGAGAGTGGCAGCAAGAAGGAAAGGAAGATGCTACATTGCTGGCCTTGAAGATGGGGCACTGGTGCATGAGCCAGTGAGTGCTGTCAGCTTCTAAAAGCTGCAAAAGGTACATCAACAAATTCTCCACCGGAGCTTCCAGAAGAAAAACAGTGCTGCCAACCAATTTTAGACTGTGACCCATAAGCCACTCGATTAATGGAGATATGTTACAATAGTGATAGGAAACTAACACAACCTTATCAAACTAGAAAGATATAAGAACTTATGTGGGAAAAAATACAAATTTTTATGTCAGAGCCATTTTTTTTTTAAAGTTCTTATTTGGAAGACATGTACAAATAAGGCAAATGACATAATGGAGTGTAGTATTGACAACATGTATAAAATCACACGTTAATATAAAGATTATTGACAGAGTTCCTTTAGACAGAAAAAGAACAGATAGCCTTCTGATACTATGCAAAGCATATAAGTAGGCTAACTATCAAATAGGAAATACAAATAGAAAGAGGTACATATCTTCAAGAACAATCAAAAAAATATTAAAATTCCTTTTTTTTTTTTTTTTTTGTCACAGAATAAAGCTGTAGAAGTTTAGGTGCTTCATTTAATTATTATGCTATCAAAATCATTTCTTTACATAGTCCTGAGATGTATTTTCATTTTACATAGTTTAATTATCTTTGAGACAATGAAGTATTTGAAATTATGAGTGAGATAATTTAATAATTTCATTTTTGTAAGTAGAATCTAACATGCTTGAGACTAAAAATTAGTAGGAGAAAAAGTAATATAATGTTATCATTTTATTTAAAAATAATTTTCTCATAAATAACTACATTAATTTGCTCTTATAAGATGATCAGAACTGATATGTGGGAACAAAAATTCTTTCATTTTAAAATTAGTTTGACCTTAACCAAGTAATAAAATTCCAGATTTTGTGGCCCTTATCTATAAGATAATAAAATGCATTATAAATCAAGTAAAATAAAGACATCTTATCTCGGGGTAGGTGAAATTTATAATATGTATAATAGCAAAGAGAGTATCCATAAAATAAAATTATAGGAATGTGAGATAAATATCATGATATTTCAACCTCTGACATTTTCATTCTAATTTTTTGCTAAGTACCTCTTAAAGCTTATCCTGTTTTATCATTCTACTGGGGATTATTAAATTTCTCTCCTCCACCCTCAGCTTTATCTTATTTTAATATGTCCTTCTATTTCATTGCTTCCAAAAGCCCTTTTGCATCTGTTGAGTCATGTTTAATCAGTACACATATGTGTTTTTAAAACTTGTTTTGAGAAAAAATAAATTATTTTATAAAACATATTTTTCTATCTGTATCATTTGAAAATGCACCCATATGCATCCTCTTTATATATATCTGCACTCCCATTCTCATTGCAGGGTTATGCACAATAGCCAAGAAATGTACACCATCCAAATGTCCATAGATAGATCAATGGATAAAGAACATGTGACATAGACATGCAGTGGAATATGATTCAGGTTTAAAAAGAAGGAAATTTTGCCATTTGTAATAACATGGATGAACTTGAAGGGTATTGTGCTAGGTGAAATAAGTTAGAGAAAGGAAGACAAATATTCTATCCTTTTGCTTATCATGTGAAATTTAAAATTGCCAAGCTCACAAAACAGAGTAAAATAATAGTTATGAAGCTGGGGGCAGGGGCAAGGAATATGTTGTTTAAGGGTACAAACTTAGATTTTAAAAAGTTTTGGAGAACTAATTCACAGCATAGCAGTTACAGTCTTTTTGTTGAGTCACTAAGTCCTGTCTGACTCTGCAACCCCATGGACTGCAGCATGCCAGGCTTCCCTGTCCTTCACCATCGCCTGCAGAGTTTACTCAAATTCATGTCCATTGAGTCTATAACGCTATCTAATCATTTAATCCTCTGCCACTCTCTTCTCTTTTTGCCTTCAATCTTTCCCAGCATCGGGGTTTCTTCCAATGAGTTGACTGTTCTCATCAGATGGAAAAGTATTGGAGCTTCAGCTTCAGTCCTTTCAATGAATATTCAGGGTTAATTTTCTCTAGGATTTACTGGTTTGATCTTCTTGCTGTCCAAGGGACTCTCAAGAGTCTTCTCTGGACAACTGTGCTCATTTCACATGCTAAATTACAATCTTCTACATTCTAGGAGCTTCCCTGGTAGCTTAGTTGGTAAAGAATCCACTTGCAATGCAGGAGACCCCAGTTCAATTCCTGGGGTGGGAAGATCCCCTGGAGAAGGGATAGGCTACCCACTCCGGTATTCTGGATCTTCCCTTGTGGCTAAGCTGGTAAAGAGTCTGCCTGCAATGAGGGAGACCTCAGTTGGATCCCTGGGTTGGGAAGAGCCCCTGGAAAAGGAAAAGGCTAGACACTCCAGTGTTCTGGCCAGGAGAACTCCATGGAATCACAAAGAGTCGGACACAACTGAGTGACTTTCACTTCCACACCCTATTATAAACTTGAAAGTTTCTAAGAGGCTAGTTCTTGATTGTTCTCATGTCATAATGTGTAGTGTAATAGAGGTATTAGCTAATGCTGCATTGGTAATCATATTAGAATATACAAATGATTCAAATCAGCATATTGGACACCTTAAACTTACATGTTATATTTCATATTTTAAAAAGAAGCAAAAATTGCAAAGTAATAATGCAAGTAATAAACATGTTTAAAAATAAAATTTGACAGTGATATAAATGAATACTAAACTGATTATTTACTTTTAAAATGTTATGTGTTTTTCCCTTGATCCAAAGAGTCTCATATGTGAATCTGAGGTGTAGCCCAGGAATTTATATTTTAAACGTGTGTCCAGGTGACTGTGATGCATGTGGCTAGTGTGTAAGAAATCTAGTGAAGATGAAATAGGTAGAACTCATTGAGCAGAAGAGACCCAGATGCTGAGACCACCCTAATCTTGACAAAGACTGTCTGCTTTAATTTTCCCATTTTCAGGGCAAAGCCAATCCTCATTCTACATGTTAAGCTCTTAGAATGTATTAGATCTTGTTCCAGGAGTTTTTATACCCATTATCCAATTTTAGTATTCACATTAATCAGTCAGGGTAAGTATCTCAAGCTCCATATTATAAATAAATAATTTGTAATGCATAGATTTTAAACACCCTGATCAAAGAATGCAGGCAGAAAAATATTGTTAAGTTCAAGTGTATTTGGATTGTCCCTAGTAGGTCATGTGTTATCCCAAGCCAATTCTGACAGTGGAACTATCCCCATACATAAAAATTCAAAATACAAAGGAGATGTATGCAAAGAAAAATGATTTTTTCCCTTGAAGTCCTTTCATAACATGTTTTGTAAATAGAGAATAAAAATCTTTTTTTTCTAAATCCAGTACACAGTTTTGGGGAAAATTTTTTCTTAGTCTCTGATTATATTAACATTGTAGTATTCACAGTTCCCATAAAATAATTTCAAATGATTACAAAGAGAGGAATTAGTTTAATATCACACATTTCATATAAAAATAAGATGGATATCACAGATTAGAATTACTTAAGGAAACTTGTAATTACTGGATTAAATATTTTTAAAAACGAGAAGTAGGGATTAAAATGTTTGCATAGTTAATTCTCATGTTTTAAAATTTTCCTTTACCCCCATTAGTGGTAACTTTACTTTCTTTTTGTCTGTCTCCTCAGTTAGTAGACACTCATTCTATCCTAGGGGCTTTCCTGGTGGCTCAGTGGTAAAGAATCTACCTTTCAGTTCAGGAGACTCAGAATTGATCCCTGGGTCAGGTAGATTCCCTGGGGAATGACCTGGCAACTCACTCCAATATTCTTGCCTGGGAAATCCCATGGACAAAGGAACTTGGTGGGTTACAGTCTATGGGGTCACTAAACAACAGCAATAATAATACTCTGGCTACCTCTTCTTCTACAACTAAAACATGGGCTAAAAAACATGTCTAGGTTCTTTGTTGATGTAAAATCTACTTTACTGAAATTTCCTTTCAACATAAAGTACTTATAATATTGTAGACAATTCCCTGGATTTAGGTTTTATTTGTTTTCAGAGTGAGTTGTTTAGCACTGGTGGGGTAGACTTGCCTCTCCAATTTTACTTCACTTTAAAATAGGAAATAAAATTCCATCACAACAGCTAACTCGTGCTTATATGGTAATGCTGTCGTGTCCAAAACTTGTGAATCCATGGACAGTGGGCCACCAGGCTCCTCTGTCCATGGGATTTTTCAGGCAAAGATACTGGAGTAGGTTACGATTTCCTCCTCTAGAGGATATTCCTGATCCAGGGATCAAACCTACATCTCTTGCATCTCCTGAAGTGACAGATGGGTTATTTTACCACTGAGCCCCCTGGGAAGCCCCAACAAAAGGGAACTGAGTGACATTGAATATATATTTCACACTTTTTTGTATACTCGCCCAGTTTTTACCTATAACATTCTGTTTTAAATAGACAAAGCTGAAGAGAAAATTATTAATCAGAAATTTAGAAAAGAAAAAATTATCTGTAATGAAACACAAAAAGATAAAATGGGAATGATGAAGTGTACAATGGAAGGATATAGGCAGAAGGTCTGACATACAATTTGGTGCTTAGGGAATGAAAAGGAGAGAGAGGGAAGTGGTAGGAGAAACAGTAGGGCTTTTCCTGATAGTGTATATAAGAAAACTTTGTAAAATACTGTACAAGTTCAGATAATAATTACAACCATTACAAACTACAGTATCCTTCTTGTCTGGGTATTGGTGTCATTTCTGCTATCTAAGCAGAAAGCTACACCTAGTCACAGGGATACTTTCAAGTAGCGCCAAGTGCAAAATGAATAGCAGTTGTCATCTTTAATCTTTCCTTTCCAGAATAAAAATAACTACCTTAAATAAGCTAGAGCCAAATATCTAAACACTGTCTCCTTTAACATGAACATTCTATACTCTATAACCCATACTTACACCAGTTATTAATATGTCCACACAAATAATTACCATCACTCAAGAAATTAAGCAATCATTACATTACTTTCTATCTACAGATTGGTATCACTGGACTAAATAGGTCCAGTCATTTAAAATAAGCATACACATTTATGAAATGGGTCATCTGTGAGCAAATCAATTCATGATGATTATTACATGATTACAAAATACAAATGAAATTATTAAGTCAAGAATGATACAATTAAAAATTATTATTATTTTAAAAGTTGACTTTTTCTAAGAGCTAGTACTATTTTGTCTTCAGTTCAGTTCAGTTCACTTCAGTCACTCAGTCATGTCTGACTCTGTGACCCCAGGGACTGCAGCATGCCAGGTTTCCCTGTCTGTCACCAGCTTCCAGAGCTTTATCAAACTCATGTTGATCAAATCAGTGATGCCATCCAACCATCTCTTCCTCTGTTGTTCCCTTCTCCTCCTTCCTTCAATCTTTCCCAGCATCAGGATCTTTTCCAAAGACCCAGTTCTTCACATCAGGTGGCCAAAGTATTGGGGTTTCACCTTCAGCATCAGTCCTTCCAATGAGTATTCAGGACTTATTTCCTTTAGGATTGACTGGTTTGATCTCCTTGCAGTCCAAGGGACTCTCAAGAGTCTTCTCCAACACCACAGTTCGAAAGGATGGATTCTTCAGCACTCAGCTTTCTTTAGAGTCCAACTCTCATATCCATACATGACTGCTGGGAGCCAGCATGAGGAACTCCACCCAAGGCAAAGGTCATGAGGAAGGAGGCTTCGGCATACACAAAGGTGGGATCGAGCCTCAGGAAATCCTCTGTTCCTGAGCATCTACCCCCAAAACCAGAGTCTACCTACTTTACTGTTTTATGCTCTCACCTACACCTCTGACTTCATGGGGGGCTCTCCCCCACTACCACCACTCTTGGAGAAGGAGTTAACTTGCAGCTCAAGTTAATAAAAATTCCTGGGCATGACAAGAGTGTTTCAACTTACAAACTCCTCTGAAGGTTCTCTAGCCTGCCTGAGCAGGTTCATCCAGCCACATGTGATTGTTTACAGCCTCCCGACCGTGAGAGGCACGAGATGCTTTAAACTTTAAATATACAGACTCTTTTGAGAAGTTAGAAAATTATTAGTATAGTAGATTGATTAGAAATTATATTTGTGAAGGGTTTTCATTTGTTGAGCCAATATTTGCTGCTAAATCTCCATATTCCCTGCCCTTATAATGAATATAACTAACATATAAGAGAAATAAGTATTAACCTTTAAGATTAATCATGTTAAACTTTAGGCTAAGTAAATTCCTTTCTTGATTGTAACCCACTACACCCTCACCCTATAGGAATGCACCTTTATTTGGAGGGTGGCGCTTGGTTTAAGAAAAAAATCACCCCTGGAAAAAATAAGTTTTCTGGTTGACTGACCGTTATCAGAAAGGGCCATAAAATGTCAGCAGGCCTCATGGCCAGAAGATGATGTAAAACCCATAAGACCTTTGTATAATTTTATATGAAGCACCTGATTGTGACAAGGGTCAGGTCTGCTGACCCCACGTGACTCTGTATTCATCCCTATGTATAACAAAAAGTATATAAGCAAACCTGAAAAATAAAGAAATTGGATCAGTTTCTGGAAAGACTGATTCCCCTGTGTCATTCTTTCTTTCCCCTTCTGGCTGAATTCCCATCTGGAGCGTGGGTGGCTCGCCATGTCTACTTACTTGCCCCGGCTTTTAAGTTCCATGCAAGAAGGAGCCCAAGGAGGGGCACCTTCCAATATTCAAGTGGCGCCGGTAGCCCAACATAGATGGTGCAAATTCCTTGTCTTGGAATTTTATTGGTATCCCACGTAAACCAACTTAGTCAGCCTCTTTTTCTCCACTAATATTTCCTACTACACTATCCGTTTCTAATCTCTCTATATATCTGTGATTAAATAAGTTTTTTCCTAGGATGCCAATTCCATCTCCCCTTCGAATTACCCTGGATCCACCAGGGCTGGACCCTGGTACATGACTACTGGGAAAACCATAGCTTAGACTACACAGACATTGGTTGGCCAAGTAATGTCTCTGTTTTTAATATGCTGTCAAAGTTTGTCATATTTTTTCTTCCTAGGAGCAAGCATCTTTTAATTTCTTGGCTGCAGTCACCATCTACAGTGATTTTGGAGCCCAAAGAAGTAAAGCCTGTAATGGTTTCCTTTGTTTCCCCATCTACTTGCCAAAAGTGATGGGACCAGATGCCATGATCTTAGTTTTTTGAATGTTGAGTTTTAAACCAGGTTTTCACTCTCCTCTTTCACGTTCATCAAGAGGCTCTTCAGTTCCTCTTCAATTTCTGCCGTAAGTGTAGTGTCATCTGCATATCTAATGTTATTGATATTTATCCCTGCAGTCTTAAAGAAGCTTTTGCTTTTTCCAGCCTGGCATTTCCCAGGATGTATTTTGTATATAAGTCAAATAAGCAAGGTGACAATATGAAGCCTTGACATATGCCTTTTCCAATTTTGAATCAGTATCTTGTTCCATGTTTGGTTCTAATGTTGTTTCTTGACCTGGATATTGATTTCTCAGAAGGCACATAAGATGGTCGGTGTTCCCATCTTTTTAAGAATTTACTCAGTTTTTGTGAGCCACATGATCAAAGGCTTTAGACTACTCAATGAAGCAGAAGTAGATATTTTTCTGGAATTCCCTTGTCTTACTTAATTTTGCTTTCAGTTCAGTTCAGTTAGTTCAGTCACTCAGTCATGTCCGACTCCCTGTGACCCCATGAATTGCAGCACCCCAGGTCACCCTGTCCACCACCAACTTTCGGATATCACTCAAACTCATGTCCGTCGAGTCGGTGATCCCATCATCCATCTCATCCTCTGTTATCCCCTTCTCCTCCTGCCCCCAATCCCTCCTAGCATCAGAGTCTTTTCCAATGAGTCAACACTTTGCAGGAGGTGGCCAAAGTACTGGAGTTTCAGCTTTAGCATCATTCCTTCCAAAGAACACTCAGGACTGATTTTCTAAAGGAGTTTAGAATGGACTGGTTGGATCTCCATGCAGTCCAATGGAGTCTCAAGAATCTTCTCCAACACCACAGTTCAAAAGCATCAATTCTTCAATGTTCAGCTTTCTTCACAGTCCAACTCTCACATCCATACATGACCACAGGAAAAAACATAGCCTTGACGAGACAGACCTTTGTTAGCAAAGTAATGTCTCTGCTTTTGAATATGCTATCTAGGTTGGTCATAACTTTCCTTCCAAGGATCTTTTAATTTCATGGCTGAAATCACCATCTGCAGTGATTTTGGAGCCCAGAAAAATAAAGTCTGACACTGTTTCCGCCGTTTCCCCATCTATTTCCCATGAAGTGATGGGACCGGATGCCATGATCTTTGTTTTCTGAATGTTGAGCTTGAAGCCAACTTTTTCATTCTCCTCTTTCACTTTCATCAAGAGGCTTTTTAGCTCCTCTTCACTTTCTGCCATAAGGGTGGTGTCATCTGCATATCTGAGGTGATTGATATTTCTCCCAGCAATCTTGATTCCAGCTTGAGCTTCTTCCAGCCCAGAGTTTCTCATGATGTAATCGGCATATAAGTTAAACAAGCAGGGTGACAATATACAGCCTTGACATACTCCTTTTCCTATTTGGAACCAGTCTGTTGTTCCATGTCCAGTTCTAACTGTGGCTTCCTGACCTGCATACAGGTTTCTCAAGAGGCAGGTCAGGTGGCCTGGTATTCCCATCTCTTTCAGAATTTTCCACAGTTTATTGTGATCCACACAGTCAAAGGCTTTGGCATAGTTAATCAAGCAGAAATAGATATTTTTTCTAAAACTGTTTTGCTTTTTTGATGATCTAGCAGATGTTGGCCATTTGATTTCTGGTTCCTCTGCTTTTTCCTTTTTCACAGTTCATGTATTGCTGAAGCCTCGCTTGGAGAATTTTGAGCATTACTTTACTAGCATGTGAGATGAGTGCAATTGTGCAGTAGTTTAAGCATTCTTCGGCATTGCCTTTCTTTGGGATTGGAATGAAAACTGACCTTTTCCAGTCCCGTGGCCACTGCTGAGTTTTCCAAATTTGCTGGCATAATGAGTGCAACACTTTCACAGCATCATCTTTAAGGATTTGAAATAGCTCAACTGGAATTCCATCACCTCCACTAGCTTTGTTTGTAGTGATGCTTTCTAAGGCCCACTTGACTTCACATTCCAGGATGTCTGGCTCTAGATGAGTGATCACACCATCGTGATTATCTGGGTCGTGAAGATCTTTTTTGTACAGTTCTTCTGTTTATTCTTGCCACCTGTTCTTAATATCTTCTGCTTCTGTTAGGTTCATACCATTTCTGTCCTTTATCGAGCCCATCTTTGCATGAAATGTTCCCTTGGTATCTCTAATTTTCTTGAAGAGATCTCTAGTCTTTCCCATTCTGTTCTTTTCCTCTATTTCTTTGCACTGATCACTGAAGAAGGCTTTCTTATCTCTTCTTGCTATTCTTTGGAACTCTGCATTCAGATGCTTATGTCTTTCGCTTTCTCCTTTGCTTTTCACTTTTCTTTTCACAGCTATTTTTAAGGCCTCCTGAGACAGCCATTTTGCTCTTTTTTCATTTCTTTTCCATGGGGATGGTTTTGATCCCTGTCTCCTGTACAATGTCATGAACCTCAGTCCATAGTTCATCAGGCACTAATTTTGTTTTACTTAATATTTTTTCTTACTTAAAAGAAGATTCTTAATAGATCACATATCCAGCATGCAAATAAAAATTTTGCATCAGAATCTTCTTTTCAATGAAGTGCAGAGGAGATAGAATTTTCAGTGCTGTCTTTAATTTTTTTTTTTTTTGGTAAATTAGTTTATTTATTTAATTTGGAGGCTAATTAATTTACAATATTGTAGTGATTTTTGCCATACATTCAGATCAATCAGCCATGGGTGTACAAGTGTCCCCCATACTGAACCCTCCTCCCATCTCCCTGCCCATCTTATCCCTTGGGGGTGTCCCAGTCCACCGGCCCTTAGCGCCCTGTCTCATACATCGAACCTGGACCAGCGATCCATTTCACATATGGTAATGTACACGTTTCAATGCTATTCTCTCAAATCATCTCACCCTTGCCTTCTCCCACAGAGTACAAAAGTCTGTTCTTTACATTTGTGTCTCTTTTGCTATCTTGCATATAGGATCATCATTACCTTCTTTCTAAATTCCATATATATGCATTATTATACTGTACTGGTATTTTTCTTTCTGCCTTACTTCACTCTGTATAATAGGCTCCAGTTTCATCCACCTCATTAGAACAGACTCAAATGCATTCTTTTTTATAGCTGAGTAATATTCCATTGTGTATATGTACCACAGCTTTCTTATCCATTTATCTGCCAATGGACATTTAGTTTGTTTCTGCGTCCTAGCTATTGCAAACAGTGCTGTGAGGAACGTTGGGGTACATGTGTCTCTTTCATATCTGGCTTTTCGGGTATGGCCAGCAGTGGAATTGCTGGGTCGTATGGCTGTTCTATTTCCAGTTTTTTAAAGAATCTCCATACTGGAGTTTTAAAGAAACTCCACACAGTTCTCCATAGTGGCTGTACTAGTTTGCTTTCTCACGAACAGTGTAAGAGTGTTCTCTTTATTTATTGTTTGTAGACTTTTTAAGAGCAGCCATTCTGACTAGCCTGAGATAGTGCCTTATTGTGGTTTCGATTTGCATTTCTCTGATAATGAGTGATGTTGAGCATCTTTTCATGTGTTTGTTAGCCATCTGTGTGTCTTCTTTGGAGAAATGTCTGTTTAGTTCTTTAGCCCATTTTTTTGATTTGGTCATTTATTTTTCTGGAATTGAGCTGCATGAGGTGCTTGTATATTTTGGAGATCAATCCTTTGTCAGTTGCTTCATTTGCTATTATTTTCTCCCATTCTGAAGGCTGTCTTTTCACCTTTCTTATAGTTTCCTTCATTGTGCAGAACCTTTTAATTTAATTAGATCCCATTTGTTTATTTTGCTTTTATTTTCATTACTCTGGGAGCTGGGTCATAAAGGATCCTGCTCTGATTTATGTCAGAGTGTTCTGCCAATGTTTTCCTCTAGGATTTTTATATTTTCTGGTCTTACATTTAGATCTTTAATCCATTTTGAGTTAATTTTTCTGTATAGTGTTAGAGAGTGCTCTAGTTTCATTCTTTTACAAGTGGTTGACCAATTTCCCCAGCACCACTTGTTAAAGAGATTTTCATTAATCCATTGTATATTCTTGCCTCCTTTGTCAAAGATAAGGTGTCCATAGGTGCATGGATTTATCTCTGGGCTTTCTATTTTGTTCCATTGATCTATATTTCTGTCTTTGTGCCAGAACCATTCTGTCTTGATGATTGTAGCTTTGTAGTATAGACTGAAGTCAGGTATGTTTATTCTTCCAGTTCCATTCTTCTTTCTCAAGATTGCTTTGGCTATTTGAGGTTTTTTGTATTTCTATACAAATTGTGAAAATATTTGTTCTAGTTCTGTGAAAGACACCATTGGTAGCTTGATAGGGATTGCATTGAATCTATAGATTGCTTTGGGTAGTATACTAATTTTCACTATATTGATTCTTCCAAACCATGAACATGATATATTTCTCCATCTATTTGTGTCATCTTTGATTTCTTTCATCACTATTTTATTGTTTTCTATATATAGGCCTTTTGTTTCTTTAGGTAGATTTATTCCTAAATATTTTATTCTTTTCATTGCAATGATGAATGGAATTGTTTCCTTAATTTCTCTTTCTGTTTTCTCATTGTTAGTGTATAGGAATGCAAGGGATTTCTGTGTGTTGATTTTATATCCTGAAGCTTTACTTGACTCTTTGTGACCCCATGGACTGTAGCCTACCACACTTCTCTGTCCATGGGATTTTCCAGGCAAGAGTACTGGAGTGGGTTGTCATTTCCTTCCCATTCATTGATTAGCTCTAGTAATTTTCTGGTGGTGTCTTTAAGGATTTATGTGTAGAGGATCATGTCATCTAGAAACAGTGAGAGTTTTACTTCTTAGTTTCCAATCTGGATTCCTGTTATTCCTTTTTCTTCTCTGATTACTGTGGCTAAAACGTCCAAAACTATGTTGAATAGTAATGGTGAGAGTGGGCACCCTTGTCTTTTTCATAACTTTAGGGGAAATGCTTTCAATTTTTCACCATTGACTATAATGTTTGCTGTGGGTTTACCATATATTGCTTTTATTATGTTGAGGTATGTTCCTTCTATGCCTGCTTTCTGGAGGATTTTTTTTTTTTTATCATAAATGAATGTTGAATTTTGTCAAAGGCTTTCTCTGCATCTATTAAGATAATCATATGGTTTCATCTTTCAGTTTGTTAGTGTAGTGTATCACATTGATTGATTTGCAAATATCAAAGAATCCTTGTATCCCTGGGATAAAGCCCACTTGGTCATGATGTATGATCTTTTTAATATGTTGTTGGATTTTGTTTGCTAGAATTTTGTTGAGGATTTTTTCATCTGTGTTCATCAGTGATATTGGCCTGTAGTTTTCTTTTTCTGTGGCATCTTTGTCTGGTTTTGGTATTAGGGTGATGGTGGCCTCATAGAATGAGTCTGGCAGTTTACCTTCCTCTGCAATTTTCTTGAAGAGCTTGAGTAGGATGGGTGTTAGCTCTTATCTAGATTTTTGGTAGAATTCACCTGTGAAGCCATCTGGTCCTGGGCTTTTATTTGTTGGAAGATTTTTTAATTACCCTTTCAATTTCTGTGCTTGTGATGGGTCTGTTAAGATTTTCTATTTCTTCTTAGTTCAGTTTTGGAAGGTTATAGTTTTCTAAGAATTTGTCCATTTATTCCAGGTTATCTACTTTATTGGCATATAGTTGCTGATAGTTGTCAAATCAACAGAATTAGTAATGAAAATGGAGATATCACAACAGACAACACAGAAATACAAAGGCTCATAAGAGACTACTATCAGTGCTGTCTTTCAAAGGGACACAACAGGACTTCCTTGGTGGTCCAGTGATTACATCTCCATGCTTTCAATGTAGGCAGAGTGGGTTTCATCACTGATCAGGTAATTGAGATCATGCATGCTGTGGTATGGCCAAAAATAAAATAAATTAAAAATTGGGGTGGTGGAAAGGGACATGGACTTACACTCAAACTAAGCTTTAAAAATTATATTCCAGATTTTCACTTGTATTTCATAGTCCAGAGAAACAGGAGACTGAAGAGCCAGGAAATATTGACAACTGAATACATGATGATATGAAGGGGTCTGGGGTCTAGGTGGGATGTTCCAGAGAGAGGCTCTCTAGTGGAAGTGCCTTATCAGGGGCTCTGTCACCCTCTCTACTACCAACTACTTGTGTGGACATGAAAACATAGCTAGATTCTAAGGCTTGATTTTCGAATCTTTACAGTGAGACTGGAAAGAAGTTGTCTTCATGGGGGAAGATCACAGTCTCTGAAACTTTATTGACTAAATATTTATGAAGCTCTCTGAAATGAGAGTGACACACTTCCAGAAGCTATGAGGCAAGAAGCTTTCTATAGAACAGAATATTCTGGTTCTGTTAGTGTAGTGGCCTTTGGGAAAGACACTTCATATTTTTTTTTCAAAAGAGGGTATACTAGATTGATGATTTTCAAATTCTTTTTTCCCCTCAGTACACACATTATTTTGAACAAAGTCATATATTTTAACTTGTAATATTTAAAACTTTTTAGATTAAAGCTGGTCTTGTGAAACTGGGTGTGAAAAACTAGAATCCCATGACTCAGCCCTCCACATAAAGTGGCATCATCCCAACAGATGACTCAGATCAAACAGACTATAGTTTCACTTTTGTGATTTTCATGAAGTCTTTAGTTTCATTGTACAGAATCAGATACTTTATTATTCAGTTCTGGTTTCCTGAGTAAAATTTTCACCAGTGATAGTCCCATTCTGATCCAACTCACCTCTGAGAAATTACTAATAAGCAACATGTTCAGTCTCTGAATACTTTTACCTTCCACCTGGGTAGAGCATGTGTGCATTCTGAGACCTCTCCAGGATATAACTCTTTGCATTATTAGGAAAAGAGCCATCTTCCCCTCCTAGATAAACTTTCTCTCAAATAATTTTTGATCATCTACTCTCTGCCCAGCATGTCAGGGCTCAAATGAGAAAGTCTCCTAAGGGAGATGGTAGCATTTTAACAAGACAATTAGTTGTTGGAGTCCTGAGATTAAGTGCTTTGAAAAATATAGCTTATTTCTAAGTGAGAATGTCTCTGGCTGTGGCCATGGTTATCACTATCAACCTAAATCTTGATCTCACTCTCTCTAGTGAATGATATAACAGCTCTTGGCAATTTTTTTATCCTCTACTTGGAATATGTGCTTTCTTGTATCTCAGAAGGTTGGTTCTCTGTAGTCTACAGGCAGGAGGCTCCAGAAATTAACTGTTTGAAATATAATATTTAAAAAAACATATAGTGATCATTGTTATTCACAAAAAGTGAAAATGGATGATGTGTCATTAACTAGAAAGGATAGTTCAAGGATTAAAGAAGTATTTAGACAGATGCAATTCTCAGAGGACAGTATGTCTTTCATGTAATAAACATTAAATCAGAGATGTAAATTCAGGCCCTGGATTTATAAGATAATATTTGTAAGTATAATATATAGGTCTTACTGTAGAAAATAGAAGTTTTGATATATGTCTGTGTGTACTTATGCAACAAAGTTGTTTTTGGTTTAGTCACTAAGTCCTATCCGACTCTTTGTGATCCATGGAGTATAGCCCCCAGGCTCCTCTTTCCATGGGATTTCCCATATGAGAATTTTGGAGTGGGTTACCATTTTCTTCTCCAAGGGGTCTTCCCAACCCAGGGACTGAACCAGCAACTCCTGTATAGGCATGTGGGTTCTTTAGCACTGAGCCACCTAGGAAGCCCTGCAATAAAGTACTAGTTGGTTATTTATCTTATTTTTTTTTTTTTTTACTTATTTATTGAATGTATGATGAGTTGGCCATTAGGAGGAAAGAAAATATATGATTGGTACTAAAATATGCTTTGACTTCATTGAATTTTCTTACAGAAAGTTCAGATTAAGTAGAAGATAAAATGTTAGCAGTATGTTAATGCAGTTATACTTCAGAGGCTGACCTTTTGATAATGTCTGCTTAAACAATATAAGGTCATTTTATTCATGAAAGAATTCATTTTTTAAAAAATATTTTCTGAAGCTTCAGTCTTTATATAGTCTAAAACTTTATACAGTAGGGAATTAAGTAAAATCTTCATGGATAATCTTAGTTCAATAACAAATTACCCTTAACATCAAACAACAATATATTTAAATTATATATCATATTCTTTGAAGAAAGAAATAATTAGGAAAAATTTTAAGTGAAATGAAATGGGTTTTAAAAATCAAACTTCTAAATAGATGATATTTTATGCAAAGATTAAGAAGAAAAACGTTAATTGCCAGTGTAATAGTCATTTACTTTATGGAATATTTTTCCTCTTCAAAGTTTCATAGTTTTCAATTCAGTTTCACTTTTACATTTATATTTCTGAAACTCTTATATAAAATCTATATTTGATTAGATTGTGAAAACTCCAAATGAAATTGTCCAAGTAATATGCAGTATTTGCCCCTGCTTACTGATTGATGATCTCTATCAAACCTTATGCAAAATATTATGTAATCTGACATAAATTTTGGAGTCTATACATTAAATGAAGAGATGAAATATTTTCTTTTGTTTTGGAATGATGTTTTACTTTTAGGGTTAAGAGAGTCCTACTTATGACTAGCCATCCTTCTTTGAAATCAAAATGTTTAGCAGGAGTGCACAGTGTTGAAAATTTATAATTAAAATGTTTCCTTGTTTGAACTCAGAAATCATTATGTTTTAGTTCATATGGAAGTGTGAAAGTGTTAGTCACTCAGTCATGTCCAGCTCTTTGTGATCCCATGGAGTGTAGCCTGCCAGGCTCCTCTGTCCATGGGATTTCCCAGGCAAGAATACTTAGCCATTCCCTTCTCCTGGCGATCTTCCCAGCCTAGGGATTGAACCTGGGTCTCCTGAATTGCAGGCAGATTCTTTACTGTCTGAGCCACCAGGGAAGCCCATAGTTTATATAACCACTAAAATTAGAGGAGGAGAAGGAAATGGCAACCAGGATTCTTGCCTGGAGAACCCCATGGACAGAGGAGCCTGATGAGCTACATTCCATGGGGTTGCAAACAGTTGGACATAACTGAGCAATTCACACACACACACACACAAGATTAGAGGAGTAGATATAGATTTTGTTTATATTTGCAAAGTATCCTGAATTTGAGAACATGCCCTATTAGTCAGAATAACAATCAGATAATTTTTTTTATAATTATCAAACAAAAATAGTGGTAGAGTCAATTTGAGTCTTTCTCTTCTAGGTTAGGGAAAATAAGATGAAAGATGTTTAACAACAAGCAGCAATTTTGGATACTCTTGCAGAAGATAATCAACTTAAAAAAAATGTACAATGTGAGATTTGCAAGTTGTTTTATTTGGAGGACCTTAAAAGATGCTTACTTCTTGAAAGGAAAGTTATGATCAATCTAGACAGCATATTAAAAAGCAGAGACATTACTTTGTCAACAAAGGTCCAACTAGCCAAAGCTATGGTTTTTCCAATAGTCATGTATGGATGGACTATAAAGAAAGTTGAGCAATGAAGAATTGATGTTTCTGAACTGTGGTGTTAGAGAAGACTCTTGAGTCCCTTGGACTGCAAGGAGATCCAACCAGTCCATCCTAAAGGAGATCAGTCCTGTGTGTTCATTGGAAAGACTGATGTTGAAGCTGAAACTCCAATACTTGTCACCTGATGTGAAGAGCTGACTCATTTGAAAAGACTCTGATGCTGGGAAAGACTGAGGGCAAGAGGAGAAGGGGACGACAAAGGATGAGATGGCTGGATGGCATCACCGACTCAATGGACGTGAGTTTGAGTAAACTCCAGAAGTTGGTGATGGACAGGGAGGCCTGGCGTGCTGCAATTCATGGGGTCACAAAGAGTTGGACATGACTGAGCGACTGAACTGAACTGAAAACTGTGGCCTAGAAGACAACACCTCAGATATCTCTGAGAAACTGCTATAAAGAGAGAGGGTGAAGGTCAGTATATATGTGATTTTGGTGAAGGAGTAATACATGCAATTAAAGATCTATTTTGCAGAAGGTTTCTACTAGCCACAAGGAACAGTTGTCATCATAAAATATTTTATTGCTTTTCTAGATATGAGGAGATATAAGAATTGGGCTCATAAAATTGGCTCCTGAAAATATCTAACTATCTGAAAACTTGTCTTTGCTAGTGTTTCCCTGATCACAGAGTGCCTCATTTATTCTTCCACTACGAACTGCTTTCATTGGGTGTTGAAGTTCAGCAGTTGCAGCAGAACATGATTTAATCCTTTTAGAGGTAGATGGCACATGCCAATGGCAAGTGTCAAGTTGTAGTTGACAAGATGAGAAAGAAGATCTATTTCCTGTTTTGGTCAGCTAGAAGAGTAGATTGTATAGGAAGGAGGTAAATTTCCTGAGATGATCAGACAGAAAAGTAGGTTGTATGCAAAGGAGCTGCTCCAAGTGTGGTTCAAGGACTGTTACTTTTCTCTGACTCTTCATTGTAGGTCTTGATGAGGTACACTGAGATTTGAAAGTGATGCACTTATCTCTTGCTAGATAACCATCAAACCACATAAATCTTAGGAGTTTTGTCACTACAAGAAATATGGGAGAATGGATTTGTGGAAATAAATAGCACAGTTTGCTATACTTGGCAAACATGGGAGGTATTTTGCTTAGCTTTGTGGATGTTCAAGTGTAAGTATTGACATTTCTAAGACAGAACCCTGCACCATACAGTGAAATATACATGCATGGGAACCAGCCAATCAATTTATATTTGTGAGAATTCTTCCAGTAGAAGAACTTTAATAAGTTTTTCTCACAAGAATTGTTTTGAAGTGTTTGAAGAAACATTTTTTAAAGAATTGAGTTAGCATACTATATTATATTTTAAAATATTATATTTTATAATATACTATATTATATTAAAATATATATTATATTATACTATTTTATATTATACTATATTATATTTTTATAATATACTATATTGTATAATATATATTTTAAAAATATAATATAGTATGCTAACTCAATTAACATACTATAATTGCTCATTATAAGTGCTCATTAATGTCTTTATATAAGTGACTGAATTATCTACATGCTTTGTACTTGTTGATTAGGGACTGCCATATGAGCTAGGGCAAGTGATGGAGTTGAGTTACAGATAATCTTATGAGGACTATATGAGTCTTAAAAAATACTGAGAATCACAAAACGTGTTTAATTCAAGATGTACTTATTTCATTCTTAACACACTGACTATATGATCAATTCCTCTTAATTAAGGAACATATACTTTGTTTACTAATACCTCACCTTGGAGAAGAAATGTACCACAATGGGTAGGAAAAGTCAGCAGTAATTTCATTAGGATAATTTGGGAAGAAAATTTTAAAATAATATCATACACCATAAAAATCTATAAAATAAAGTTCAATCAAAACATAGAAATATATGCCCTAAATATTGGGCTTAGACTACTTTATGGTAACTAATATATTGCTCACAGTCATGTAGACTTTATAAGTACTACTTCTTTAAGAAACTGAAAATAATCAATTAAGATGTAACCAATATTGAATTATTTGAAATGTTGCTAGACAAAGGCAAAAAAACACACTTGTTTATGATTTGAATTTAAAATTATAAGTAATTGTTTGCTTATTGTCTTTATTTCTCATAACATAAATAAAATTTAGCTTCACCTTATGAAAGTAAAACATTAAATACTAGTAAATAAAGCACATTATGTTTATAATTTATTCTTATAGCCTCAGAGGAATTAAGACTGTAATACTGATGTAAATGAAATACACACACACATGAATGCACTCAGAAATGGAGACTTAGACATGTATCGCCACATTTTTTCCCCTTGTGAATAATATCCTAGATCTTAGTTCTTGTAATGACAAAGTAACTTCTAGTTTTCCTAGAATCTATATTTTATGTATTATATTTATATTCTATGGCTTTTAAATTTCTTTTTTATTTCAATGTGTTCATCAATAACCTATACACCTTAAAACCTAAAAGTGTATTAGAGAACATTCAGTGACAGAATGTCAAAGCAAATGTTTAAGTGACTATTTATCTTGCCTGGAAAATTCCATGGACGGAGGAGCCTGGTAGGCTGCAGTCCATGGGGTGGCTAAGAGTCGGACACGACTGAGCAACTTCACTTTCACTTTTCACTTTCATGCATTGCAGAAGGAAATGGCAACCCACTCCAGTGTTCTTGCCTGGAGAATCCCAGGGACGGGGGAGCCTGGCGGGCTGCCATCTATGGGGTCGCACAGAGTTGGACACGACTGAAGCGACTTAGCAGCAGCAGCAGCATGATTAGAAAGCAGAATAAATATATGTGATTACATATAGGAGTATGCGCTTTTCTGCCAAATAAGAAAGTATATAGTGAGATAATATCGGGTTGGCCAAAGAGTTTGTTCAGATGTTTCCAAATGTTCTTATGGATAGATAGTGTGCTAGCAGAAAGCGTGATGAAATGTAAAATTAAGAAAAAAAGGCATAGAAAAAGTTAAAACATCACACTGGGTTGATATTTTCTTGTCAATATTTAATAGAACTTTTTAATCCTTAAATATTAAACCTACAAAAAAAGGAGAAATGAAATATAGAATGGAATAAATTAGAAAACAGCCATCTGTTAGAAATTGTTTACTTTGTACTGCTGCTGCTGCTGCTAAGTCGCTTCAGTCGTGTCCGACTCTGTGCCACCACATAGATGGCAGCCCACCAGGCTCCCCCGTCCCTGGGATTCTCCAGGCAAGAACACTGGAGTGGGTTGCCATTTCCTTCAATGCAGGAAAGTGAAAAGTGAAAAGTGAAATTGAACTCGCTCAGTCGTGTCCGACTCTTAGGGATCCCATGGACTGCAGCCTACCAGGCTCCTCTGTCCATGGGATTTTCCAGGCAAGAGCACTGGAGTGGGGTGCCATTAAAAAGTAAATAGTTCAGTGATTTTGGAAGCTGGGTAAAATGCTGTTGCAGTTGTTGAAATAAGCATTATTTCTGAAAGTCCTATCGACACATATTGCTGATTACAAAATTAAATGATTTATGATATTTCAATATATTCTTTTAACTGCACTTTGACATTTGAGTTATTTTGTCAACCATTTCAAATTGTCATTAACTTGTCCAATTATAAGCTTTTGCAATTTGAAGAACTGAAACTTAACTATAGTGGTCCATCATAACTCACTTCAAACTGGAAAGTAATCTCTTATATTTGAGTAGATTTTAAAGTAACTTACAGCAGTTCAATTTGTTAGGGGGAACACTGACTGAAACCTCCCAGTCTGGCCAGGTACCATAGTAACTGTTTGCATGAGTTATTTTATGATAAGAGGTCCTGATAAGGAACATGGAACTAACAAGCCACTTCAGGAAAGATCAAAAGGAGATGCCAGGTATCCTACTGACCTCCCAGAATCTTCCTTGTTGAAATCCATTTTGGCTGAGGAATGTGTGTGCCACCAGGAAAGACCCTGTATCAGAATGATTGGCCAGAGACCACCCAGAAATGAATCCCATCACCATAAAACCCGAGACTGCAAGCCACATAGCATATCAATCGAATTCAGTTCCCTTGCCTTCCTACTCTTCCCATGGGCGCCCCTTCCCAATAAAATTTCTTGCTTTGCAGTTTGTGTGTATTCTCCAATAATTCATTTTTGAGTGTTAGACAAGAGCCCACTTTCAAGCCCAAGAAGCCCTTCCTGCAACAAATTCCACCTCTATTGGGTATTTAGAAGAGATATAAACTTTATTTTCTTAGCATAAATACAAATACTCCCTCAAAAATCCTAAAAATCTTCGTTTTCTAAAAAAAGTCATTATTTCTTTGAGTGACTTAAAATTGTAACTTAATAAAAATATAGACCAGTGCTTCTAATTTTTTATTTATTTATATTTTTAATTGAAGTGTATTTTATTTCAGTTCAGTTCAGTCACTCAGTCATGTCTGACTCTTTGCAACCCCATGGACTGCAGCATGCCAGGCCTCCCTGTCCACCACCAACTTCCAGAGTTTACCCAAACTCATTTCCATTGATTTGGCGATGCCATCCAACCATCTCATCCTCTGTTGTTCCCTTCTCCTCTTGCTGTCAGTCTTTCCCAGCATCAGGGTCTTTTCCAAGGAGTCAGTTCTTCGCGTCAAATGGCCATATTGGAGTTTTAGCTTCAGCATCATTCCTTCCAATGAATATTCAGGACTGATTTTCTTAAAAGTGGACTGGTTGGATCTCCTTGCAGTCCAAGGGACGCTCAAGAGTCTCCTCCAATACTACAGTTAAAAAGCATCAGTTCTTCGGTGCTCAGCTTTCTTTATAGTCCAACTCTCACATCCATATATGACTACTGGAAAAACCATAGCTTTGACTAGAAGGACCTTTGTTGGCAAAGTAATGTCTCTGCTTTTTAATAGTTTATTTACAATGCTGTATTTCAGATATACAGAAAAGTTATTCAGTTATATATTTTATATTTTTTTCAGATTATTTTCCATTGTAAGTTATGACAAGATATTTAATATAATTATGTTTGCTATACAATAGATGCTTGTTCATTATCTGTTTTATATATAATAGGATGCATCTGTTAATCCCAAACTTCTCATTTATTTCTCCCCCCAACTTCCTCTTTGATAACCATAATTTGTTCTCTTTCTGAGTCCACATACTTTTTATTTATTTACCTGTTGATCGGCATTCATTTTTCTTGGGTATTATAAATAGTGCTGCTATAAACACTGGGGTGGGAAACATCTTTTTAAAATACAATCTTTGTCTTTTCCTAACATATGCCCAGGTGTGGGATTGCAGGATCATATGGTAGCTCTATTTTTAGTTTTCTAAGAGACCTCCATACTGTTCTCTACAGTGGCTGCACCCATTTACATTCTCACCATCAGTATAGGAGGCTTCATTTTTCTCCACAACTTCTCCAGCATTTAATATTTGCAGACTTTTTGATAATGGCCATTCTGACTGGTATAAGAAGATACTTCATTGTAGTTTCAATTTAACATTTCTTTTGCCCATTTTTTGTTTGGGTTGTTTGTTTGTTTTGATATTATTTTGTATGAGCTGTTCATATATTTTTAAAAGTAAGCCCTTATTAGTCACTTTGTTTGCAAAATTTTCTTCCACGCTGCTGTCTTTTTGTTTTCTATATGATTTCCTTTGCTGTGCAAAAACTTACAAGTTTGATTGTGTACTATCTGTAGACCAGTACTTCTAAGCCACAACGCTCTGAAAGAGTACAAAAATGACAATACACTGCTATCAAAACATGCATCCTCATAGATCACCCATCCTGGACGTTCTGGAAATGTACTTTATGGAAGTTTCATGCAATTACATGCACTTAACCCCTATGTGAAGAAAAATGACTATCAAAACAAGTTTTGTTCAGGCAAAGTGGGCTTTCTTTCACCCTGGTCCATTTGTGCAGTAGGGATTTAATACAGAAAACTTGGGGAAAAACATATTAAGCAAAATATCACTCAGAGGTGACCTTTATCAACATTTTTGCATATCTCCTTTAAGCCTTCCTGTGTATATACACACAAGCTGGAATTCTAAATTATATAGGACATTCTACATTCTAACTTATAAAATATTCTCGCACTTATACACTGAGCTTTAGAAGTTAAGTTAGATCTTAGTGTAAATTGCTTTATCAGACTTACCCTGAGTTATTTTTGGAGGGTGTTAGAGAAGAGACTGGAAGATCATAACAGATGCAAGTGGAAAAAGTGCCACTACCTGCAGAGCAGGAGTTTTAAGAAGAAAAAAAAGCTCCCTATTTCATAAACTTTTATATACTTGACATTTGCTTAGTAAAAGATATATAGATCAATGTTATTAGAAGACTTTTGTGCATGTGGGCATCTCAGTTGAAGACAATAAACTCCCATCTTTGCAAGCTCTACATAATACCTTTCATGTGTTGATGGATCTCCATATATAAACTGAACATGAAAATGAATAGGTATATCCTCTTCTTGACAAAAGAGGCTAATGGAACTTACCCAACTAAAACTTTTCACATTAAATTGAAATTATACCTTTAAATCTTGGAGGGAGTGAAAGCCAGGCATACCTCTTCCGTATTAAGACACTGCAGAAATATTGGCCAAAGCAAAGATTTATAAGATGTCACTGAAAGCATTCACTCTAACAATAAAGAAGACAGCAGGATGGTGAAATGATGGTTGCAATTCAAAATAAATCACATGGCACCTTAATAATTCCATAGCAGTTAGATCTCCTTTACCAGACTGCATCTGGCATTGATAGGATGCTGTATTTTAAGCGAATAATTGTTCTTCATGGGTATAACAGTTCAGTGTTCAGAGTTTGAAGTTATAAAGAAATATTTACAAAAAAGGAGAGCTTCAATGAAGTAAATGTACTTTCAAGTTTTAAAGATTGGTATTTTGTCACCTTATAATTTAAAAGAAAAAAGAATAAATAAATTGTGAGGATATATATATATATATATATATTTTGCTATCACTAAAATTCTAAGCTTGTCTGGTTAAAATTATCATGAATTTTCTTTAAATTATAATAATAAATACTATTTTTTTACTCTCAGAAGAGAAATTAAAACTAACCACAATGATGAAAATGCCTTTCTCTGCTCAAAGGAATGTTTCTAGTCATCACTCTCCTCACTCTAAGCTTACTGTCTTTATTGTCCATCAGTATTAGACAGTATCAAAACTTCATTGAAAGAGAAGATAATTTAAAAGAATAACATTGCAAGTAGTATTAGTCTTTCCTCTAGACTCAATGACATTAGTATTTGACTTTTGATTAGTTCTCTTTGCATTAGTATAGTGAATCAAATCATTTGCCTCCAAAATTCATTTCTGCCTTGAGCCTCAAATATATGTCCTTATTTGAAACAAGGATCTTTGCAGTAATAATCAGTTAAGGATCATGAGATGAAATCATCCTGAATTTACAGTGGGCCCTAAATCCAATGACTGCCATTCCTGTAAGAAAAGAAAAAACAGGGACACAGAAAGAAGGCCAAATGAAGACAGAGGCACAGATTGGAATGTTGTGCCTGCAAGTCAAGTGACACCAAGGACTTTCCACTTGCATGGGACAACATCTCCCTCAGAGCCTTGCGAAGAATCAACCTTGCCAATATCCTAATTTCCAAAGATTGGCTTCCAGACTAAGTTCATATATTTCTGTTGTTTTAAGTCACACAGTATGTGGTAGTTTCATATGACAGTCCTGGGTAAGTAATACAATTATTAACACAAGGAACTATTAGGAGATTACCCATATGGTAGCCAGCACTATGGACTGAGCCATGTACCTGTAATTAATTTTCAAGGTTTTGCTAGAGCAATTAACAACTGGTACCAGTGAGAGCTTCCCTGGTAGCTCAGATGGTAAAGCATCTACCTACAATGCCGGAGACGCGGGTTCAGTCCCTAGGTCGGGAAGATCCCCTGGAGAAGGAAATAGCAACCCTCTCCAGTATTCATGCCTGGAAAATCCCATGGACAGAGGAGCCTGTGGGGCTACAGTCCATGGGGTCGCAAAGAGTTGGACACGACTTCACTTTCACTTTCACCAGTGAGAAGCAGCTGATCTGTAGAAGCATGTCCATCCTCACACATTTGAGTAAGTCACATAGTAAAACATGTGTGAAAGTGAAAGTCACTTATTCGTGTCCAACTCTTTGCAATCCCATGGACTATACATTCCATGGAATTCTCTAGGCCAAAATACTAGAGTGGGTAGCCTTTCCCTTTTCCAGGGGATCTTACCAACCCAGGGATTAAACACAGGTCTCCCACATTGCAGGCAGATTCTTTACTGGCTGAGCTGGAAGGGAAGTCCAGTAAAACATGATGGAGCCCAAATGTTATGACTTTCCTGGGTCAAGGTATCTAAACACACTTAGCTTTTTATCATGCCTGGCCCAAGTGTAGAATAACTTGAGCTGGGCTTAAAAATCAGGGACTTCTGTGGTGCTATTGCCATAACTTATGAGTGTTTATTGTTTGTATTATTTCTGAAAGCTAAGTAAAAGTTGATTTTGATTAAAACCTGTTGTATCTTGTCATTTGCCAACAGTGACTGTTTTACATCTTCCTTTCCAATTTGAGTACCTTTCTCTCTCTCTCTCTCTCTCTTTTTTTTTTCTTCTGATTGCTGTAGCTAGGACTTTGAAAACTACCTTGAATAAATAACAGTGGTGAGAATGGGCATCCTTGTCTCATTCCTGTTCTTAGAGGAAATGCTTTCAGCTTTTCACCATTGAGTATGACGTTTGCCCTGGGTTTGTCCTATATGGCCTTTATTAGGTTGAATTTGTTCCATTTATGCCAACTTTCTGGCAAGTTTTTAATCATAAGTGGATGTTTCATTTTGTCAAAAGCTTTCTTCTAAATCTATTGAAATGATCATTTTTTAAAATTCTTTACTTTGTTAATGTGGAGTATCAAATTGACTGATTTGCAGATACTGGAAAAAACCCTTGCATCTTTGCGATAAATCACGCTGTATCATGTTGTACCACCCCTTTAACATATTCTTGGATTCAGTTTGCTTATAATTTGTTGAGTTTTTTTTGCATCTATGCTCCTCAGTGATATTGGCCTATAATTTTCTCTTTTTTCTGTGGTATGTTTGTCTGGTTTTAGTATCTGGATGATGCTGACCTTATAGAATGAGTTCATAAATATTCCTCCCTCTTCGATTTTTTAAAGTGATTTGAAAAGGATAGGTATTAACTATCCTCCAAATGTTTGGTAGAATTCACCTGTAAAGCCATCTGGTCTGGGACTTTCATTTTTAGGAGTTTCTTCTATTGTGAATCTGATTGTCAGGCTGAGCCCAAAACAAAATTGCTTATAGAACATACTGGGCATTGCATGGCCCTCCTTATATAGATTTGTGACTGTTGTTTAGTAGCTAAGTGGTTTCTGACTCTGCAATTCCATGTACTGTAGCCCACCAGGCTCCTCTGTCCATGGGATTTCTCAGGCAAGAATACTGGAGTGGGCTGCTATTTCCTTCTCCAGGGGATCTTCCCAGTCCAGGACCACATCTTCTGTATTGGCAGGCAGATTTTTTTTTTTTTTAATAACTGAGCCACCAGGGAAGCCCAATATATAGAAAAATACATCTCTCTATACACACACACACACACACACACACACACACACACACACACACACCTGTCATCTGTATACTATTGTCTATTTATCTATACAATGCTGGGGAATCAAGACTACAAGGTCAGTTTTTATAGCCAAATATATTGAATTCTACTTCTGAAAAGATATAGAAAATCAAATGGGTTTACTGATAAAATAAGTTAATAAAGAGAAAAATAAGGTTTTATTGATCTAATATGTGATTAATGGCATTACCATGAATTATTTTATATCAAGTTAAGTTTTTTCATGTCATTAATCATCAAACTACAGACAAATACACCTGAATATTTGGAGAATTTAGATGTCTGTAGGAGAATTAATGTTCTTAAATTGTTATACACTCTTTTCAAAATGTATTTGTTGCAAAACTGAAAAACCTATGGTAAACCATCATGAAGATTATTTCTCTGTCTTCCATTTTACAATCAACCCCTCTGTTACTGCCCAGCCCCACCCCACATGTCTAATTTTTCACTAATCTTACTATATTTCATTTTCCAGGGAATGAGGAAACCTCTAGAATTCCAAATTATGAGATAATTTATGTATTAGTATAGGTAGGGAGAAAGTGAATGACATTAATAAATAGAGAGGGAATCATTTAACAACTCAGGTTTTCTATAATTCGTAGCTTTCAGCAAATTTAAGAATGATATAAAGACATATTTAACTGGCACATTATTAAAATTTTTCATGATAGATTATATGACTTTGGCTTACTATTCCAAAGAAGTTCAAGGAATTAAGTGAATTAGTAAAATCCTATTACCATTAACTTATTCAAAAAAATAACTTTTCTCTAAACCTATATACAAATTTAAAAACTGAGTTATTCTTCTTTTAATACTCTAACAATAAGTGATAATCATGAATAGATAAATGATAACAAACATACCCATTCCATTAATGGTCACATTTTCTGATTTGTATGATAAATAGTAACTGAAATTCATAATATATTTATTTTAATCAACTACATACAGGTAATAATGGTTATTCAGTCCTGAAGGGAAAAAAAAAAGATATTAGCAATGAGAGCATCAGGGGAGCAGGATATTAAAATTATTTTTCATATCAACAGATTAATTTTTCAGAAAAGCAAGGTATTTTGCTAATCAAAATATTTTTAAGTCCACATTTGTTTTCAACAGGATAAAAAGTCTCTGGAGAAACTATCAAACAATAAAAGAAACAATGTAAAATGACTGTCAGGGGGGTGCCTATTCACAAATTTTTAGACAGAAAATTATGTGTATCACATTTTTTTGGTATTTAGATTCTATTGGATGCATTTAAATGAGTAAACATACTAATTTTACTTAAAATACAAAATATGCAATAATTCATCAATTATATTCTTATTGATTATATCAGATTAGGGTAGAGATGTCTTAGAAGTCTTAAATAAAACATATGAGAAGTACAGGAGTATGAGCTTAAAAACGTCTTAAGAGTATTTGAACAACTGTAGAAAAGTGCAATGATTCCTTCTTAGTTAAGAACATCGTAATACTCAATAATTTACTCATGTTTCCAAGATGATCCCATGGCCTTGACAAGTAAACCATAGCCTCTGTCTTAAAAGGAACATAGTGACTCTTGTGGAGAGATGGTCACATAAACAATACATGACATAAGGTCATGAAAGTATTAGGGGCAAGTATACGTTTTATATATCAGATCAGAATTATAGAAATAATATAGGCTCCTCTAAGTACAAGGCAATCTTGAATCCAGTAACTTTCCTACACTCATTATATTTAGCTAGAGTGTTTTATGCACATTTTTATAATATAAAATTTCAATAAAAGTATTTGAACTGACAGATGTTTTCATAGGTAGACTTTTCACTGATAAATTTGGGTAATTTCTGGGTTCATACCTTTTCCTAAGGTCACACTTTGAGAAATATACTGTATTTTTTCTATGACTAGGCTTTAATAAAAAAAATACTATAATCAGCTTTATAATTAAATTATATAAAGTATAATTGCTGAAATTAAATTAATCTACATTTTTAAGAATATCTCCTTTTACTTAAATAAAAATTTACTTTGGTATTCCTTGAAATTATTAAATAATATGGATTAAAACTATAAATAATTAATAATATCTATACAGATTTTATGGGACTATCTTGATGACTGAAAAATTAGACAAGTTACATAAACTTTATGGTACTCTGTATGTAAATGGTTAGAACAGTCCTTGATGATTTTTTAGTCCTTGTAATGATTATTTTTTTCTTTAGACATCAAAATAGAATAAAAAACATCATGCAGTTTAAACAATAGAAACAAAGTGCCGTTCTTATTGTATTATAAGAATGATACAATAATACCAATTGCCTAATTATTCTGAAAATAATTCAGAATTAGAGATAAGATACTGAGCAGATTTAACAAAAGTGCTTTCTTTATAAAATGGCAATGATGATTAATAAAAATAAGCACTGAACTTTTTACCCCCTTCAGTAGTATGTTTAACTCAGGAGCCGTTCTAATCAAAGAAACAATTCTAAGTGATACACTAGGACAACTCTGCTTCACCATTACACTGGAGGTTCTAGTCAGTGTAGTAAGAAAATAAAAATAATTTAAAATCCAAGTAATAAAAAGGAGAGCATGTATCTGTCATTAGAGAAGATGTGAATGCCTAGAATATGAAAAGCTATCTACTGAGAAACAATCAGAATTAATATGTGTATTTATTAAGATCATTATTTGTGATCAAAGGCTCAGGTGGTGCTAGTGGTTAAGAACCCATCTGCCAATGCAATAGACATAAGAGACTCGGGTTTGATATCCAGGTCTAGAGGATCCCCTGGAGGAGGGTATGGCAACCTACTCCAGTATTCTTGCCTGGAAAATTCCTTGGACAGAGGAACCTGGTGTGCTACAGTCCATGGGGTAGCAGAGTCAGACACGACTGACAGCAATTTAGTGAGAGCAGGCGCGTGCGCACACACGCACACACACACATTTGGGGTCAATATAAAAAAATCAACTGTATTTCTAAATCCCAGTAATTCTTCTGATTCTTTTTAATTACAATACAATTTCTTTCTTCTCTTACCTTCTCCTACCTATTCCTTTCTTCTCTTACCTACTTCAACCTCTCTAGGACTGAAAGTGTCCTAGGGGCTGTTTTTCCTCACCAATGCCTTGCTTTTTGGAATTATCATTTCCAAGCATTTCAAGTCCTGCTCAAGTTACAGAAACTCAAGCATAAGGGAACATAGTTATCTTAGGAAGCTGGTCCTAGACATTCACTCTGGTGACCTGGGTGATCAACTTTAAATGGAATCAGCCAATTTCTTTACTGGTTTCTCAGAGCAGAGGCTGAGCTGTTCTCCGTCCACTCAGACCTGCATCCTCTGTCCCTGGGCTCAAATATTCCCTACCTGTAATTCAAAGACTTTGAATAACACATCGATAAACAGAAAAGGAAAAACAAAACTAAGTCTTTGTCAGTACATGTGATATGTCTATCCTTCTATTTTGCTTGGCTCCTTGGACTTGGCATAGTACTGCTGCTGGGGAATGCTGGGGCCTACAATACTGGATCGTATCTGTCTGTTCCCTAAGTTGACTCTCAGAATCTCCCAGGACACCTGTGGCCCGGGGCTCTGCAGCTCTAAGTGTACCTTCTATTTTTGAATGTTAATTAAAACACTGAGAGTGGTTGCCCCACAATACACATTAATTTTGTACTAATAAATGTATATTTAAAAGAGAAAATGCTTTCTCCATTATAGTTCAGTTCAGTTCAGTCACTCAGTTGTGTCCGACTCTTTGCTACTCTGTGAATTGAAGCACGCCAGGCCTCCCTGTCCATCACCAACTCCCGGAGTTCATTCAGACTCATGTCCATAGAATCGGTGATGCCATCCAGTCATTTCATCCTCTGTCGTCCCCTTCTCCTCCTGCCCCCAATCCCTCCCAGCATCAGAGTCTTTTCCAATGAGTTAACTCTTCGCATGAGGTGGCCAAAGTACTGGAGTTTCAGCTTCAGCATCGGTCCTTCCAAAGAACACCCAGGACTGACCTACTTTAGAATGGACTGGTTGGATCTCCTTGCAGTCCAAGGGACTCCCAAGAGTCTTCTCCAACACCACAGTTCAAAAGCATCAATTCTTTGGCGCTCAGCTTTCTTCACAGTCCAACTCTCACATCCGTACGTGACCACTGGAAAAACCATAGCCTTGACTAGACAGACCTTTGTTGGCAAAGTAATGTCTCTGCTTTTGAATATACTGACTAGGTTGGTCATAACTTTCCTTCCAAGGAGTAAGCGTCTTTTAATTTCATGGCTGCAATCACCATCTGCAGTGATTTTGGAGCCCCCCAAAAATAAAGTCTGACACTGTTTCCACTGTTTCCCCATCTATTTCCCATGAAGTGATGTGACCAGATGCCATGATCTTAGTTTTCTGAAATTATAATTTCTCCATTATAAATGCCCTTTCAATTCAGTGAAACATTTGGGCTCTTATTTCTCTAATGACCTAATGAATTAATGATAATAATGAGCATCTTCTGAATGAAAGAATCTTTAACACTCACTATTATTATAATCATACTGAATATAATATACTAAACACTCTGAAACAACACTTCAGGTTCCATTCATCACAATCTTATAAGAGTTTTAGTATTCTTGTTGTTCAGTAGCTAAGTTGTGTCTCACTATTTTGCAATCTTATGGACTGTAGACCACCAGGCTGCTCTTTCCATGAGAATTCCCAGACAAGAATACTGGAGTATGTTGCCATTTCCTTTTCCAAGGGATTTTCCCTACCCAGGGATTGAATCCAGGTATCCTACTTTGCAGGCAAATTCTTTACCAACTGAGCCACCTGAAAAGCCCTGTTAATGAAACTTTCTACATTTCATTTTCTACTTTTTGATGGTGGTAAGAAAACTGAAGGGCCCCCTGATGACTAATGGTAAAGAATATGTCTGCCAATGCAAGAAATGTGGGTTTGATCCCTGGCCTGGGAAGATCCCCTGGAGAAGGAAATGACGACCCACCCAATCCAGTATTCTTGCCTGAAAAACCCCATGGACAGAGGAGCCTGGCACTATAGTCCATGGGGTCACAAGTGTCAGGCACAACTTAATGACTAAATGACCACCAAGGTTCATTCCTGATGTTGAAGCTGAAACTCCAATACTTTGGCCACCTTTCAAAGAACTGACTCATTTGAAAAGACCGGGATCCTGAGAAAGATTGAAGATGGGAAAAGATAGGGATGACAGAGGACAAGATTGTTGGATGGCATCACAGACTCAAGGGACATAGGTTTGGGTAAACTTTGGGAGTTGGTGATACACAGGGAGGCCTGGTGTGTAGTCCATGGGGTCACAAAGAGTCGGACATGACTGAGTGACTGAACTGGACTGAACTGAACTGAAGCTTCACTCAGCCATTCTGTAAACATTTACTGAGTATCTATTTACTGGATACAGATTTTTGTGTCAGGCATACAGAACTGAACCATCAGGAAAAAGGTTTTTTCTCTGGGGTCGCTTTCATATCTAACCCATGGCAGTGCAGTTATACCTAAGTTCTTGTCTCCCCAGTAGGAGCTTGAAGTTGCTGGGCTAGATTGTCTACACTGCTGCTTCTTTGATCCTATATTTTGAGAAAAAGAAAACAAAACTCTGGTAATCGGATAATCATGTTAACCAACAAAGAAAATTCTTCCACAGAAGGATTTCACAGCCTCTTTGAAAGCTGTGAATAGGTTTATACTTAGATTATGAGAGTTCTTTGTTTAGTTCTGTTAATAATAAGACATATAATTAGACTGGCACTTTTAGACTCTGTTTTTATCTTTTGCAATAGGGAGGAATCTACCTTGCCTAGTGTTAATTTTGCTCCATTCAAAGGCAGAGCATATTGAAAGGATTACATAAATGCATAAGCAGGTCAAACTTTATGAAAAAACAAAATGAAAAAGAAATTACATTATGCTAATTTAAAATAATTGAAAGTTTAAAATATATACCAGAATAAAATTTTTCAGCAGATTTAAGCTGTTTTCGTAAGATTTTTTGTGTGATTTTAAAATCTAGAATCATTTTGAAGAATAACACTGAGAAAATCTTGTCTTTTAAAAGTTAATTTTCATATAACAATAATTTTTGTGTCAAAAAAAAAGAGAAGAAGGGCCAATCAGTTCATTTTTTGGACATAAAAATTCACTCACTGATAATTTGTTAGAAACGAAGCTTTGTTTAAATGGAGCCATCGTTGTTAATAGCCTGTGGCTCACTGAGAACAGGTGATGATTACAGCACTTCTGGAGAATGAAAGTACAGTGACTGTAATCATTTTAAAAATTACTTCATAAGTGTCACACAGTTAATTATAGTTCAAAGAATTAGCATCTGGTTGAAGTTATAGGTGTAGCTTTGAGGAAATGATATTATAGGAAATGCATTTAAAGAACCGTTAATCACAACAGAAAATGTTCTCTGCCTGGCTCTGGGTACTTTTTTACAGTAGTCACACCTGGTATTTACTCAAAATGCCTAAATATAAACAGCAATACTGCATTTGCTTCAGTGGAAAAAGAAAAACAGTATCATTTTCCACCTTAGACATTGTGAAATGAATTTTTAAGTTTTAATAATGTGGAAAGTGTAACTCACTTATAATAGTGTAGTCTTATTTATAATCAACATGTAAATTACTAAGGAAAATTAAATGACATTAACTTTTTTTTATATATATATAAACTGTGTAAGGAAGAAAAGGGAAAAGATTTTGTGAATACTATTTCATTTATGCTAATCCATTGGCAAGCAGGCATTTTAAAGATTATTCTGAAAGAAATGTGATTACCTTAGAGTTTTGATTTGGAAGTTAGTGTTTAAGAAAAGCAGTAAGGGGAGGTTCTACAAACAGGCTCATATGTTTTATTCAATATAATATATAACAAATGGAATACCAGACCATCTTACCTGTCTCCTGAGAAATCTGTATGCAGGTCAAGAACAACAGTTAGAACACTGTATGGAAGGACTGATTAGTTAAAGATCAAGAAGGGAGTACGACAGGGCTGCCTGCTGTCACCCTGTTTGTTTAACCTATATGCCAAACACATCATGAGAAATGCTGGGCTGGATGAGTTACAAGCTGGAATCAAGATGGGGGGAGCAACATAAACAGTCTCAGATATGTGGATGATACCACTCTAATTGCAGAAAGCAAAGGGAAACTAAAGAGCCTCTTGATGAGGGTGAAGGAGGAGAGTGAAAAAGCCAGCTTAAGGGTAAATATTTAAAAAAGAAAAAAACACTAAGATCATGGCAACCAGCCCCATTACTGTATGCAAATAGAAGGGGAAAAGGTGAAAGTAGTGACAAATTTCCTCTTCTTGGGCTCCAACATCACTACAGATGGTGACTGCAGCCATGAAATCAGAAGACAATTGCTTTTTGGCAGGAAAGCGATGACAAACCTAGACAATGTGTTGGAAAACAGAGACATTACTCTACCAACAAAGATCTGTATAGTCAAGGCTATGGTTTTCCCAGTGGCCATGTATGGTTGTAAGAACTAGACAATAAAAAAGGCAGAATGCCAAAGAACCGACGCCTTCAAACTGTGGTGCTGGAGAAGACTCTTGAAAGTCCCTTGGACAGCAAAGAGATATAAACAATCAATCTTAAGGGAAATCAACCCAGAATATTCACTGGAAGAACTGATGCTGAAGGTGAGGCTCCAGTATTTTGGTCATCTGTTGTGAATAGATGAATCATTGGGAAAGTCCCTGATGCTGGGAAAGATTGAGGACAGAAGGAGAAGAGGTCATCAGAGGATGAGATGGATGGACAGTCTCACTGATGCAATGAACATGTACTTGAGGAAACTCTGGGAGATGGTAAGGGACAGGGAGTCCTGATGTGCTGCATTCCATGGAGTCCCAAGGAGTCAGACCCAACTGGGTGACTGAACAACAACAAGATAACAAATGAAGCATTTAAAAATCAGTGAGAAATAAATGTTTTTATTTTCTTGAAATAATGTTGAGAAGATAGGCTAACACTTGGGAGACAAATATAGATAGATTAAAATGTAAAAGCAAACATCTAATTAAAAACATAGGGAACAAACTATGAAGGATTTGTTAAAAGATGGGTTTATTTTCATTTAAAATGATACTAAATTTTAAATAATTGTTAAAAATGGGCATATCTGACTTCAGAACCTAAAACTTCTTCATAACAATGTAACAAAAATGTAAATGGGATATCTATTAGCTTACCAAACATAAATACATTAAATAATAAAAAGGGTGAATCTACATGAAGACCTCTTTGTTGTATTCTAGCAGTATGGAGAAAGAAACGGTATCACCAAAGAACAAGTCTAAACCATGAATAAGCACATAATGGAATATAAAACCAATATGAAATTGCAGACAAAGTAAATCACAATAGCAAGGAAAATTTTGTAATATCAAAAAATTGCAAAATGATTGGGTACTGAAAAACATGCAGTGAAATGGGACTGCCAGTGGGAACAATACATACAATGATTACAAGCATTATCAATAACATATTTTCTATGATAGTTAAAATATCACTTTAGAAAATATACACTAAAGAAAAATAAAAGGCATGTGAGTAAATATTTATGTAAAATAGGTTAAAATTTATTTTTTAGATAAGTAGTAATTTGACAAGGATGAAAATATCCAGAATTGTATCTAAGATTAAAAGTGTGAGAGTACACTTATAATAATATAAGGCCATTAAAAACCCTATTATCAATGATGATAGATACGGAAACATGTGTATATATATATATAGGAATGAGGAAAATTAGTTAAACTGAAAAGATAGACAGAAAAGAGACTAATAAGAGGTATTTGTGAGTAATATTATTACAGGTGATTATAGTTTCAAATTTTCCCTTATTTCATTTTGCAAGTTTCTTCAAATAGGTGTACATAATTTACATATTTTTCATTTTATTTTTAGTTTTCATCTATGATACTTTCCAAGTAAACAAACATGTAAAAAGTTGGCAGAAATTATACTCTATGACAATGTGTTTTCCACAGGTATCCAGCATTCTGAGTTTTGTATTATGTTTCCTAATGTTTCTGTTCATTTCCATACATTCAGTTTTGTCTAATTACTATATATAGAGTTTACTTTTGTTTTTGGCATGTGATTTGCAAACAATTTCAAAAATTTATTCATTGAGCACCTATTAAGTAACATAGTTTATACTTCATGAAGAAAAATTTGAGGTTAAAAAAATACAAAAAAAAAAAATCCTGCTCCTTTTTATAAAAATCTTAGTGAACTAGAAACACACATTGGAAGGTGTAGGGCATGCATTATTGGGTTCTCTGTGTCTGTGTGTTTTGTATGTGTGTACCTGCACTCATATGAGCATTCTCTTTTAAATACAGGGTAAGTTGTGTGTGTGTCCAAGTCAATCATGTCCAACTCTTGGCATCTCCACGGACTGTAGCTTGCCAGGCTCCTCTATCCCTGGAATTCTCCAGGCAAGAATACTGAACTGGGCTCCCATGCTCTCTACCAGGGGATCTTCCCAAACCCAGGGACTATACATTCATTTCCTGCTTCTACTGCATTGGCAGGTGGATTCATTACCACCAGCACCACCTGGGAAACCCCTCCAGGCTTCAGGGTCAAGTGACTTTTTAGCATCAACCTGAAGGAATGTGGGAAGCAACTTGTGTGTGTCCATCTGGAGGAGTAACTCCAGATTACAGAATGGTTAGTGACAATGTCTGGGGCTGAAGCACAGTTGATGGGTTTTGAGAGCATCAGGAAGTTCAGCATTACAGATATGGAATAAACCAATAGCAGGGTAGTAAAGGATGAGGTCAGCAGGAAGTGGGTAACACATCAAGTTGGCCTTTATAGCAACTGAAAGGACTGTATTGAATAAAGGAGTAATGAAACCAGACAAGTATTTCAAACATCCCTGTGGCTGCCTTAAGAATAGAGTACAGATGTGACTACATATTAATCAGGTAGAAAAAGAAGTTAGGTAAGTAGATTGTTGGTTCCTCCGTATGGACGTTTATGTAGACAAGCTAATTTTGAAATGCCTGCCGTGTATCTAAATGGGTATATTAAATAGAGTATTGCAGATCCAGGCTACCATTCAAGGAATTTTAGATTTCAGACTAAAAATAAAAGTTGGAAATTTTCAGTCTATTGATGATATCCTTAATCCCTGCCTCTGAAGAAAAATAAATAAATCATACAGGAAGGGGAGATTATTTAAAGCAGAGAATTCTGAGAATTGTGCCTTGGGTGATTGTAACATTTGAAGTACAAAGAGATAAGGAAAGATAAAACATAAGCAAGAAAGATAAGGGGAAGCCGATGAATTAGGAAAAATGAGTTAAAGAGACTATGCAGTGTCCCAAAAGCCACTCCTCCCAGCCCACCCGCATTCTCTCTCTTTCTCTTTCTGCATTTATACATGGACACACACACACACACACACACATATGCATCTTTCAGGAAAAGGGAATGATATACTTTATCAAATATTATTAGTGGCTCAACTAAGCTAACTACATGTTGGCTTTGGATATAACAAAGACATAAATGATGAGTTTAACAAGTGCGTTCAGTAAAGCTTTATGATAAATCATCTAATTAAAAAGGGTTGCAGAAAAATGACAGGATTTATCTTTCTGTCATTTTAATAAGCTAAGTACATTGAGAGACCTTCCTGCAATAGAGACCTGGAATACTAAATAGAGTAGCCTGAGTAGAAGAAAACAATAAAACCCCTGCCCTTCCTCCAAAAACAAGCAAATCAAAAAAGTTGACTTATTTGATCCAGACTTCAGAACAGTGAGTCAGTCTACCATTACCAGAAGAAATGGAAGAGTTGGGAATACCAACTTTTTCTCAATATATGATATTGATGAAGATCAAATACTGAGCTTCAGTCAAAGATTGCCATATGGGTGTTAGGAACCACCTTAAGAAAGAATCAGTTGAGGTATTAACATGGTTAACTCCCAAAGACTGCAGATATTAAAATGTTCAGATATAGATTATAGAGTAACTAGTCTTAACTTATTTAAAGTAGATACACAAGGATTATCTACTGAATAAAAATGAGAAAAATAATGTAAAGTTTGATATCACATATTATGTGAATACATAAACAAGGAGGCTGCACACACTAAAGAGAAATGAATACAGTATAAGAGACAGCTAAAGGAATTATACAGAATTCAATACAGAATGACATAGAAAGATCAAAGAAAATATTAATGAAAAAATATTGACCGAGACTCTTTAGCATTCCCTTGACTATAGTCCCCTGACTTTCCTCTTCTTTCTATTTTTTAAATTACAGGATAGTTTCTTTACAATGTTGTATGAGTTTCTGGTATACAACAAAGTGATTCATTCATATACATATACATTCTTTTTAAAAATATTTTCCATTATGGTGTATTACAGTGTATTGAATATAGCTTCCTGTTCTATGCAGTATCATCCATTCTATATGTAATAGCTTACATCTGCTAATTCTAATCCCCCACTCTATTCCTCCCCCACCCCTTTGGCCCCATCGTAACAAGTCAGTTCTATTTTCTATGTCTGTGTGTATGAATTGCATATTCTTTATCCATTCATCTATCGATGGACATTAGGTTGTTTCCATGTCTTACCTACTGTGAATAGTGCTGCAGTGAACATTGGGGTACATGTATCTTTTTGAATTATAGTTTGGAATTATAGTCTGTGCATATATGACCAAGAGTGGAATTGCTGTATTATATGGCATATCATATTATATAAGGCTTCCCTGGTGGCTCAGAGTTTAAAGCGTCTGCCCGTAATGTGAGAGACCTGGGTTCGATCCTTGGGTCTGGAAGATCCCCTGGGGAAGGAAATGGCAACCCACTCCAGTACTCTTGCCTGAAGAATCCCATGGAGGGAGGAGCCTGGTAGGGTACAGTCCATGGGGTCGCAAAGAGTCTGACACGACTGAGCGACTTCAGTCACTCATGGCATATCTATTTTTAGCATTTTTGGGGGAACATTCTTCCTGTTCTCCGTAGTGGCTGCACCAATTTACATTCCCACCAATATTGCAGGAGGGCTCCCTTTCCTCCATACCCCTTCTAGTATTTGTCATTGGTAGATTTTTTAATGATGGCTATTTTGACATGTGTGAGGTGGTACCTAATTGTAGTTTTGATTTGCATTTCTCTGTAATAATTAGGATGTTGAATGTTTTTTCTCACATTTGAAACATGGCTAGTTTATTTTTTTAAGTATGTATTTATTTATTTGGCTGTGCTGGTTCTTAGCTATGGCACACAGACTCTTCAATCTCCACTGAAGATGCAGAATCTTTTAGTTGCAGCATGTGGACTCTTAGTAGCATTCAAACCTCTTAGTTGCAGCATGTGGAATCTAGATCCCGGAAAGGGAAGGTGAAAGTGAAAGTCACTCAGTTGCATCTGATTCTTGGCGACCCCAGGGAATTCTCCAGGCTAGAATACTGGAGTGTGCAGCCTTTCCCTTCCCCAAGGGATCTTCCCAACCCAGGAATCAAGCCCAGGTCTCCCAAACTGCAGGAGGATTCTTTACCAGCTGAGGAACGAGGGAAGCCCAAGAATACTGGAGTGGGTAGCCTATCCCTTCTCCAGCGGATCTTCCCCACCCAGGAATCAAACTGGGTCTCCTGCATTGCAGGCAGATTATTTACCAACTGAGCTACCAGGGAAGCCTACTTTCACTGCAGTTTATTTTACTCAGTTATAAACATACTCTCAGATATAAGTCAGAGAGTAGCATTTTGCTGTCTAATAGATAATTGATTTAAATTCTCCTCTTGATTATGTAAGGAGATTTGAAATATGCAGTTCCCTAATATATTTGGGAGTATATTTATTATCTTTTAAAGGGAACGTTTTCTAAACATAAAAACTTTCAGTATTAAGTTTTAGACTAATTGATGCATTAGTTAAAATGGATTTGATATATTCACCATTTCATAAAATGACTGCCTTCCTTATAAATTTGAGGACAGTGATAAATTCACTTTAGGAAAACTCTAACATGCAGTAAAATATAAATTAATTTTGAATAAGACATGCAATCAAATTTCAAAATCCATATCAGCAAAATATTTTATTAATTTACATGTTATGTTTTTAAAAAATAATATTTGAAGTAACGTTCAACATCTCAGTAATAACTGAAGCTCTTTACTTGTAAAACACGAAGATAAAGGTCCAAACATTTCTGAAAAAAGTATTCTCAAAAACTACACATACTCTCTTAGATGTTGCCTTCATTATCACTTTGCTTTTAATTTACAAATGGTTTTACTAAGTGATTGATACAATAGTCCGTCATTGAACAGTTTTTATTTTTCACAGCCCCTCTCTGCTGGTAAATCAATGGATAACACATATAAAGTAACAAAACTATTTTTTTTTAATGATCCAATCTCTAAACTTCATATATCCCTTTAGCTCCTGGACCATTTATCTTCTCCGCAGTATATCAAAGACTCAAAACTGTTTCTGTATGTAATGTTTCCTTTTCTTTTTCCCCATTCTTTCAGGGTTTATTCCTTCCCTGGTTTATGATTTCCACTTACTGATAATCAACAACTATTTTCATTTTGTAGATACATTAGTTGATTTTAAAACTTGGAGTTAATTAACAATTTTTTTCTAGATTTGAGTTGTCAAATTACTTTATCACTTTTGAAAATTTACTTCACTTGGTTTCAGGACACCAGTCTTCTGATTATTCCCCCCTATTTTCCTGGTCAGTGCTTTAAATTGTTTCTTTCTGAATCTTCATTGTTTCAAATTTGAGAGTGTCTAGAGTTTAGTTTGTAGCATTTTACTCAAGGCAATTCTCCTAGGTTACCGGTGGCTTTAAAACCACCTACATATAAATAATTCTCAAATGTATAGCCCCTGTCAATTCATCTAAGACTGAAAGTTTTTTTCACCACAATACTATCCTTGCCTTGTTTTACAAAATTGCATAATAAAGCTATCAATCATGCAGTGAGTAAAGTTTTTTAAAAAAGGATTTAAAAAAATGACAATAGAAATCTAGGAATCAATGTATCCCCTTTCTCACGTTCCTCTTCCCTACCTTATGGTAGTCTTGGTAGCTTAAATTTCAACTTATGTTCCAAATTTGGCTACTACTTACCATCGGTACTGCTACCACCTAGACCATCAGGCTATCAAGGTCTCCTTTCTTGTAGTTTCTTTTTTTAATGTTTTTATTTTTATTTATTTATTTATTTATTAAATTTTACTTTATTTTACTTTAAAATACTGTATTGGTTTTGCCATACATCAACATGAATCCGCCACGGGTGTACTTGAGTTCCCTATCCTGAAGCTATTTCCTGCCTCAAAATATTTTCATTTAAAGCAACTTCTGCTTGGGATAGTTTGCCCCAGGTTTTTGAATAAAAACACTGTCTTACTTTAAATGGCAACACACTCCAATATTCTTGCCTGGAGAATTCCATGGACAAAAGAACCTGGCAAGTTACTATCCATGGGGTTGCAAAGAGTTAGACATGACTAAGAGACTAACACACACACATCATACTTCATCTAAGTTTCTTCTCAAATTTTAGCTTCTCAAAGGCCCCACTCCTATTGTCCGATCTCTGTGCTTTGACCTTGCTACTATATGTAAATGCATGAAATACCATTTATTTTTAGTATCTGCTTTTCTATTAATATATAATTTTAATGAAGAAATGATATTAATTTGTTTTATTTATTTTATTATTACCAGTATCTTGAACAGAATTTAAAAGATAACAGGCTGTAAATAAAGATCAATTGAATGGAGTATTTGACAAATGAGTACAACCAATTTGGTCATTTTAAATAAATATAAACACATCATTCACTTTTTTTCATCACCTTTATTTGAGTCAAGATAAACTTGTGTTCACTCAAATACAGTTGATTTTTGAACAACACATGTTTAAACTATGATGGTCCAGATTTTTTCCATGAATATAATATCTGTATTTTCAATTTGCAGATGTTTAAATGAACTATTATAAAGGAAAAGTTGTATTTTATTAGATATGACAGTATGTTGAGTCAAGGAACTAGTGTTTGAATTCTGATTCTATCCAAACTGTTTCAGCTTCCTGCCCTTGGGTGAGTCACTCATCAGATCCTATGATTTTGAGTCAGAGATAGCAATACATGGATTTGATTTGCAATTCACTCAGCATATTGTTACCACAGCAGTCTTTCAGGTATAGTAATACATTTCCTGTCATTCTCAAAAGCTTAAAATTGATGAGTGACGTGGTATGTCTTCAGGATACAGTTTGACCTCTTTTTTGTAATATTCAAGAGCTTTTAACCTTCACTAATCCCGTACTCAGCTTGGGCCCTCTCCTAGATTATCCTGAATGATGTTCATGATGTGGATACACCCTTAAGCTTCTTCATCCCTTCCATCCTACCATCCTCACTGCTCTCACAGCTTTTATTAACATGTAAGAGCAAAGTCGTCATACATATTTACAATAAAATGTAAAATGTGTTTAGGATTTACAGTGTCGGATTTAAAATATTTTTTTTTTATTTAAAGCATCTGCACAGGTTTAAACTTGAATATTTTTTATTGGAGTTCAATTCTTTTAGACTGCTGTGTAAATTTCTGTTGAACAGCAAAGTGAATCAGCTAAACAGATATACATATCCCCTCTTTTTTGTTTATATACGATTTGTTTTTCTCTGACTTCACTTTGTATGACAGTCTCCAGGTCCATCCACATCTCCACAAATTACACAATCCCATTCCTTTTTATGGCTGAATAATGTTCCATTGGAGAAGGCAATGGCAACCCACTCTTGCCTGGAAAATCCCATGGACGGAGGAGCTTGGTGGGCTGCAATTTATGGGGTCTCTAGGAGTTGGACACAATTGAGAGACTTCATTTTCACTTTTCACTTTCATGCATTGGAGAAGGAAATGGCAATCCACTTCAGTGTTCTTGCCTGGAGAATCCCAGGGACAGGGGAGCCTGGTGAGCTGCCATCTGTGGAGTCACACAGAGTCGGACATGACTGAAGTGATTTAGCAGCAATATTCCATTGTATATATGTACCACTCCTTTTTATCCATTTCTCTTGTGATGGCCATTTAGATGGATTGCTTGCCCTGGCTATTGTGAATAGTGCTGCAATGAACATTGAGGTGCATGTATCTTTTTAAATTATGGTTTCCTCTGTGTATATGTCCAGGAATGGGATTGTTGGGAAAGTCCAAACACTATTAAACTTTTAGAGGAAAACTTAGGCAGAATACTCTTTGACATCAATGGCAGTAAGATTTTTTAGAGTAATGAAACAAAAACAAAAATAAGCAAATCAGACCTAATTAAACTTAAAAGTTTTTGCACAGCAAAGGAAATAATAAACAAGACAAAAAGACAGACAGCCCTAAGAATGGGAGAAAATAATGCAAATGAAGTAACTAACAAGGGACTAATGTCCAAAATATACAAACAGATCATGAAGCACAGTATAAAAAGAAAACATTCCAATAAAAAAATGGGTGGAAGACCTAAATAGACATTTTCCCAAAGACATACAGATGGCAAACAAATACATGAAAAGATGCTCAATATCACTAATTATTAGAGAAATATAAATCAAAATTACAATAAGGTATCATCTTACTCTAGTCAAAATGGCCATCATAAGAAAAAAAAATCTATAAACAAAAAGTGCTGGAAAGGGTGTGGAGAAAAGGGAAACAATTTATACTGTTGATGGGAGTGTATATTGATAGAGCTACTATGGAGAACAGTATAGAAGTTTCTTAAAAAGCTAAGGCTAGAATTAACTTGAATACTTTGATATAGAGCATACATTCTCTTGGAGAAGGCAATGGCAACCCACTCCAGTACTCTTGCCTGGAGAATCCCAGGGACAGCGGAGCCTGGTGGGCTGCTGTCTATGGGGTCGCATAGAGTCGGACATGAGTGAAGCGACTTAGCAGCAGCAGCATACATTCTCTAGTTCACTATAGTACCTACTTCTCTTTATTTCCTTCCTTCTGACTCATTTTACTAATTTCCACCTCCTGCTGCTTTCCTGAATGTATTTATATTTAGGACTGTTAAAGGTATTAAAACAACTCTTTAGACACAGAGAGTGAAATTGAAAAATAGGAATTCTGTATGTTATGATCATTCTAATTGGCATTCCAAGATTGATATATGTATTTTGATTGTTAATACAAAATTTCCAACAGTTAAAGGGCACAATTTCCTTTAATATAGATAAAGGATACAGTGAATACAAAATTCTCCAAGCCAGGCTTCAGCAATACGTGAACAATGCACTTCCAGATGTTCAAGCTGGTTTTAGAAAAGGCAGAGGAACCAGAGATCAAATTGCCAACATCCACTGGATCATGGGAAAAGCAAGAGAGTGCCAGAAAAACATCTATTTCTGCTTTATTGACTGTGTCAAAGCCTTTGACTGTGTGGATCACAATAAACTGTGGAAAATTCTGAAAGAGATGGGAATATCAGACCACCTGACCTGCCTCTTGAGAAACCTATATTGCAGGTCAGGAAGCAACAGTCAGAACTGGACATGGAACAATGGACTGGTTCCAAATAGGAAAAGGGGTACATCAAGGCTGTATATTGTCACCCTGCTTATTTAACTTCTATGCAGAGTACATCATGAGAAACGCTGGACTGGAAGAAACACAAGCTGGAAGCAAGATTCCCGGGAGAAGTATCAATCACCTCAGATATGCAGATGACACCATCCTTATGGCAGAAAGTGAAGAGGAACTAAAAAGCCTTTTGATGAAAGTGAAAGTGGAGAGCGAAAAAGTTGGCTTCAAGCTCAACACTCAGAAAACTAAGATCATGGCATCTGGTCCCATCACTTCATGACAAATAGATGGGAAAACAGTCGAAACAGTGTCTGACTTTATTTTTGGGGCTCCAAAATCATTGCAGATGGTGACTGCAGCTATGAAATTAAAAGACGCTTACTCCTTGGAAGGAAAGTTATGACCAACGTAGATAGCATATTCAAAAGCAGAGACATTACTTTGCCAACAAAGGTCCATCTAGTCAAGGCTATGGTTTTTCCAGTAGTCATGTATGGATGTGAGAGTTGGACTGTGAAGAAGGCTGAGTGCCAAAGAATTGATGCTTTTGAACTGTGGTGTTGGAGAAGACTCTTGAGAGTCCCTTGGACTGCAAGGAGATCCAACCAGTCCATTCTGAAGGAGATCAGCCCTGGGATTTCTTTGGAAGTAATGATGCTAAAGCTGAAACTCCAATACTTTGGCCACCCCATGCAAAGAGTCGACTCATTGGAAAAGACTCTGATGCTGGGAGGGATTGGGGGCAGGAGGAGAAGGGGACGACAGAGGATGAGATGGCTGGATGGCATCACTGACTCAATGGACGTGAGTCTGAGTGAACTCCGGGAGATGGTGATGGACAGGGAGGCCTGGCGTGCTGCGATTCATGGGATCACAAAGAGTCGCACACGACTAAATGACTGAACTGAACTGAACTGAACAGTGATTTAACTGAAAAGTGAGGTTTTCAATTTTCAGAATTTTCCTAACTTGATGGTCAAAATATCATACCATTATTGCTACTGCTCTTAATCTTTCTTATTTGGGTGAGGATCTGGTCACATCTTCCAAAAACACTCCCTTTTACATTCTTCTTTTTATTTTTTTCTTTTGTAATGCCCACATCATTCTTTTTTTGCTTTGCAGGAGTTTGCAGCAGATACAGGTCTGTCTGCATACCAGAAGCCTAACATGCAACATACAAGATTTTTGTGTGTGGTGTGCGTGTCTTTTTTAGTGAATTGATGGTTGTGAAGATTATTTCCCTAGAGTAACACATTCCCAAACTCTAGCTTCCTTTAGTTTTAGTCCTTTACAGGTTGTTTTTTAATATCAGTGTCATCAATGCTTTTCCTTTTGCTGACAGGTTTGCTAAATTTACACTGCATTCTCTCTCTCTCCTAATCCAGTTTTAAAAGGTGTTATTATATATGTAAAGCAGTAGTTCATATATGAAGGTTTTTTGAGTTTCTCAATAAATATTATGTACATTTCTTTGGAAGGAATGATGCTAAAGCTGAAACTCCAGTACTTTGGCCACCTCATGCGAAGAGTTGACTTATTGGAAAAGACTCTGATGCTGGGAGGGATTGAGGGCAGGAGAAGAAGGGGATGACAGAGGATGAGATGGCTGGATGGCATCACTGACTTGATGGACCTGAGTTTGAGTGAACTCCGGGAGATGGTGATGGACAGGGAGGCCTGGCATGCTGAGATTCATGGGGTGGCAAAGAGTCGGACATGACTGAACTGAACTGAACTCTTTTTAACTTGGAGCCTTTTGAAACCATCTTGCCTAGATGTAAATGTCTCTATATCTTGGTTCAAATGTCAGGTTCCTTAACAGCATATTGGTTTCTTTTGCTTTCTTCTTCTTGTATATATATATATAAAGTAAATATTTTGAAGTTTACAGCCCATTTACAGTTTTTATAAAATATTGGCTTTGTTCTCATGTTGTACAATACATCCTTGTAGGCTGTCTTACACCCAATATTTTGCACCTTTCACACTCCCAAACTCAATATTGACCCTCCCCTGCTCCTCCTCCTCACTGGTAACCACTAGCTTCTTCTTTGTATCTGAGTCTACTTCTTTTTCTTGTTATATTCACTAGTTAGTTGTATTATGTAGATTCTATATGTAAGTGCTATCATTCAGTATTTGTCTTTCTGTGCCTCACTTCACTTAGCATAATACCCTACACATTTATCTATGTGGCTGCAGCTGGCAATATTTCCTTCTATTTTTACGAATGAGGAGTAATCCAATATTCATGTATATATATATATGTACATATAATATGTATATATACATACATATGTATGATGAGTATATGTTTATATATACATACACACATATACACACACATGGGCTTCCCTAGTGGCTCAGTGGTAAAGAATCTACTTGCAATTCAGAAGCCACAAGAGATGTGGATTCAATTCCTAGATCAGAAAGGTCCCCTGGAGAAGGAAATGGCCACTCACTCCAGTATTCTTGCCTGGAGAATCCCATGGACAGAGTCTGGTGGGTTACAGTCCATAGGGTTGCAAAGAGTGGACAGGACTGAAACACTTAGCATGCAAACATGCATACACACACACACAGAGGCACATTCCATACCTCTTTATCCATTTCTTTGTTGCTTACATTTAGCAGTTTAAGTTGTTTCCATATTGTGCTGATTGTAAATATGCTACTATCAACATCAGTGTTTTCATTTTTCTTGTGTATGTGTATGCAGATCTAGATCATAATATTGGTCAAGTACATGCTCTTTATTTCCTCTCTTCATGAGACGTAATTCACTTACGTGTCTGCATGATTGTGTGTATATCTAATCCTGTATTTTCATTGTGTATGAATGAGTTTAGAATATCCCTTTTTTCTATGCTTTGTGTTCATATATCTAGATAATTTTATCATTTGTTGTATCTTTTCCCTTTGGGTTTAAGATTGTGTCTTTAAAATTAATCATTGTTTTTGTTATTTTTGTTTGTTTTTCCTGGAATATAAGTGATATGAAATTTCTTAGATTTAGGGGCCGGTAAACAGGACTGTGCAGAGAAGGCAATGGCAACCCACTCCAGTGCTCTTGCCTGGAAAATCCCATGGACAGAGGAGCCTGGTAGGCTGCAGTCCATGGGGTCGCTAAGAGTCGGACACGACTGAAGTGACTTAGCAGCAGTAGCAGCAGCAAACAGAACTGTGAAGAAAACTGAGCACTGAAGAATTGATGCTTTTGAACTGTGATGTTGGAGAAGGCTCTTGAGAGTCCCTTGGACTGCAAGGAGATCCTACCAGTCCATTCTAAAGGAGATCAGTCCTAGGAGTTCTTTGGAAGGAATGATGCTAAAGCTGAAAATCCAATATTTTGGCCACCTGATGCAAAGAGTTGACTCATTGGAAAAGACTCTGATGCTGGGAGGGATTAGGGGCAGGAGGAAAAGGGACAACAGAGGATGAGACAGCTGGACAACAGAGGATGAGATAGCTCATGACTCGATGGACATGAGTTTGAGTAAAATCCAGGAGTTGGTGATGGACAGGGAGGCCTGGCATGTTGCAATTCATGGGGTCGCAAAGAGTTGGACACGACTGAGCTACTGAACTTAATGGAACTGAAACAGTCTTCTGTGTTTCTCTGGTGGATTAGTGGTAAAGAATCCACAGCCAGTTCAGGAGATGTGGGTTAGATCACTGGGTTGGGAAGATCTCCTGGAGAAGGAAATGGGTACCCACTCAGAATTCTTGCCTAGGAAGTCTCATGGAGAGAGGAGCCTGGAAGGCAAAGGTCCAAGGAACAGCAAAAGAGTCACACATGACTTAGCAACTGAACAAAAAGCCAAATATTTACGGCAGCCCCCAAATATGCATTATAAAACCATATTTTGCAGTCTTCAAGATAGATGCTATCATGATTATTTCATGAGAGTTTAATTATTCAATTTTCACATTGTTAATCAATCTTCCATCAGAATACACAATATGGAATATTTTCATTTATTTATAATTCAGTTCAGTTCAGTCCCACAATCGTGTCCAACTGTTTGCAACCCATGGACTGAAGCATGCCAGACCTCCCTGTCCATCACCAACTCCTGGAGTTTACCCAAACTCATATCCATTGAGTTGGTGAAGTCATCCAATCATCTCATCCTCTGTCATCCCCTTCTTCTCCTGCCTTCAATCTTGCCCAGCATCAGGGTCTTTTCAAATGAGTCAGCTCCTCCCATCAGATGGCCAAGGTATTGGAGTTCCAGCTTCAACATCAGTCCTTCCAAATAACTGATTTCCTTTAGTATGGACTGGTTGGATCTCCTAGTAGTCCAAAGGAATCTCAAGAGTCTTCTACAAACTACAGTTGAAAAGCATCAATTCTTTAGCACTCAGCTTTCTTTATAGTCCAACTCTCACATCCATACATGACTACTGGAAAAAACATAGCCTTGACTAGACAGACCTTTGTTGACAAAGTAATGTCTCTGCTTTTTAATATGCTGTCTAGGTTGGTCAAAACTTTCCTACCAAGGGGTAAGCGTTTTTTTTTTTTTTAATTTCATGGCTGCAGTCACCACCTGCAATGATTTTGGAGTCCCCCAAAATAATGTCTCTCACTGCTTCCACTGTTTCTCCATCTATTTGCCATGAAGTGATGGGACCGGATGCCATGATCTTAGTTTTCTGAATGTTGAGGATTAAGCCAACTTTTTCACTCTCCACTTTGACTTTCATCAAGAGGCTTTTTAGTTCCTCTTCACTCTCTGCCATAAGGGTGGTGTCATCTGCATATCTGAGGTTATTGATATTTCTCCCGGCAATCTTGATTCCAGCTTGTGCTTCTTCCAGTCCAGCGTTTCGCATGATGTACTCTGCATAGAAGTTAAATAAGCAGGGTGACAATATACAGCCTTGATCTACTCCTTTTCCTATTTGGAACCAGTCCGTCGTTTCATGTCCAGATCTAACTGTTCCTTCCTGACTTGCATACAGATATATCAAGAGGCAGGTCAGGTGGTCGGGTATTCCCATCTCTTGAAGAATTTTCCATAGTTTGTGGTGATTCACACAGTCTAAGGCTTTGGCATAGTCAATAAATAAGATATAGATTTTTGGAACTCTCTTGCTTTTTCAGTGATCCAACAGATGTTGGAAATTTGATCTCTAGTTCCTCTGCCTTCTTTAAAACCAGCTTGAACATTGGGAAGTTCATGGTTCACGTATTGCTGAAGACTGGCTTGGAGACTTTTGAGCATTACTTTGCTAGTGTGTGAGATGAGTGCAATTGTGTGGTAGTTTGAGCATTCTTTGGCATTGCCTATCTTAGGGATTGGAATGAAAACTGACCTTTTCCAGGCCTGTGTCCACTGCTGAGTTTTCCAAATTTGCTGGCATATTAAGTGCAACACTTTCACACATCATCTTTCAGGATTTGAAATAGCTCCACTTAAATTCCATCACCTCCACTAGCTTTTTTTTGTAGTGAGGCTTCCTAAGCCCCACTTGACTTCACATTCCAGGATGTCTGGCTCAAGGTGAGTGATCACACCATCGTGATTATCTGCATCCTGAAGATCTTTTCTCTAGAGTTCTTCTGTTTATTCTTGCCACCTCTTCTTAACGTCTTCTGCTTCTGTTAGGTCCATATCATTACTGTCCTTTATTTAGTCCATCTTTGCAGGAAATGCTCCCTTGGTATCTCTAAGTTTCTTGAAGATATCTATAGTCTTTCCCATTCTACTGTTTTCCTCTATTTATGTGCCCTGATCACCGAGGAAGGTTTTCTTATCTCTCTTTGCTATTCTTTGGAACTCTGCATTCAAATGAGTACGTCTTTCCTTTTCTCCTTTGCTTTTGGCTTCTCTTCTTTTCACAGCTATTTGTAACGCCTCCTCAGACAGCCATTTTGCTTTTTTGCCTTTCTTTTTCTTGGGAATGGTCTTGCTCCCTGTCTCCTGTACAATGTCACAAACCTCCATCTATAGCTCATCACGCACTCTGTCTATCATATCTAGTCCCTTAAATCTATTTCTCACTTCTACTGTATAATCATAAGGGATTTGTTTTAGGTCATCCTTGAGTGGTCTAGTGGTTTCCCCTACTTTCTTCAATTTAAGTCTGAATTTGGCAATTATGAGTTCATGATCTGAGCCACAGTCAGCTCCTGGGCTCCTTTTTTTTTTTTCCTGACTATATGGAACTTCTCTATCTTTGGCTGCAAATAATATAATCAGTTTGATTATGATGTTGACCATCTGGTGATGTCCATGTGTAGAGTATTCTCTTGTGTTGTTGGAAGAAGGTATTTGCTATGATCAGTGCATTCTCTTGGCAGAACTCTATTAGCCTTTGCCCTGCTTCATTTTGTACTCCAAGGCCAAATTTGCCTGTTACTCCAGGTGTTTCTTGGCTTCCTACTTTTGCATTCCAGTGCCCTATAATAAAAAGGACATCTTTGGGGGGTGTTAGTTCTAGAAGGTCTTGTAGGTCTTCGTAGAGCCATTCAACTTCAGCTTCTTCAGCATTACTGGTTGGGGCATAGACTTGGATTACCATGATATTGAATGATTTGCCCTGGAAATGAACAGAGATCATTCTGTTGTTTTTGAGATTGCATCCAAGTACTGCATTTTGGACTCTTTTGTTGGCTATCAAAGAATACTAACCAATATAATCACATGGACCACAGCCTTCTTTAACTCAGTGAAACTATGAGCCATGCCATGTAGGACCACCCAGACGGATGGGTCATGGTGGAGAATTCTAACAAAATGTGGTCCACTTGAGAAGGGAATGACAAACCACTTCAGTATTCCTGCCTTGAAAACTCCATGAGCAGTATGAAAAGGCAAAAAGACAGGACACTGAAAGATGAACTCCACAGGGTGGTAGGTGCCAAATATGCTGCTAGAGATCATGGAAAAATAACTCCAAAAGGAATTAAGAGATGGAGCCAAAGCAATAGCAACACCCAGTTGTGGATGTGACTGGTGATAGAAGCAAGGTCCGATGCTGTAAAGAACAATATTGCATAGGAACCTGGAATGCTAGGTCCACGAATCAAGGCAAATTGGAAGTGATCAAATAGGAGATGGCAAGAGTGAACATTGACATTTTAAGAATTAGCAAACTAAAATGTACTGGAATGGGTGAATTTAACTCAGATGACCATTATATCTACTATTTATAATTATTTTATGCTAATTAAATTTTGGTTTTAAGATGTAAAGAATAATGAAATAAAATAGTTCAACATTTTGATTAACACCAAATATGCACATGAGAAAAAACAAAAGCATAGTTTGTACATAACCCTATACAAAAGTCATGTCTATATTTCTCTCCTATTCTTTTAAATTTATTTATGACTGGTACATCTCATGTTGTTGTTGTTGTTGTTGTTCAGTCACTCAATTGTGTCTGACTCTTTGAGACCCCATGGACTGGAACATGACAGCTTTCTTGCCTTTCACTATTTCCCAGTTTCCTCATAATCATGTCCACTGAGTCAGTGATGCCATCCAACCATCTCATCCTTTGTTGCTCCTTTCTCCTCATGCCCTCAATCTTCCCAGCATCAGGGACTTTTTCAATGAGTTGGCTGTTCCCATCAGGTGACCAAGGAATTGAAGCTGAAGCGAGACCATTAGTCTTTCCAAAGAATATTCAGGGTCAATTCCTTTAGGATTGACTGATTTGATCTCCTTGCTAGCCAAGGTAATCTCAAGCAGCTTCTCCAGCACCACAGTTAGAAAGAATCAATTCTTTGAAACTCACCCTTCTTTATGGTCCAAATCTCACATTCGTATGTGACAACTGGGAAAACCACAGCTTTGACTAGACAGAGCTTTGTGGGCAAAGTAGCATGTCTGCCTTTTAATATGCTGTCTAGGTTGGTCAGGGGCAGCAGCCTAGAGTGCCAGGCTGCGAAGGTGCAGGAACTGCCGAGAGGAGCTACACTGTGTCCGAGGTCAGGGGCGGCCGGGAGGAGCTACCCTAAGTCCAAGGTCAGGGGTGGCGGCTGGGAGGAGCTATCCCGTGTCCCAGGCCAGGGGCGGCCGGAAGAAGCCACCTCTTGCCCGAGGCCAGGGTTGGTGACCCTGAGGAGCCACCCTGAGCCAGAGGCCGGGGGCAGCAGCTAGGAGGAGCCACCCACCCCCAAGGCCAGGGCAGGCGGCCATGAGGAGCAACCCAGGGAGCAGTGGCTGCACAGGTGCAGGAGGGCCTAGAAGAGTTATCCCATGTTGAAGGTCAGGAACACTGGCAGTAAGGAGATACCCCTCGTCCAAGGTAAGGAGCAGTGGCTATGCATTGCTGGAGCAGCCGTGAAGAGATACCCCACGCCCAAGGTAAGAGAAACCAAAGTAAGATGGTAGGTGTTTCAAGAGGGCATCAGAGGGCAGACGCACTGAAACCATACTCACAGAAAACTAGTCAATCTAATCACACTAGGACCACAGCCTTGTCTAACTAAATGAAACCAAGCCATGCTTGCGGGGCAACCCAAGACGGGCAGGTCATGGTGGAGAGGTCTGACAGAACATGGTCCACTGGAGAAGGGAATGGCAAGCCACTTCAGTATTCTTGCCTTGAGAACCCCATGAACAGTATGAAAAGGCAAAATGATAGGATACCACAAGAGGAACTCCCCAGGCCAGTAGGGGCCCAATATGCTGCTGGAGATCAGTGGAGAAATAACTCCAGAAAGAATGAAGGGATGGAGCCAAAGCAAAAATATACCCAGTTGTGCATGTGACTGATGATAGAAGCAAGATACGATGCTGTAAAGAGTAATATTGCATAGGAACCTGGAATGTCAGGTCCATGAATCAAGGCAAATTGGAAGTGGTCAAACAAGAGATGGCAAGGGTGAACGTCGACATTCTAGGAATCAGCGAATTAAAATGGACTGGACTGGATGAACTTAACTCAGATGACCATTATATCTACTACTGCAGGCAGGAATCCCTCAGAAGAAATGGAGTAGCCATCATGGTCAACAAGAGAGTCCAAAATGCAGTACTTGGATGCAATCTCAAAAACGACAGAATGATCTCTGTTCGTCTCCAAGGCAAACCATTCAATATCACAGTTATCCAAGTCTATGCCCCAACCAGTACCACTGAAGAAGCTGAAGTTGAACGGTTTTATGAAGACCTACAAGACCTATTAGAACTAACACCCAAAAAAGATATCATTTTCATTATAGGGGACTGGAATGCAAAAGTAGGAAGTCAAGAAACACCTGGAGTAACAGGCAAATTTGGCCTTGGAATGTGGAATGAAGCAGGGCAAAGACTAATAGAGTTTTGCCAAGAAAACGCACTGGTCATAGCAAACACCCTCTTCCAACAATCCAAGAGAAGACTCTACACATGGACATCACCAGATGGTCAACACCGAAATCAGATTGATTATATTCTATGCAGCCAAAGATGGAGAAGCTGTATACAGTCAACAAAAACAAGACCAGGAGCTGATTGTGGCTCAGATCATGAACTCCTTATTACCAAATTCAGACTTAAATTGAAGAAACTAGGGAAAACCGCTAGACCATTCAGGTATGACCTAAATCAAATCCCTTATGATTATACAGTGGAAATGAGAAATAGATTTAAGGGCCTAGATCTGGTAGATAGAGTGCCTGATGAACGATGGAATGAGGTTCGTGACATTGTACAGGAGACAGGGATCAAGACCATCCCCATGGAAAAGAAACACAAGAAAGCAAAATGGCTGTCTGGGGAGGCCTTACAAATAGCTGTGAAAAGAAGAGAGGCAAAAAGCAAAGGAGAAAAGGAAAGATATAAGCATCTGAATGCAGAGTTCCAAAGAATAGCAAGAAGAGATAAGAAAGCCTTCTTCAGCAATCAATGCAAAGAAATAGAGGAAAAGAACAGAATGGGAAAGACTAGAGATCTCTTCCAGAAAATTCGAGATACCAAGGGAACATTTCATGCAAAGATGGGCTCCATAAAGGACAGAAATGGTCTGGACCTAACAGAAGCAGAAGATATTAAGAAGAGGTGGCAAGAATACACGGAAGAACTGTACAAGAAAGATCTTCACTACCCAGATAATCATGATGATGTGATCACTAATCTAGAGCTAGACATCTTGGAAAGTGAAGTCAAGTGGGCTTTAGAAAGCATCACTACGAATAAAGCTAGTGGAGGTGATGGAATTCCAGTTGAGCTATTTCAAATCCTGAAAGATGATGCTGTGAAAGTGCTGCATTCAATATGCCAGAAAATTTGGAAAACTCAGCAGTGGCCACAGGACTGGAAAAGGTGTTTTCATTCCAATTCCAAAGAAAGGCAATGCCAAAGAATGCTCAACTACTGCACAATTGCACTCATCTCACACGCTAGTAAAGTAATGCTCAAAATCCTCCAAGCCAGGCTTCAGCAATATGTAAACTGTGAACTCCCTGATGTTCAAGCTGGTTTTAGAAAAGGCAGAGGAACCAGAGATCAAATTGCCAACTTCCGCTGGATCATGGAAAAAGCAAGAGTGTTCCAGAAACACATCTGTTTCTGCTTTATTGACTCTGCCAAAGCTTTTGACTGTGTGGATCACAATAAACTGTGGGAAATTCTGAAAGAGATGGGAATATCAGACCACCTGACCTGCCTCTTGAGATATCTGTATGCAGGTCAGGAAGGAACAGTTAGAACTGGACATGGAACAATAGACTGGTTCCAAATAGGAAAAGGAGTACCTCAAGGCTGTATATTGTCACCCTGCTTATTTAACTTATATGCAGAGTACATCATGAGAAACGCTGGACTGGAAGAAGCACAAGCTGGAATCAAGATTGACAGAAGAAATATCAATAACCTCAGATATGCAGATGACACCACCCTTATGGCAGAAAGTGAAGAGGAGCTAAAAAGCCTCTTGATGAAAGTGAAAGAGGAGAGCGAAAAAGTTGGCTTCAAGCTCAACATTCAGAAAACGAAGATCATGGCATCCCGTCCCATCACTTCATGGGAAATAGATGGGGAAACAGTAGAAACAGTGTCAGACTTTATGTTTTGGGGCTCCAAAATCACTGCAGATGGTGACTGCAACCATGAAATTAAAAGACGCTTACTTCTTGGAAGAAAAGTGATGACCAACCTAGATAGTATGTTCAAAAGCAGAGACATTACTTTGCCAACTAAGGTCCGTCTAGTCAAGGCTATGTTTTTTCCTGTGGTTATGTATGGATGTGAGAGTTGGACTTTGAATAAGGCTGAGCGCCGAAGAATTGATGCTTTTGAACTGTGGTGTTGGAGAAGACACTTGAGAGCCCCTTGGACTGCAAGGAGATCCAACCAGTCCATTCTGAAGGAGATCAAACCTGGGATTTCTTTGGAAGGAATGATACTGAAGCTGAAACTCCAGTTCTTTGGCCACCTCATGCGAAGAATTGACTCATTGGAAAAGACTCTGATGCTGGGAGGCATTGGGGGCAGGAGGAGAAAGGGACGACCGTGGATGAGATGGCTGGATGGCATCACTGACTCGATGGACATGAGTCTGAGCGAACTCCGGGAGATGGTGATGAACAGGGGGGCCTGGCATGCTGCGATTCATGGGGTCGCAAAGAGTCGGAAACGACTGAGCGACTGAACTGAACTGAACTGAACTGAACTGAACTGAACTAGGTTGGTCATAGCTTTTCTTCCAAGTAGCAAGTGTCTTTTAATTTCATGGCTGCAGTCCCCATCCACAGTGATTGTGGAGCCCAAGAAAATAAAGTCTGTCACTGTTTTTGTTTTTTCCTATTTGCCATGAGATGATGGGACAGGTGCTATGATCTTAGTTTTCTGAATGTTGAGTGTTAAGCCAACTTTTCACTCTCCTCTTGTACTTCATTAAGAGGCTCTTTAGTTCCTTTTCACTTTCTGCTATAAAGGTGGTGTCAATTGCATATTTGAGATTTTTGATATTTCTCCTGGCAATCTTGATTCCAGCTTGAACTTCATCCCACCCAGCATTTTGTGTGATTTTCTTTGCATATAAGTTAAACCTAAGTAGGGTGCAAATATAGAGCCTTGATGTACCTCTCTCCCTATTTGGAACCAGTCCGTTGTACCATGTCCAGTTCTAATCCTCACTTCTTGACCTACATACAGGTTCCTCAAGAGGCAGGTAAGGTGGTATGGTAGTACCATCTCTTTAAAAATTTTCCGGTTTGTTGTGATCCACGCAAAGGCTTAATGTAGTCTATGAAGCAGTAGATGTTTTTCTGGAATCCCTTAGCTTTTTCTGTGATCCAGCGGATGTTGGCAATTTGATCTCTGATTTCTGTACCTTTTCTAAATCCAGTTTTTACATCTGGAAGTTCTTGCATCACACAGTGTTGAAGCCTAGCTTGAAGTATTTTGAGCATTTCCTTTCTAGCATGTGAAATGAATGCAATTGTGCAGTATTTTGAACATTTTTGTCATTGCCCTTCTTTGCAATTGGAATGAAAACTGACCCTTGCCAGTCTTGAGACCAGTGCTGCATTTTCCAGATTCACTACATACTGAGTGCAGCACTTTAACATCATCTTTTAGCATTTGAAATAGCTCAGCTGGTATTCCATCACCTTCACTAGCTTTGTTTATAGTGATGCTTCCTAAAGCCCACTTGACTTCACATTCCACAGTGTCTGGCTCTAGGTGAGTGACCACACCATTGTGATTATCTGGTTCATTAATATCTTTCTTGTATAATCCTTCTGTGTATTCTTGCCACTGCTTCTTAATATCTTCTGCTTCTGTTAGGTCCATACCATTTCTGTCATTTATTGTGCCCAACTTTGCATGAAATATTCCCTTGGTATCTCTAATTTTCTTGAAGAAAGCTCTAGTCTTTCCCATTTTATTGTTTTCCTCTATTTTTTTTTTCACATTTTCACTTAAGAAGGCTTTCTTATCTCTCCTTGCTATTCTTTAGAACTCTGCATTCAGATGGTATATCTTTCCTTTTCTCTTTTGCTTTTTGCTTCTCTTCTTTTCTCAGCTTAACTTATAAGGCCTCCTCAGACAATCATTTTACCTTTCTTTTTCTTGTGGATGGTTTTGTTCACCACCTTCTCTACAATGTTCGGAACCTCTGCCCATAATTCTTCACACATTCTGCCTATCAGATCTAATCCTTTGAAGCTATTTATCATTTCCACTGCAAAATCATAAGAAATTTGATTTAGGTCATATCTAAATGGCTTTGTGGTTTTCCCTACTTTGATGTTTTTGAACTGTGGTGTTGGAGAAGACTCTTGAGAGTCCCTTGGACTGCAAGGAGATCCAACCAGTCCATCCTAAAGGAGATTGGTCCTGGGTGTTCTTTGGAAGGAATGATGCTAAAGCTGAAACTTCGACCAATACTTTGACCACCTCATGCAAAGAGTTGACTCATTAGAAAAGACTCTGATGCTTGGAGGGATTGGGGGCAGGAGGAGAAGGGGACAACAGAGGATAAGATGGCTGGATGGCATCACCGACTTGATGGATGTGAATTTGAGTGAACTCCAGGAGTTGGTGATGGACAGGGAGGCCTGGTGTGCTGCAATTCATGGGGTCGCAAAGAGCGACTGAACTGAACTGAACTATTTTCTGCAATTTAAGTCTGAATGTTGCAACAAGGAGTTCACAGTCTGAGCCACAGTCAGTTCCCACTCTTGTTTTTGCTAACTGGATAGAGATCTCCATCTTTGGTTGAAAAGAGTGTAGTCAGTCTGAATTTGTTATTGACCATCTGGTGATGTCTATGTGAAAAGTCACCTCTTGTGCTGTTGCAAGTAAGTGTTTGCTATGACCAGTGCATTCTCGTGGCAAAACTCTGAGACTTGGCCCTTCTTCATTTTGTACTACAAGATCAAACTTGCTTGTTACTCCAAGTATCTCTTGACTTCCTACATTTGCACAAGAGGTGACTTTTCACAAGGTTTTTGGAGAAGACAACGGTACCCCACTCCAGTATTCTTGCCTGGAAAATCCCATGGACGGAGGAGCCTGGTAGGCTGCAGTCCATGAGGTCGCTAAGAGTCGGGCACGACTGAGTGACTTCACTTTCTCTTTTCACTTTCATGCATTGGAGAAGAAAATGGCAATCCACTCCAGTATTCTTGCCTGGAGAATCCCAGAGACAGAGGAGCCTAGTGGGCTGCTGTCTATGGGGTCACACAGAGTCGGACACGACTGAAGCGACTTAGCAGCAGCAGTAGCAGTAGCAGCTAGAAAGTCTTGTAGATCTTCATAGAACCATTCATCTTATGGAAATCTCCACATCACAATTCAAACAAACTTCAAAAGCATACTAAAGACGTCCCAGAGCCTGGTCACCTGTGTCTAGGAGCATTTCGGATGACCACATAACCTGCAATGAAACACTAAGAATTTGGTTTTCTAATGGGGATTTATTAAGGGAACTGTAGTTTATCAAGTAAATTAAACAAACTCATCTTCATAAATATATGAATCAGGAGAACTGAAAAAATTCCTGTGGGGCCATTTATTATATTGTTCTTTGTTCTTTGTTTTGCTTTCCTAGAAGCATGTAAGATAAAGTGTCCTTTATTCTGTGCATAAGCATTATTTTTGTAACATTCACCAGTTACTACATTGGGAATAATTAGTAGAAGCTATTATCTTCCTAATTAATTAATGCAAAAAATGTGCTACAATGTGCTGTAAAGACACTTATAAATCCTTGCATACATTTAAAAATTTCAAATACTCTCTAAAGGACAAATTTTTTATATGATTTATATTCCTCTAAATTATGTAAAGTATTTTACAATAGTTTAATGACATTAAAATGCTAATTAATGATACTTAACAGAAATCAAGGGCTTTCATATGATGGGCTCAAAGTGGTAGGAAACTAGCTAACTTATTAGAGCATTATAACTCTAATTTAAAATTGTATCCCATGTTCTTTAACAAATTATTTTTAAACATAACTTGGGAAGAGTTAGGCAATGATGAATATAAAATAAAATTGCTAAAGTTTTATATCACTAAGACTGAAAGTTTTAGAAAAATGGAGGAAAGAGTAGTATAATTTGCCTGTTATTCAAACACCAAAAACAAGGTTTTTTTGATGTCTCTGATACTTAATTACCATTTTGTTTTGATAAAATATGATGTGTTTGAAAGAGAAGTTTTCTATGATGTCACAACGAAATAACAGTTACAAATAACATTCAAAGTATCTGCCATCAGCAACTTTTCACTTATTTTCTAAAAGTTAACATTTCAATAAAACCATGACAACTGAAGCTAACGATGAGTGTAAATACCCATAACAATAGATAATTGGAGATATATATATATATATATATATATATGAGATCAATATTAAAAATGCAAGTGTGTTGTAATAATAGATAACTGATTTAAGGTAAGAAGAAATGATTTAAACTGCTTACCAATTCCATGACTTTGAGTAAGAAATAAAATGCTTCTGTTCTTTGAGTTCATCATCTTCACAATACTATAAAGATTAGCTGAGTTTGAATGCAGATATGTTGGCTAATGATATACCATGGGTAAAATCAATTTGGGCATTGCAAACAGCTACACAAAGTAAAATATTTTACCTATTATTTTTAAGAAACTGTATGAACTTATAAGTGTTATTAGAGTATAGCTAAATAATCTTGACCATTAAAAAAAATGTACTGAGATTATTTTTTGAAAGGAGTTTAATCTATGCCAAAACCAATACAGAATTGTAAAGTAAAAATTAAAAATAAATTAATTAATTAAAAAAAAAATAAAAGCATTAAAGCAGTAAAAAAAAAAAAAAAAAAGAAGAAGTTACAGTGATTTCCCA